>NC_136925.1:66423431-67023431 GCF_949752795.1 Hyperoodon ampullatus | reverse complement strand
TTGTATTTCTTATTTGGTCAAAATTTTTAATATGTTGTCTACTTTCAAGCATGTCTAATTCAAAGGCATATCTATTGCTACTTGAAAAGATACACATAAAAAAAGCAGCTTAGAAAATGCAGAGCTTTGACTCTTGCTAAGAACTTTGCCTGGTTAAAATAACAATTTTTATGGCTCAGCCTGAGGGTGTTCTGAAATGGGAATATAAATGATACAGGATTGATTGCTTCTGGCCTGAGGAGAGCTTCATCTCCTCTTGAGATATCTGAAGGGCTCATAATGCACAATATTTCCTCCCTATCATATCAAAAGAAAATAGAAAATCCCTATAGAAATACATAAATAAACCAAGTCAATATGTGAGAAAATACTGTATGTGCTGAAAACAAGATGTTAATAAACTTTAAATTTGAACTTTTATCTTAACCTACAACCTTACAGTTACTAAAGAGAACAATATATAATATAGAAACTCAGTCATAATCTCCAGATTTCTACAGGTTGCTCTTGATTTTAAGATTCTTCCCATGTATGAATATATTTTCTGAATGGATTACTATAACTTTGCCTGTTTTTTTTTTTTTTTTTTTTTTTGTGCTTACCTACTGCTACTTAGCAAACCACTCCATAACTTTGTGGCTGAAAACATCAATATATTATTTCTGTTGGATCTGTGTCCACTAGACTTGGTGGGTCATTCGCATTTGAGGTACCTACCTCAGTTAGTGGCTGGATCTGTAGACGACTGAAGGCTCCACTGGATTGTTCATTCTCATGGCTGGCAGCTGATGCTTCCCGTCATCTGGAAGTTCAGCTGGGGTGTTGGCAGGATCAAACACACTTGGCTTATCCACGTGGCTTGTGTTCTTCATGATTTGTCAGTTGAGTTCTGCGAGGAAACATCCCAAGAGCAAGCGTTCCAAGAGACCCAGACTTCTTATGCCCCAGACTTGGAAGTTACACAGGGTCTCTCCCACAGTATTCTGCTGGTCAGAGCAATTCACAGGCCCAGTCCAGATTCAGGATGAGGTGAAAAAGACTCCACCTCCCAATGGGGGTGTTGCAGTCTACTGTGGTCATATTTAATCAACCACACTGCCCAAACTATTTATATTCCTCACACAAGGAACAGATACTCATCTCCCCTCAAGACCCTTAAACACTCCATGCGTTTCAGCATCACGAACAGGCTTGAACTTCTGGAGGAGCTCATCGTCTCAAACACTGAGATAGATGCACTGTACAAGTGGAGTTCCTCAGGTGTAGATCCCTGAGCCAGATTATCCCTGAGTCATCCTTTCTTTTTATGAGAAATGTCTTGTTTTTGTAGTTGAGTAGCTTTTCGGCATGCATCCTGTTTATAGAAAGTTGAGGGACCAGAAGCTTCTATTCATTTTGAGCTACCCCTGATCTTTTTAGTTTAAGCTGCCAGATAGTGCTTCTGCCAATACAAGACTCTTAAAACGGTTTTGAGTTTCCCAGGGATATTACTGGGATTCATTCTCCTAGTTAAAAGCCCCTGCCCTAAATCTCGGACATATTTCTGTCTTGGGAGCTAGGGTGCTATAGAAAAATATCCTTAAGTGTTTTAGAGAAACTCAGTCTATGCAAAAAGTTAAGGAGGCACACAGTTAATATCTTTAGGAGACCTTTCATCTGGATAAGAGGATCTGGGGGCACACAATTAAGATGCTTAGAAACCTTTTCATCTTATTTCCGTAGTGTAAGAGGCTTTGCCGTAAACCTTTCTTAGGTTTTAAGAAAAGGTGTTAACGGCCACACCTCCGGTCAGGAATTCATAATAAACCACATTTTACTGGTAGCACCTTATGTTTGATCTTTGCCCTGTAAAACTTAAACTTCTCACAACTTTGTTGGCTAAGGGTAGTCTCATTTATTACGAGGCCGCGAGGCACGCAGCTGGCCGGGGGCGGGGCTTCGATGCTGGGGCTTTGATGATTGGCTCCCGCAGCCTCAGGCGCTGGACCCTCTGTGCACCTGTTCAGACGCCGAGCGCGCAGAATCTCCTTCTTTCTGACCTCGAGTCCTGAGGTGAGGTGGAGGAGGTGGAAGAGACCGTGGATGGACTGCTCCCTAGGATGGAAGGGTTTTTCATCCTGACTGACATGATCAGGAGCGATTCTTTGCAGATCTTGGAGGAAAACACCTCACTCCTTAAGGCCAAAGAGATGGAAATCACGGCATATATGCTGAAGGGGACCAGACAGATAAAGGCCTTTGTCAGGATGGCTGGGTACCTCGTCCCCTTCCTGGAAGCCCGGCGGGGTCCTGGGGCTTTCTCACAGGCCCTGGGGAGGTGGCGTGGCTCCACGAGGCTCCCCTTCCTCAGGAACAAACTCTCAGGCCGGCACCCCCGACGAAGGAGCTGCGCGCGCAGTACAGGCCTCAGGACGCCGAGGAGGCAACGCTCCAAACCCGCAGCTGCCATGGGCGTTTGCGAGCTTTGTGGCCCTCCTATCAGCTTTGCGGGAAGGTGAAACTCTATGCGAGAGCCGCTTGGGTGTTTTATTGTCGACTGGATTTCTGAATTTCTTCCGTTGCTTCACCTAACAATGCGGGGCTCGGAGGAGCCTTTGGAACCCGTGTGTGTGCCCTGCATTGGCAGGCGGACTCCCAACCACTGCGCCACCAGGCGGTGCCTCAGAGATTAGCCGGAGAAGGCATTTTCCGCCAGCGTTTGGCCTGCCTGGTGTCCTAAAGGATGAGGCCTTCAGCTCCAGGCGGTGGCTGGTGGACACCGGGGACTTGGAGTTCCGTTCTTTCGGAAGGGCTTTGCACGGGAATCAAGGGAAACTCGCTGGATGCCACCTGGCTGCTTGGCTCCAGTGTTGGTTGGTTTGTCTGCGAACCTCAGTGCCCACTGGCCCCATGAATCATCTCCATAAAGTTGTCGAGGTTAAAAACAAAAACACCAACACCGCTTCACCCTCCCCACCGAAAAACCCCGAAACCTAACTGCGGGAAGTGGCACAAGGAAGGGGTGGATATTTAAGAGGTTCAGATGGAAGCTGAAGAACATTCCGTGACTTTTTCTCAGATTTCATGCATCAGTGCTGTCATTGAAACCTTTTGGCCAGATTCAAGGTAAGAGAAAATTGAGTAACAGGATTCTTGACCATTTTAATCTATCCTTTTACAAAAAAAACCCCCTAATAATTAGATAACGAAGTCTTTCATAAGTAAAACAAAAATGTTTCGATTAGCTTATAGAAAATAAAGTGCACGTATAAATTTAAAATAAGAATTCAATAATTCTGAGGAAAGAAAAAAAACCTTTTGCTTTATGTCGTCTGGACTTTTATGAAAGCTTCAGACACTTGCTGACGTAGTAACTCAAATAACAAAAAACAATTTAGCTGTGAATTAGCTTAATGACTTTGGTCGTTAAGCTATACGATAAAGAGAATGTGAAGTAATATTAGGCTAATAAATGGTAGGTGAAAATGCAAATGATGATTGTCAATCCAATGCAATAATGACAGTTATTTAAGACTTGGTAAACTACATGTGTCTATATGTATATACATCTCTCTCTCTCTCTCTCTCTCTCTATCTCTCTCTTTCTCTCTCTCTCTCTCTCTATATATATGTTTATATATAGATCTATGTGATTCCTTGAAAAAATTTAATGCATTTAATTGTTTTCTTTTAAAATCAGTTATGTGTGCTCTGATTGGGTAAAAGTGTGAAAAATATTGTTAGCATAATGGTATAATTTACAAAAGAGTCATTTATTTTCTTATGGAAAATCTAGTTAACTTAAATTTTCTAAATTTCCCAAGTTGACGTTTGAGTCAAGTTTTGTTGAGGTAGTGTATGTTTTCACATGTGGTTTAAAGGCAGGGAAATGTAAAAAGTATGTGTGCAATTAAATGACATTAACTGATGTATTCTAAAACAGTATGCTTTTATGGGCTTCAGGTATTGCTGAACATTAAAGTTAGTTTTGCCACTTAAAATGGCTAATCAGATTGTTTCTGACAAACTCATAATATTAGTAACTTATGGACTTCTGGTGATAGGAACCAGATTAAATTAGATTAAATTTCTAGAAAACTACTTAGGAGAAAATCTAGGTGGTCTTGAGTGTGGCAATGTGTTTTTAAATACGACACTGGTAGCATGATCCAGAAAGAGAAAAATGATAAAATATGTTTAAATAGACTTTATTAAAATTATAATTTGTGCTCTGCTAAAGATGCTTCTAAGAGGCAAAAGACTGGAAGAAAATATTTGCAAAGCATATCAGATAAAGGACATGTTTCCAAAACATAAAAATAACTCTTAAAATGAAACAGTTAAATTAAAAAGTTGAGAATGGGCAAAGATGAGAACATACACCCCACTAAAGATACACAGATGGCACATAAGCATATGAAAGTTGTTCACCATTTGTCATTAGGGAATTGCAGATGAAAAAAATGAGATACTACTTATTACAAACATTTTAGAATGGCTACTCTTCCCCCCCCACCCCCATCCAAAATGACAATATGAAATGCTAGCAAGAATGTGGAGGGACAAGACCTCTCATTCACTGTTGATGGGAATACAAAGTGGTAGAGCCATTTATAAGGTAATTGAGTTTCAATTTTTCTAGTTGAAAAATCCACACAAAATCCTGCATGTGAATGTTTATAGCAGTCTTATTCATAATCACCGAAAACTGGAAACCATCATGTGTCCTTTAATAGGGATTGTGGTACATCTATACAGTTGAATTTTATTCAGTGATAGAAATAAATGAGTTGCCAAGCCACAGAAAGACATGGAGGAGTCTTAAATGAATATTGCTGTGTTGAAGACAGCAGTCTGAAAAGACTACATCGTCTATGCTTACAATTATATGAAATTATGAAAAGGCAAAACTATTGAGACAATAAAATAGTGGTTACCAGGGTCTTGGGGAGAGTTGGGAAGGATAGATAGGAAGAGAACAGAAGATTTTTTAGGCAGTAAAACTATTTTGTATGATGCTGTAATGGTGGATATATGGCATTACACACTTGTTAAACCTCACAGAGCTTTATAGCACAGAGTGAACCTTAATGTATGTATTTTTTTACATCACTTACAAAGTCAGGGGATCCCAGCAAGGCCTGCAGACTGTGACAAGAAAGCCGAATTCTATTACAAATGTATAAAACCATCTTACTGAAGTGGGTGGGGAGAAAGATGACGACTTAAGTAACTTTGGAAATGAGTGGGATCTGTAGGACTAAAAGGTAGTAGTTTAGTTGATAAAGTTCTTTTCCATAGGGCTACAGGTTAAGGGTTCTGATATTGCTATACACGTATATTGGACTTGAACAATTAAGCTAATGGATGGCAGATGGTGGGAGCCAGGTTTCTCACTGTTGGAGTGGGAGTCTACAGATATTCAGAGGGTGGAGGCTGGAGTGATCCATGTGGTAATGGGTTAGCATTGGATCCATCATTATGAAATCATGTTTAACTTTATATGGGGCTGGCCAAAAAGTTCATTCGGTTTTTTCTGTAGGCTCTTATGGGAAACCTCAGTGAACTTTTTGGCCAACCCAATATATAGATACAGGTTATTATATACATAGAAATATTTATAGGCATGTGCATAAACACAGGTTTGTAAAAACGCGTGTTTATTTGTGCTCTGTCAGCTGAGAGGGCCTAAAAGACACAACATCCTGATAGTAATGGGCACACCAAGAGCCCAGATCTTGTTTTCTAATACTATTTCCCAAAGAAAATGAACCAAGCCTCCTTGGAGAAATGGCAGATTCTAAAGATTATTGAGTTTAGTGATACAGGAGTCAACTGAAGAACTACCAATGGCCAAAGCTAGAACAATCTGAGCAAAAAAAATCAAGTAGTATTAAATTATAATCCAAAGTATAAAATACGTATCCATGGGAACTTCCCCGGTGGTGCAGTGGTTGAGAATCCGCCTGCCAATGCAGGGGACATGGGTTTGAGCCCTGGTCCGGGAAGGTCCCACATGCCCTGGAGCAACTAAGCCCGTGCGCCACAACTACTGAGCCTGCATGCCACAACTACTGAAGCCCATGCACCTAGAGCCCGTGCTCTGCAACAAGAGAAGCCACGGCAAAGAGAAGCCCGCACACGACAACGAAGAGTAGCCTCTGCTCGCTGCAACTAGAGAAAGCCTGAAAGCAGCAACGAAGACCCAATGCATCCAAAAATAAATTAATTAATTTAAAAAAATACATATCCATGATCACATACTGATATAAATAAATGATAGAGTAAATAAATACATAAATGGGGGAAAAGAAAGAAGTCTCTCATGCATTGTTTATAATTTATATCAATGCTCTGTCATCAAGGAGGGAGGGCATAGCTCCGTACTCTTTAGGTAGTCTACATACAGTTAACTTTCTTCCAAACATACAGCATGGGAAAGGGGAAAAAAGAGTAACTTTAGATTAGAGAAACCTGACAAACTCTGCCTTAAGTCATTAAGGTCATCATCAATAGACATTGTCATGTTGATAGGATGTACTCTTGATATGATGTGATTAAAATGGTAGTCTTCCTCTTTGCTGTAAGAGAGGAAGTAGTTTTCTTATAAGAAAAAGTCAGACACATCCCAATAGTGAGGCAGCCTGCAAAATACTTGACCAGTGCTCCTGAAAATATCAAAGTCAATCAAAAGCGAGGAAAGTCAGAGAAATTGCCACAGCAAAGAGGAGCCTGAAGACACAGAATAAGTAAATATAACGTATCCTCAATGAGATCCTGGAACTGAAAAAAGGACATTAGGTAAAAACTAAGGAAATCTGAATAAATTACCGAGTTTAGTTAATAACGTATCACTATTGCTTCTTTAATTGCAACACAGGCACCATACCAATGTAACATAATAATAGGGGAAATTGAATGTGGGATGTTTGGGAACCCTATGTACTGTCTTCTCAATTTCTCTCTACACCTAAAGGTGTTATAAAATTAAAGTCTATTTTTTAAAATCTTAAAAAAAAGAACATATATGGCTATGGAAGGATTGCCTTACTGGAGATACGCTGATTTGCTAGGGTGCTAGTGGATGATACTTCTCTGCTTACTTCTGCAGTTTTAGTTTTTCAGTGTCTTTATGGGAACAAAAGTTGGTTACTTTGGTTAAAGATATTAGGTATAATCATTTAAAAAATATGAGAGTGTATACAGTTTGCTGTGAAAGCTTGAAGGAAATTTGTTTGCTAGTAACAAGTCTGTAATATATTTAAAAAAAAAGAAATGTATTAGGTGTTGGCAAAGTTAGGTGGTTGGGTCACGTTTTACAGGTTAATCTATACTATGGAAAAAGGTTTGTTACTCCTTTAATGCAAACTGCTACATGGGTTATATGCAGAGTGGAATAAGAATTGTTTTCTTTCTGTTAAAATGACAGATATGTCTTTAATAATATATGCTGTTCATTACATGAAAATGCAGAAAAAAAAGATATACCATAGTCAGATAGATGAAGTTCCTTATACCACCAAAATGTTCTCACTGGAAAGCCTATTACTTTTATGTGTCTTTTTTTTATTCTTGTCAATCACTAACAAAATTTCTTCCCTTTTGTAAAAGCTAGACTTCCTAATAATTAGTATGTGTTCTCTTCACTTAAAATATTGTCAATTTAATCCAAAACTGAAACCATTTCTTCTTCTAGATACTTAAGAGTATGACCCTGTCTTATATCCTCTAATAAGTCTTTTTGATACTGGCTTTCTTAAGTGCAAATTTAAGAACTCAAATTCAGAATAATAAAACTGTTAGATTTTTTTCACACTCATACTGCCTTTGAGATTTTCCAGACAGCTGATTGATACCAAATATTTTTTTCTCTTTATAAAAGAAGAGATAAAAAATTTATGTATGCTTGGTGGTCTCTGTATTTTTAATTCATTTAAAATATACAGAGAGCTGTGCTACTTATGAAGCCTTCACTCTGTAGACTATTGGTGAATCAAAAGGAGGAACTCAAACAGGGTCCCTAGGATAAGTAGATACCAGTGGTACTTTAAAAATATTTCAGCAGTTATGCCCCTTTCAGGATGGATAAAGGCACAATCATGTTTATGTATAAAGACTGTCAGTAATTGTCATCAAATTGATTTATAAATTTATTTTGTAATCTTGTCAATTCATGACAAGCTCAACAAACACTTTATGAGATGAATTAGAAGTCCCTAGAGATTTGTCAATGTCTCATTGTTCACAATACTTTCTTACTCTCAGGATTATCATTGACTTCATTATTAAAAATGGATTGTTACCTCTATAGAATATTTCAGTCTTCTCCTTTCTGAAATTTCCATATATTATAATAAATTAACCAGAAACTTTCAGTCTCATTATTGACAGTTGATTTCTGCTTTTCCCTTACACTTGTCTACAGGGTCCTGGATAATTATTTGGGGAGAAGTTTCAAAAGAATAATAGTCTCAGTAAAGAGCATTACCAGCTATTTTTGACTAGTCATATTTCAGGGAATAGATGCATGGGCAGGTTTCTCAAGTTTAAGCTGATATTGTCTCTATAAAGGGATCCTTTTCACTCTATGGAACCAAGTCAGGATTTCCAAGACTCAGTCTAGTAGCTGACAACTAACACCCCTTTCTTTTCTTCTTTAGCTCTATCTAAACATCAATTTCACAGACTATATTTGTTTATACTATATTTGTATAAACTGTAATGAAATACTGTCTAAATAGTTTCTTGCTCAAATTGACCCCGTACAATTCAGAAAATACAACATATAGAAATACTTAAGTCTGAATTAATGAATCAGTAGGAAAACTTAAGAATAGTGACTTTGAAGAGTGGAAATATATAGTTAAATTTGCCTTACCTACAAAATTACTGGGATCTATAGTTAAAAGCGAAACAAAGTACTTTTACTGGTACCCTTATTATTCATGACCATGTGGTTATTTACTAAATTATTAAAAATCCATGTTTCAGACAAGAGCTGTACTTTATTTGTGTATTTGGTGCCTAAAGGTCCTTTCAGAAAACTAGCATAGTATATGTTCTATAGCTAATGAAAACCTATACTTGCAGGTCATAATGAATATTTCCTCCTCACAGGTCAAGTACACTCAAAAACGTGTTGATTTAAAAAGTAAGTAAATAAAAGGATATCCTATCATAGATGGTTAGTTCCTGTAGGCAAACTCAGTATAAATAAATCATCTCATTCTGTCTGTAACCTTGAAGTTGTTAATACAAGTTTATGAAGACTATAAAAATGATTTCTGGCATATAAATGTGATTGAGATGTGATTCAATCAACATAGCTTTAGGGTATCCCCAGACAGATGTTAACTGTCAAGCCCTAGTATTGTCAAGTGTCATGCTCTTCTACTTTTGTTAACCAAGACACAGGGTTTTTATGTATTAATCATTGTATCTCATGGCATCCTTGGGGAAAAAAAGAGCCAGAAACACAAAGCATAAAATGAATGACATTGAAACAGAAAATTGCTAAATACAGTTAGGTGGTCACATCATGGTTTAGAGGCAGAACTTAACTTTCAAGGAGGTATACAGCAAGTTGACACCATGTCTTGTCACCATGATTGGTAAGCATGGCTATAACATCCCTCTGTCAAAAGTAAAAAACAAAACAAAACACTTGTACCTTGAGATAAATAATAATAAAAATATCAACTACACAAAAAAAGGGTTTTATCATATTTGGACAAACAAGAGATGTACCTTATCTTTAGTATCAAATGGTAAAATGCCTTATGAATGTTTTCTGAAACAGTGTCCTGATGCCCTAAAATTTCCTTCCCCCATTACTTTACCAGGCTCCTCCCTATCCATGTGAAATCTTTTCTTTCCTACAAAGAGGCTAGAGGCTTTTCTTTGATGCTCCCAGTATATCTTGTGCATACCTTTATTAATATGATTAGCATTTTGATGTAAATTCTCAACTTCTCTTTCCCTCATTATATTATAAACTTGATGAGGATTAGATCTTGTTGATATGTGTCCCCAGTGAATGAATCCTACTCTCAATAAATGTATGTTTAATTGAATTATCTATTGGTAGATTTTTTTGATAATTTATTTTCTTTCTCAATATTTTTTCTTTTTAGCTTACTTATTCATATGGGGCATATTACAGCTCATTGTCACCTTCTAAGAGGTCTTTCTGGTCATAGTGTTTTTATGCACACTTATCCCCTACTGTTTTACCTGAACATTGAGAACATTTTAAAATGAAAGCATTGATAGGATGGACTCTGTGACAAATAATAAATTATTACTTTTGTCTATTTGAAAGCATAACTGCATGATAAAATATAATTCTTTACCAAGCAAGGATTCAAATTTCTATATAAGCCTGTTTATTTATATTTTTTCAAATGAGAAGAACAGTAGGATTTTATTTGACTTAATTTGTGCCATCTTGAATACATTTAATTATGCATCTGTGGTTTAATTATCATCAGGAAGTTAAAGAACTTGTGCAACAACAGCATAATTGAGAAATGAATACTAGAATGCCCTAGAAAATCTTCACTGGGCAGATTCCAGGATTTTCACTTAAAAATGGCACAGATTGGATTAAAGAGCAAGAAAAAGCAAACAAACAACAAAAATACTTCGGTTGACTGCCGAGAGGTTGTACTCTTGTAAAACCTGCGTTACTTAAAGTATGGTAAAATAATTTTCAGTGCACTCTACAACAGTGAATTATTTATACAGTTCCCAAATGAAAAATTTGTGAAACTTAAATTAATGCATATGTCCAGGTTCCTGTAAACTAAATAACATTTGATTGGGTAATTAAATCTACTCATTTACTTGGTAAGTGGAGTACCGAAGTTGGGCAGTATATGAGTATACCAATAGCATGAGACAGTGAGTGTTGCTTGTATCTTATTGTTGAATTTTAAAAGTTCTTTGTTTATGTTGGATAACAGGTTATCTCTATGATCCATTTTGAGTTAATTTTGTGAAGTGTTGTAAGGCATGTGTCCAGGTTCATTTTTTTGCATGGGAATGTCCAGCTGCTTCAACATCATTTGTTGAAAAGACTTTTTCTCATTTGTTAAAAATCAATTGTATTTATTTTGGTCTATTTCTGGGCTGTCTATTCATTTCCATTGATATATCTTGTCTTTTGCTAATGCCACACTGTCTTGATTACTGTAGTTTTATAGTCAGTCTTGAAGTCAGGTCGTGTTTGTAGTCTGATTTTGTCCTTCTCCTTCAGTTTTGTTGGCTAGTCTGGGTACTTTGCTTCTACATATAAACTTTAAAATCGGTTTGTCAACATCCCCAAAAAATGACTTTCTAGGATTTTCTTTGGGATTACATTGAATCTATAGATTAAGGAATAACTGAGAGATTGACAATATTTACTCTTTAATGCATAAACATGGACTATCTCTTCATTTATTTTGTTCTTTGATTTCTTTCATCAGAGTTTTGTAGGTTTTTTATATTGTTCTTGTACATTTTTTTCTAGATTTATATCTAAGTACTTGGTATTTGAGGGTGTTAATGTGAATAGTATTGTGTTTTTAATTTGAAATTTTGCCTGCTTATTGCTGGTATATAGGAAAGTGATTGACTTTTATATATTAACTTTGTACCCTGCAACCTTGCTATTATAATCACTTATAAGTTCAGGAATTTTTTGTCTATTATTTGGAATTTCTACAAAGATTATCATGTCATCTGCAAACAAAAAAGGTTTATTTTTTATTTCCCCATACATATACCTTTTCTTTCTTTCTTTTCTGGTCATACTGCATTAGCTAGAACTTTCAATACAATGTTGAAAAGGAGTGGTGAACAGGGACATCCTTGCTTTGCATCTGATCTTAGTGGCAAAGCTTCAAGTTTCTCAGCCTTAAGTAAGATGTTAGTTGGAGGTTTTTCTTAGATACCCTTTATCAAGTTGAGGAAATTTCCCTCTATTCCTAAATTACTGAGAATTGTTATCATGAATGAGTGTTGCATTTTGTCAAATGCTTTTTCTGCATCATTGATATGACCATTTGATTTTTTTTCTTTAGTCTGCTGATATGAATGATTATATTAATTGATTATTGAATGTTGAGCTAGCTTTGATCAACAGCCTTGCTTCACTTATCCGAAGTGGGATAAATACCAGTTGGTCATGGTGTATGATTCTTTTTATATGTTGTTGGATTTGATTTGCTAATTTTTTGTTGATGATTTGTTTCTATATTCATTGAAGATACAGGTCTGTACTTTTCTTGTAATGTTTTTGTCTGGTTTTGGTATTAGCATAATATTGGCCTCAGAGACTTAGTTAGGAAGTATTCCCTCTGCTTTAATCTTCTGTAAGAGAGTGTAGAGAATTGGTGTAATTTCTTCCTTAAATGTTTGGTAGAATTCAGTGAACCCATCTGGACCTGGTGCTTTCTGAATTAGAAAATTGTTGATTCAATTTCTTTAACAGATACAGACTTACTCAGATTGTCTGTTTCTTCTTATGTGCGTTTTGGTACATTGTATCTTTCAAAGAATTTGTGCATTTCATCTGGGTTATCAAATTTGTAGGCATATAGTTGTTCATAGTATTCTTTATCATTTTTATATCTTTGGGACCTGTAGTGATGTACCCTCTTTCATTTCTGATATTGGTAATTTGTTTCCTCTCTCTTTTTTGTTTCTTCAGTTAGCCTGGCTAGAGGCTTATCATTTTATGGTCTCTTCAAAGCACTGGTTTTTGGTTTTATTGCTTTTCTCTATTTTCTGTTTTCAGTATCATCAATTTCTGCTCTAATTTTTATTATTTCTTTTCTTCTGCTTACTTCGGATTTAATTTGCTCTTTGTTTTTCTAGTTTTCTAAGGTGGAAGCTTAGACTATTGTTTTTAGATCTTTATTTATTTTTAATAGATGCATTTAAAGGTATAAATTTACATCTAAACACTGATTTTGCTGTATCCCATAAATGTTGATAAATTGTATTATTATTTTAATTCAATTTAAAATGTTTTAAATTTTACCTTGAGATTTCTTCTTTGATTCATGTGTTATGTAAAAGTGTGTTTTTTAAATCTCTAAGTATTTAAGGATTTCCCAGTTCTCTTTCTGTTATTGATTTTTCTAGTTTTGTTCTCTTGTGAAAATTCCTTGTTAACATATTTTATATAAATGAAATACAACTAAATTCACACCAGAAAATCTGTTTCTGACTTTTACTATAATAATTAGAGAATCCTCCAATATTGACTGAGATATGGAGAACTAAAATACTGGAAGTAATCAGACTTGGTTGTTGCATTTCTCATTAAATGCCACACAACCAAGCCTGGGGTTGTCAAAGAAAAATTGTACTGGACATAGTTAAACAGTCAAGGAATGTTTTATTGAAGACTATTGAAATAGAGGTTAGGACTGTTGCCACAGAAGAGAGAAATTGAACTCAACTCCATTGTAACAAAAGGTGGGAGAGTTTTTAATTCCTGGTGTGATCTATCTAGTGGAAAAGTGCTAGAGGAGTTAGTGGGGAGGTTGGTCAATGTGATTAAGCCATCTGTGTTTGCTAATGGGAGCTTTACTGAAGTCAGGCTCCTATCCTCCCCAAAAGACTTGGACTTTGGGGCACTATCTTGCTTGATGATTACATTTCAAAGGGATGGCTCCCAGGTCCTTGAGAAAGAATTCCTGGGTTGTAAAACTGACAAGAGGCTGGGCAAAGATTTACATCTCAAACGGACAGAAAAAGAATTTATAATTGTAAGTTTTGTAAAACAAGTACTCTAAGAAGAGGGACATCAGGGACCTCTAGTGAGGAAGAAACCTGCCTAAAGTTTAGTCAAGTTGAGGGAATGTTAAGGACATCTTGGTTAGGTATAAACTCTTAATAAATAAAAACTGGCTTCCTAAATTGTATATCTTTTATAGAATATAATATATATGTCCCACTGCCTATGCTTATGTGTTTTAAATTAAGTTATCAATATTTTAACTTAGTGCTTAGCAAATACATTTTCTGAATCTTTCCTTGTTGAAAACTATATAAATTTTTACCTCACACTAGATTGTTAGTTTGGTTTTATATAGAATTCTAAATTAAAAGTCATTTTTCTTGAAAATATGAAGAATTTGCTCTATTTGCTTTTAACATTTGCTTTTAAATAAGTAATTTCTTGATTACTTATAAGAAATCTGATGATTATCTGGTTCTTATTTTTAAGGATCAGGACTTTTATTTATTCATTTTTATTTGCTGTTTAAAATTCACGATGTGGCTGTCTCTTTTAATTTTATATATATATGCATATATGTGTATATATATATTCTGCTCAATACTCAGAGAACATTTTTCAATATGAAGAATTATATTTCTCGAACATTTCTAATGGTTTCCTTTTTTCCATTTAAAAATATACACTTTGTGGATATTAGAATTCTTTATTTTACGTATTTTTGATTTTGTTGTTTCTCACATTTTCTTCTTGTGACTTTTTAAACACATATTGATAATTTCTATGAATTTATCATCCAGATTAATTAGCCAATGGCATGCTGTTTGTTTTCTGGTTGCAATATAAATATGTCACACCAAATCTGCTAATTATGTGTTTTTTAATCCTCACTAGTTTGTTGAATCATTCTTTTATCTCCTGCAGTCAGGTTTCCTATTCCTTTATTTTAGCTTCTTTCATATGGTAATATTTTAATCTTTTTCTGATGACCTCATTGCTCATCTATATTAGTAATAAAGAATTGATTTAGATAACTCACATTTCTAAATTTGTTTTTTCTGATCAACATCTCCTAGAAGTAAGAATGATACATGAATGCTGTGCAGCACCATGATGTAAAGAATGCGTGCTATGGGCTAACTTGTGTCTTCTCCAAATTCATTTGACAAATTCCTAAGTCCTAATTCCTAGTACCTTGGAAAGTGACTGTATTTAGACATACAATCTTTAAAGAGTTAAGTTAAAATAAAGCAATTACTTTGAGCCCCAATCCAATATGAGTGTTGTCCAACATGAGAAAAGGACATTTGGACATAGCCATGTACAATGGGAAGACAATGTGACACAGAGATGAAGTTCCATCTACAAACCAAGGAGACAGGCCTCAGAAGAAACCAACCCTGCTGACACCTTGATCTCAGACTTTTATCCACCAGAATTGTGAGAAAATTAATTTGTTGTTTAAGCAACTAGTCTCTGATATTTTGTTATGACAGTCCTAGCAAACTAATACATATGGCTTTAGGATTTGCAAATGAGCAGTTTCTGCTTATGTGTCTTCCCAAAGCCAAGGTAAGAGGATGTAAAGTGGCATTCTTCTGATTGCTCTGAAAATCATTATTAAATTCCACAAATTAGAAATTTTGCAAATAACATTTGCCAATATGAAAATGCAGTACAACTAGAAACAAATGACAAAAAAAATACCTGATTGGAAATAAGAATCATTTCAAAAATACTTCTTGAGTCAATGGAAAAATAACAAACCAAAATTACAGAATTTCTAAAATAAAACTTTTATAGAAACTCTTTACATCAGCATCTTTATGAAAGATCTAGAAGAAAGTAAATGCACTAAATATGCAACTCATAAAATTAAGAAAAGATCAACAAAGAAACCAAAGGACAGTAAAATGAAAAATAGTAAAAAAAAGAACAAAAACAAAAACTGAAAATCAATGAACTAGAAACAGAAAAAAATAGTAAAGCAAATAAATCCAAAGTTGTTTTTAAAAAATGAACAAAATAGACAATCTAATAACTAACAAATGAAGGGAAGGAAAAACTGTGAAAAAATAAATACCTAGAATAAGACATGGTAAGAAGAAAATAACTCTCAAAACAGTGAAAATTTTACAAAAATCATGAGGCCACTTTCCAAATTTCATACCAAAATTTTTGAAATGTATAATTTTCTAGGAAAACTATAATTTCCCAAAACTAATCTCCAGGAAGGAGTTTTAAACAACTCAGTTTTTTTTTTATTTTTTTTTATTTTTCTAATTTTATTTTATTCTTTTTTTTTTTTTTTTTTTTTTAGTTTCTGCTTTATAACAAAGTGAATCAGTCATACACATACATCTGTTCCCACATCCCTTCCCTCATGCATCTCCCTCCCTCCCACCCTCCCCATCCCACCCCTCCAGGCGGTCACAAAGCACCGAGCTGATCTCCCTGTGCTCTGCGGCTGCCTCCCACTATCTATCTACCTTACGTCCGGTAGTGTATATATGTCCATGCCTCTCTTTCCCCCCGTCACAGCTTACCCTTCCCCCTCCCCATATCCTCAAGTCCATTCTCAAGTAGGTCTGTGTCTTTATTCCCGTTTTACCCCTAGGTTCTTCATGACATTTTTTTTTTTTTTAATTCCATATATATGTGTTAGCATACGGTATTTGTCTTTCTCTTTCTGACTTACTTCACTCTGTATGACAGACTCTAGGTCTATCCACCTCATTACAAATAGCTCAGTTTCGTTTCTTTTTATGGCTGAGTAATATTCCATTGTATATATGTGCCACATCTTCTTTATCCATTCATCCGATGATGGACACTTAGGTTGTTTCCAGCTCCAGGCTATTGTGAATAGAGCTGCAATGAACATTTTGGTACATGTCTCTTTTTGAATTATGGTTTTCTCAGGGTATATGCCTAGTAGTGGGATTGCTGGGTCATATGGTAGTTCTATTTTTAGTTTTTTAAGGAACCTCCATACTGTTCTCCATAGTGGCTGTACCAATTCACATTCCCACCAGCAGTGCAAGAGTGTTCCCTTTTCTCCACACCCTCTCCAGCATTTATTGTTTCTAGATTTCTTGATGATGGCCATTCTGACTGGTGTGAGATGATATCTCATTGTAGTTTTGATTTGCATTTCTCTAATGATTAATGATGTTGAGCATTCTTTCATGTGTTTGTTGGCAGTCTGTATATCTTCTTTGGAGAAATGCCTATTTAAGTCTTCTGCCCATTTTTGGATTGGGTTGTTTGTTTTTTTGCTATTGAGCTGCATGAGCTGTTTATAAATTTTGGAGATTAATCCTTTGTCAGTTGCTTCATTTGCAAATATTTTCTCCCATTCTGAGGGTTGTCTTTTGGTCTTGTTTATGGTTTCCTTTGCTGTGCAAAAGCTTTGAAGTTTCATTAGGTCCCATTTGTTTATCTTTGTTTTTATTTCCATTTCTCTAGGAGGTGGGTCCAAAAGGATCTTGCTGTGATTTATGTCATAGAGTGTTCTACCTATGTTTTCCTCTACGAGTTTGATAGTTTCTGGCCTTACATTTAGGTCTTTAATCCATTTTGAGCTTATTTTTGTGTATGGTGTTAGGCAATGATCTAATCTCATAATTTTACATGTCCCTGTCCAGTTTTCCCAGCACCACTTATTGAAGAGGCTGTCCTTTCTCCACTGTACATTCCTGCCTCCTTTATCAAAGATAAGTTGGCCATATGTGCGTGGGTTTATCTCTGGGCTTTCTATCCTGATCCACTGATCTATCTTTCTGTTTTTATGCCAGTACCACACTGTCTTAATTACTGTAGCTTTGTAGTATAGTCTGAAGTCAGGCAGCCTGATTCCTCCAGCTCCGTTTTTCGTTCTCAAGATTGCTTTGGCTATTCGGGGTCTTTTGTTTTTCCAAACAAATTTTGAAATTTTTTGTTCTACTTCTGTGAAAAATGCCAGTGGTAGTTTGATAGGGATTGCATTGAATCTGTAGATTGCTTTGGGTAGTAGAGTCATTTTCACAATATTGATTCTTCCAATCCAGGAGCATGGTATATCTCTCCATCTATTTATATCATCTTTAATTTCTTTCATCAGTGTCTTATAATTTTCTGCATACAGGTCTTTTGTCTCCTTAGGTAGGTTTATTCCTAGATATTTTATTCTTTTTGTTGCAATGGTAAATGGGAGTGTTTTCTTGATTTCATTTTCAGATTTTTCATCATTAGTGTACAGGAATGCCAGAGATTTCTGTGCATTAATTTTGTATCCTGCTACTTTACCAAATTCATTGATTAGCTCTAGTAGTTTTTCGGTAGCATCTTTAGGATTCTCTATGTATAGTATCATGTCATCTGCAAACAGTGACAGCTTTACCTCTTCTTTTCCAATTTGGATTCCTTTTATTTCCTTTTCTTCTCTGATTGCTGTGGCTAAAACTTCCAAAACTATGTTGAATAAGAGTGGTGAGAGTGGGCAGCCTTGTCTTGTTCCTGATCTTAGTGGAAATGGTTTCAGTTTTTCACCATTGAGGACAATGTTGGCTGTGGGTTTGTCATATATGGCCTTTATTATGTTGAGGAAAGTTCCCTCTATGCCTACTTTCTGCAGGGTTTTTATCATAAATGGGTGTTGAATTTTGTCGAAAGCTTTCTCTGCATCTATTGAGATGATCATATGGTTTTTCTCCTTCAACTTGTTAATATGGTGTATCACATTGATTGATTTGCGTATATTGAAGAATCCTTGCATTCCTGGAATAAACCCCACTTGATCATGGTGTATGATCCTTTTAATGTGCTGTTGGATTCTGTTTGCTAGTATTTTGTTGAGGATTTTTGCATCTATGTTCATCAGTGATATTGGCCTGTAGTTTTCTTTCTTTGTGACATCCTTGCCTGGTTTTGGTATCAAGGTGATGGTGGCCTCGTAGAATGAGTTTGGGAGTGTTCCTTCCTCTGACATTAAACAACTCAGTTTTTATACAAGAAATAGAGAATATTATCAAAGAGCCACCCCCAAATAAGCACTTGACCTAGATGATGCTTCAAGGATCAGATAACAGTATTACTTAAACCTCCCTAGTGAGTGAGGGGGTGGGGTGGGGTAGAGGAAATCTTCCAAGTTCCTTTCATGCAGTCAGCTTTCCCAGCTCTTTTTCTCCATGTTTTCAGCTCTGTTTCTGCTCTTCCTGATCTATTCTGTAGTGCAAAGTCTGGGGCCTCACAAACCACAGTTCCCAAGCGCCCAAGCCAAATGATCTCCAATTATGTTCTACAAATGGGGTGCACTAGTGGAAATTTTGTTGGAGTGGGAAGCAGAGAAGTGATTCTATCATCCCTCTTCTTTTTTCATGGTGTTTCTGGCTTCAAGAACAGTAGCAACAACAACAACAGTGTTCATGATGGTTCGAGTGGCTTATACAGCTGCAAACAGTAACAGGAGCCTGGAATTGCTGGCTCTTTATTTCCTGCTCAGGCTGTATAGTTCCCAGCAAAAGCAGCAGTGGCCTAGACATGCATGCTCATGGATTCCGTATCAGGCAATTTGACTTCAACAAAGCTGTTAGGATTGTGACACAAAGGTCCCGGGCTTACTATTATTTACTGGTTTCCAGCAGTGACTAATGTTTAAAAATGTTAACTTTGCTCCACTAATCCTTCCAAATCGTATATCTAATTATGCATCAGATTCCTTCTGTTTGAAATATATAAAATGGTTTCTGATTTCAAATAGATCATAACAGATATACTGGTAAAACATTAATACTTAAATCCCAATATGCTTTCGTATAAAGGATAGCTACAGACCATCCTTATTTATGCAAATACTGATGTTTGAAATAATATTAGCGATTAGAGAAAAAATACATTAAAATTAATAAATAATGACTAAGATTAATTTTAGTAATCCAATGATGGAACAAAATTATAAGATCCATTAACGTAATTAATGTTTTAAGTAGATATAAGGAGAAAAAATTATACCACTTCTGTGAAAATTTCTACACAAAATTAAATACCTTTTTCTAATAAAGGCACTCAAAGAAGAGTAATTGATTCAGTGCTCTCCAAATGTGAATAATCTGTAACTTAAATAATGAGAAATGTTGGACCAATTTCTGTTAAATTCAGAGAAAAGGGAAATGAGGCTCATTATTGCTGCAGTTTTTACTACTGTGTTGAAGATATAAAAAAATAAAATCCGATAAAAGGAAATGATTAGAGGCATAAGAGTTAGAAAAAAAAGGTAAAACTATCTCTATTTTTAGATGTTGTGTTAGTTTATCTCGAAAACTACAGAGAATTAAAGTAAAGGAGAGTGGGAGAGAGAGAGAGAGAGAGAGAGAGAGAGAGAGAGAGAGAGAGATGAAATTGAGTAAGTACCAATATAAAACTAATATTTTAAAATCAAAGGTCCTTGTGGTGGTTAGTTGTATGTGTTAACTTGGATAGGCCATACTACCCAGATATTTGGTCTAACGTCATTCTAGATGTTTTTGTGAAGGTATTTTTTAGATGAGGATAATATTCAAATCAGTAGATTTTGAGTAAGGTAATGTAGATGGGCCTCACCCAATCATTTGAAGGCTCAATAGAAAAAAGTCTGACCTCCCCTGAGGAGGAAGGAATTCTGCCAGCAGACTGCCTTCTCATTCAAGCTGCAACATTAACTCTTCCTGGGGTCTTCAGTCTTCCAGTATATCTGGCATATTTTGGATTTGTCAGCTTCCATAATCATGGATGTCAATTCCTTAAAATCTCTCTCTCTGTACACATATCCTGTTTGTTCTCTTTCTCTGGAGAACCCTGACTAACATAGTCCTCATATATAAAAATAATACCCAATTAGAAGGTATAATTTATGGAAGGACACATTACAATTAAAAGGTAATATCCCTAGGTAGTAGTGAAACTGCAGAAATGTGTCTTGGGTGGGCTCCAAGGAGCTCCAGTTCTTTATGTCTCAGCATAGAAAGAATTCAGCTAGAGGCAAAGTGATAGATAAGAAGTGATTTATTAGAATAGGACACTTGTGAGGTTTACAAGTGGGCAGGCAAGGGAGTGCTGCACTGTGAGAATTAGTGGGCTACAGTTTTATAATCAAAGGAAATGTGGGGAGGGAAAGAAGACCACCTTCTTCCTCATTCTTTTTTTTTTTTTTTTTTTTTTTTTTTTGCGGTACGCGGGCCTCTCACTGCTGTGGCCTCTCCCGCTGCGGAGCACAGGCTCCGGACGCGCAGGCTCAGCGGCCATGGCTCACGGGCCCAGCCGCTCCGCGGCATGTGGGATCTTCCCGGACCGGGGCACGAACCCGTGTCCCCTGCATCGGCAGGCGGACTCTCAACCACTGCGCCACCAGGGAAGCCCTTCTTCCTCATTCTTGAGTAAACATCAAACTTTCACTATCAGTTCCTCCTCTGTCCGGCGGGTGAGTTTTCCTGTCCCTACATGGTCAAATTAGGACTGTCATGGCACAATGGAAATGAGCATAAAGGCAGTAACGTATACTAAAATAAAGTAAATCATCTCAGGTTTTAGTTTAATGTCATGTTTTCCTTATATTTTTGTGTTTAGTGTGTGCAGAGGAGCATGTCCTAGGAATCATTAGAACTCACTGTGTAGGATGTGGGTCTCATGACACCATTGTTTTATTGTTTTGAGGCATGTCTTGTACTTCCGTTGCATGGTTCTGTTGCTAAGCAAGCCTGCTTGGTTTTGTGGCTAAGGAAACCTACTTTCCTGAGTGATCATTAATTTGCAGGGGTCTCCCATACTTTTTCTTTACTTAAAATCCTCTAGTGGGATTAACTATTTAATCACCTACTTTGTCCCTTTACTCTGTCCCTATCAGTCCTATGAATATACTTATCAAGAAAGATACAAAACCTGAATGAGGAAAACTATAAAACACTCCTGAAGGACACAGAAGTAGACTTAAACAAAAAGAAAGGATAAGATGATATAACATCACAGAGACGTTAGTTTGCCTTAGGTCAGTAAGATTTAATGCAATCTCAATAAAAATATCAGCTTTTTTTTGGTATAGAGGTAAGTTGATTCTAAAGTTCATATGGAAAAATGAATAATCACTAGTAATGAAATTTCTTTAGAGAGCAGTGTTGGAAGAGGGGTTAATCAAATCAGCGATTATAATTAATTAAATCAGCATCTATCATTAAAAGAGGATAGTATTAGCATGTGAATGGACAAACCAATAAAATAGAATAAAAATCCCCCCAAAGACAAAGTAGGTATAAAACTATACTGTATACTAAAGAAATCATCTTAAATCACTGGGGAAGTGATGGACATTGTCATATATCATGTTGGGAATTCTTGATAGCCATTTCAAATTCATAACATTGAAGCTGTATTCCTCAACATATAGCAGGATAAGCATCAAAGAAATCTGATATATAACTCTGAAAAAACAAAACATATAAATACTAGAAAAAAATGGGTGAATTTCTGTATAACCTTGGGATGGATAAAAACCTTTCTTATTGTGATTCAGAATCTAGAAGTAGTAAGGAAAATATTGATAGATTTGACAATATAAAATAAAATATATTTGCATTACAAATTTACCATAAACAAAGGCAAAAAAAAAACAAAGTAAGAATTAGGTATATATGCATATATATTTGCATATGTATTGGCATATTTATTACAAAAATTTGGAACTTGTGAACTGTAGAAACACATTCTAACTGCAGTCAAACAGTCTGAGTCATTCATGTCAATGCCTATAGTAAGAGCCTGTTCTCTAAGTCTTACTGGAATAAGCTGGTAAGCACGCCTACACTGTCCAGAATCACCATTGCCACTTGGATTTATTATTACAGCAGGCATGGCAACACATCTATCATCATAGACTGGCCGTACAATAAAGGACTATGTATTTCTGATTAAGAAGCTTCACTGCATATTAGAGTTGTAACATCTGCTAGAAGTTGGCCCCTTTGTCTTGCAGTGAAGAGGGCTGAATTGCATGAGACATTCACTCTACCTAATCCTGGAAATTTGACTGCATTGGACCTTTGACCCTTGCTGAGACTACCAATGGTGCCTCACTGCTGTTGACACATTGATAGGTTATGATGTTGTTATTTGTATCTTATGAGCCTTCTCTGGTCACACCATTATGGATCATCAAACTAAAATGTGCCATGTTTTCAGCTTTCTGGACCACTTTATAGTCTGATATTTCTATCCCTTTTGTTGAAAAGGCCACTCTACAATGGGCTGATAGTGTATTTGAGGGACGTTCATATTCTCTATCAGCTGCAGACATGTGGCATTTTTGAGCCCTAGAATTAACTATCAAAGTTAGCCCTAGAATTCAATTCAAAAGGATTTCTGACTCTCCCTCCCTCCCTCTTTATGGTCCGTAGCCTTAATAAGGCAGTTTGATCACTGAATGCAGCCATCCCTAGACAAGGTTCTTCTTTTATTATTCATCACCTCCTGGTTAATGATCAAGGTGAAATGGCTGGGGAATTATGTAGACTTATTTGGAAAATTTTGCCTGGCACCTTGACCATTCCTAGGCATGGTGCATCTCTCTCCTGACAGCAAGTCCAGGTCAACTTGGTTTGTATACCCTCTTGGTGGCAGCCCAGTTAAAAGGGAGGCTAATGGATACAAACCTAATTCTGGTTTAGCCACCTGTATTCTCTTGCTGGATTGACATAATTCTAGATTATAAAGATCATTACAAGTTGGTTCTGTACACTGCTAACCCAGTGCCGCATAATGACTCAAGTGGGCCAAGGTAGATTACATAATGCATCTCTGTAAATTTTACAAAAATGCCCTTGTGCCTCTTGTACTTGAACACCTGCCTCCCTCCAGATGAGAGGTCTAGGTGTCAGTAGGAGATGATTTGAGAAAATTTGGGGATAAAGCTACTAGGATGAGGCACTTATTATTTCACAGCCATGAAGTGAGAGGAACAATCCCAGTGCCTGAGAAGGAAACACCTTAGATACTGAGGTTCAGGAAGTGGGAAACAACTAATGTTCTTTGTCTTCTAGATCCCAAAACATAGCATGATAAAGCAATCATTTAACAGCAGCTGTAACTGACCTGCTGCTGGGTTTGTCATCTCCATTCATGTGCTATAAAAACAGAAAAAAAGTCATGTAGACATGACCACTCCTGGAATATTCTGATGTATCAGATGCTATCAGTGGTAGTTTCTGAATATGGAGTCCTCTCCACCCCTGCCACACTGTACATGTGCAAACACACAGCTGGCATAATTTTGTTTCAGTTCAGTGGATACAAATATGTGCTTTTTCTGATATTTGAGTGGCTTTGGGTTGTGCCATGATGGCAAGAAAGGCTGCAACCAGTGCCATGACCCATGTAGCTTGAAAAAATCAATGTAATTGTGACCCAAGTCAAGTTTAACAATAAACCCTGAACTGGAATGATCTGTGCTCCTTCAGGATACGTTTGTAGGTAGAAGGGATTGAGCTATGGAAATATCTTTTCATTAGAGGTGGGGTTGCTTTTTGGACCATATATCATTCCCTATAATGATTGGCAATAACACCAGAGATCAGAATGTTCCTTTTCACTGTGAAGTGAAATAGATAAAGGGCTGGACTTAGACTACATCTTAGCAGTTTGAGATAAGACCTACTCCTGGTCCCTTCTAGGGCTTATTCACAGTTGGTTGAGTGTGTGACTATAGGAGGTCTACTTTAAGTCACTAAGGTGGATTGGCCTCCTCCTGACCCCTGGATTCTGGCAGCCTTAAATTAATATTTGATAAAAATTGAATCAATTTGGTCCTGTCCTTTGCCAGTAAGATTAATCAGAGTGGCTGACTGAATGTCATACTCATGTGGAAATTTGAGTACAGTCAAGAACGTTTAGGAACAAGGGATGGACTGTTGGGAGATGCAACCCACCAGGGACCCTGAGCATCCCTGCATATTCTTGCCCAGGTGCCAAGAATGCAAGGCCCTGATTGCTCTGTATCTGGGACATTTCTCAGGGTTTGTGGGAAGCAACCTTGAAAAATGTGGTCATATCTCCCTTGGTACAAGGAGTAGTCTTGCACAGCATTCATCTGGATCATATCATGTTGCTCCTTTGGGAGCAAGGGAAATTGACACAAACATAGTGACACATACTTTTGGATGTGCAGTGTTTGATAAGTCCTCTGTTTCTGACTCAGTAGTGCCAGGTCTTCTGCCAGCACGCACAAAAGAGTAACAGGCTAACTTAACAGCTTGTAAGTGGGATAAAGTCAAATGTCAGGTCTGACAATAATTTTGACCTTTTAGCTGATAATTTATTCCTCTTTATCTATTATGATTACTGATATATTAGGACTTTCCCCTCCCATCTTATTTTGTATATTTCATTTGTTCCAATTTTTAAATAATTAAAAAAACTTTCCCATTTCTTATGTTTTCATGAAAGGTTGTCAACCCTGTCTCTCATTTGTCTGGAAATTTGTTTGTTCTATTTTAATTCTATGGTAATTTTGTATAATTTTTTCATGGTTTCTCATGGTAATTTTCCATGTAAATTCAAACCCAGACTCTCATGAGAGTAGTTCTCTGGCTACACATTCTCTGTGGAAAGTATTCCTACTATCATTATCTTTTATCCACCTTCAGCTGACTGAAAAAAATCGGCTTCCCTTATGAGTTCCTTTTCTAATTGATTGACTTTTCCCAGCCTACCTTTTCAATAACAATGCAGTCTTCACACAGAGATTTCTGGCTTTATGATAGAGTCACATATTTAGCTTTCCATTTTGCATAGCTCTCATCTTATTACCTTATTCCCCTATTTTTGATTGTAAACCAGCTAAGCCCTGGGGTCCTATTATTGGCATTTATTCCCAGAACAACTATGGCTTCATGTTCACTTACCCCTTATATTCAGATAGCTGTTTGTACTTTGGCCTTCATGGAATTCTCCTACTTTTTATGTGGGCTCAACAATGTATGAAAAGCCATAAATTTTGTAGATCTTGTGTCTTTTTTCAGAAGGAAAGCATTTGAAAATATGGAGATCACCATATTGTTTTTGTTAATATTTCTATTCTAACAGCTATAAACTCAACATTTCCTTCATCTATGAAATTCTTTAATTAATAAATTCATATACTTTGACAAGTGTTATTTTCCCATTTCACAAAGATTGTTTGGCTTGACTCTAATTCAGGCCTAAAGCTAAAAGGGCCAGATGCTGTCCTTAGGGGTCCGTGTGGCCAGTCCACTTCATAAATGTGGGAGACTTCACAGAAATATGGTACTAAGGAGCATGTCTGAAGGACAGATTTGCTGGTAGTGACTTCTGTGTAAATAGTCTTATCATTTGAGGGTGAATCATGGTCCTAACCATCTCCTAAGTTTCAAACTAATTAGTCTTGATAGACTTTAACATCTTGACAATATAGTCATCAAATATCCAAGTCTTGCATTAAAAGGGGAAAATTATTTGTTTCCTACATAATGCCTGTAATAGGATTTTCCCCCCTGATGATTATAATATCAAGATATTTCCAGGTAAAAAAGGAGTTCTTTTTGAAGTGTATGCCATATAGGAAGTTAAGTTCATGTATCTTTTTTTTTTTGGCTGCACTGCATGGCTTGTGAGATCTTAGTTCCCCGACCACGGATTGAACCCAGGCCCATGGCAGTGAAAACGCCATGTCCTAACCACTGGACCGCCAGGGAATTCCCTCATGTATCTTTTAGCTTATCCAAAGCAAGAGAAAAGTAAAAATAATGTTTACTATATTAAAAATTAATTATATGAAAAGACATATTTTACAAAATTTATATCTCTGAACCTCAAGATGCCATTTGAAGTAGTCGGAAAAACTGCTGGAGAAAAGGGAGAAAGAGAAGTATTTCCTCTCTATCCTTAGTTCATTATCTTCATAGGCCTCAGAAGATTTCTCATTATTTGCTCTCTCAACAAACCTGCAGTCTTCTTTCTTTATGGAATTAGATTTTATTTTTGCAGATTTTCAAAATAATGCCATTCCATGGGAATGAAATATTTCTTTCACTTATTCTTGACAAAACATTAATATTCTTCCTGAAAAGTAATCTCTGAGGAGTTAAAAATAGCATTTAAAAATCACTTTTCCTTTCAGCCTGGACTGGTGAGTTGCATTTAAAATATGATTTCAAGAAAGTACAGGGGGTTAAATGGAGGTGGTTTGTTATTTTTGCAATGACTGGTGAAATTTCAAATTTTAATTTTTGCTTTCTGAATTTATTTATTGTTTCACATGGATTATAAAAATAAATTGCCTAGTCCATTACTTTCTCCCTGTAAGTCTTCTACATGTAGAAAAAAAATGTTTGAGAAAGACTTTGATTTTATTGTCTAATAATTTTTATAGACAATAAAAGTGTGCCAATAATTTTTATAAAGCTAGATATATTTTATTAAATGTTTATTGAAAAGAATTGTGCCAGAGAGGCTTGTTTAATGAGCAAAGGATTTGAACTGAGAAGAATCTATTCTTCACATATTGTAAGACTATTATTTATCACTCAGTACTGAATAGACAATAGAAAAGACATGGTTTTTGCCCAATGAGATGAAAGGTAATATAAGTTTTAATACCTGTAGCATCTTTCAAACAACCACTGCAGAATAGAAATTGCCTGTTCTTCCACATCGAGTTTTATAGTATACAATGATTTACAGAGACAGTTTCTGAGGATTCACTAGTGTAACATTTGACAAAGAAAAACAGCAACATATTGGCAAGGAATTCAGTGGCACCTGGGATGCTCAAGCTGATTTCTCCTCCCTCTCCTCCTCTTTCTTCTTCTCTTTAAAGTCTGTATGTTCCTTCGTATTTTCCCTTTTATCATTTCCATCATCATCATCATCATTATACTTCTTTTAAGGTACCAACCCACATAGGAAAAATGTTAAATAGTGATTAATAATTAATTTATGTAATCTAATTTAAATATTAACTTAAATAGCAGTTTTATAACAGGAATATCAAGGAAGGCAAATGCTTTTATTTTCCACAAATAATAATAATAAAAAACATGTAGCATTAGGAAAAAAAGGAATTTAGTTTTAGCAGCTCTCCTGACCAGGTCACCTTTTCCCTCAGAACATCTTAACTAAAGCTAGTTTCTCCCTTTGTGAGAGTACTGGACGGATTACAACCCCCTCATCCTGAGGTGTTTTTCTTCTTCTCATGCACTGTGTCCCACTGGGTCAGTTGGCAGAGTGGGGAGGAAGGAAGTATTATACTTTATATTTATGTGGAATCTTACTCTTTTTCCATTAATATTACCTGTTGTTTTCATTTACCAACTACCAAGTCCCATACATTTATTAATTTTTACTACTAACTCACTGTTTTCATCATCCTACCCAAACTCTTAAAATGCTATAAATCACTCTTCAATTTATTTAAAAAATATATTTTGAACCTTATTTAATTTATTGCTCAAATGTTGCCTTTTCACTAGGCGTATCTGACAACCATTTGGAAATTGCTACATGCTTTCCTCATTTTCTATTCCAAGTCCCCTTTACCCTGATTTTTAAATCATAAAATGTACTTCTTTTCAGCATAACATATAAAGTACATATTTAACACTTATGCTTTACTACATGCTGGGTACTGTTTTCAGTTCCTTACAAATATTACCTCATTTAATTTTCATATCAAACATATCAAAGTAGGTATTATTGTTACTGTTTAATAAATAAGGAAATAAGTACAGAGAGTTAACTAAATCAGAAATCACAGAGCTAGGTAGTGATTGAACTATGATTTGAATCTATGCAATATGCCTCCAGAGGCCATGCTCTAAAAGCCCTATGCTCCTTTTAAAATTTATTGTACTTACTGTTTATCTCTCCCTGGAGAGCATACATTCTTGTCTGTTTAGTTCACTATTATATCTCTGATGCCAAGAATGGTGTCTGGAATCCAATAGGTACTCAGTTAATATTTGATCTCCTATCATGTGCCAGATAATGTAGTAGATCAGCAAAAAGTTACAGCTTTTCTCAGGTCAGGAGTGGAGATGAAATAGATATTAAATGAATCATCTCAGAAATAAGTGTCTAGGTTTCAAAAACTGAGAAAAAACTGTGTAGAAAAACACAAGGTACTCTGACAGGGTTTTACATGAGACATACATAATTTTGACTGCATTAGCTGAAAACATCTGATTAAAAATAATCCTTGAGGCCTACTCAAGACCTGAGGGACTGGGTAGAACTTATCAAGATAAATTGGGAAGAATGAGTTTACTAGAGATCGGGGAACTAGATTGTTAAGTCTAACCAGTGAGACTATAATAGAGTCGATGGACTGAAATTCCAATATAACTGGAAACTCTAGGTGGAAGGGAAAAGCTGCGGAAGGGAGTCTATGAAGGCAGCCGGGAATTCTGTTGGAAAGGACCTTGTGGTTCATGTTAAGATGTTTGGATCTTCTTTTAAGACAGTGGGAAGCAGAGTCTTAAACAGTTAACTGACTGATTGGATTTACATTTTGGATATCTGAATTCAGTGCAAAGAATGGATTAAAAACAAGCAAGAGAGAAGATAAGTAGGCAATATGGAAAGCTACCCAGTAGTACAGTGATCCAGATGAGAGGTGATAGTGTTTTAAACCAGAGTAGCTGCAGTGGAAATGAAGGCAGTTGTACAGGTGTTCAGGAGTGGAATCTATTGGATTCAACTTTTTATTGGATGTTGGAGATGAGGAAGGGAGAGGAGTAAAGGAAGATTTCCTAGATTCTGGCTTGGGTAACAGATCCTGCTGCCACTAACAACATAGGAAAAATAAAAAATAGGGGAATTACTTTTTAGGAGGCAAATCAGAAGTTCAGCTTTGGACAATGTGGGCATATCTAAGTGAGGATCTGGGGATATGTCTTTTGGGCACAGAGATTTGTCATCTCTTAGCACATTGGAACTACTACTACTAGTGAAAACTATTGGAGGATATTAGAATGACTGGTGATAGTCTTCAAAGTGAGAATAGTAGATTAACTAGAAGAATAAATGCCTTCATGATAATAATCAGAATTTTAAATATGGCTAGAGCAAGGGGAGTCTGTGAAACACTGAAAATCAATGGCAAAATGTATGAGAATGCTTATCCCTCTATTGTTTATGGTAACAGAGAGATGGAATCAATTTAAATATCCATCATTAGGGAATGGATAAATGTGATGGAAGCATACCATGTATTACTATGCCTTTTTAGAGCAATAAACTAGAGATACATGCACATAAATGGATTGATTTTCAAACACTGCACTAAATGAATAGAGAATACAAAATGAGTTATATAGGACATTGCAATTATGTAATTAAATATACACACTGAAGTTCACACACGCACACATACACCCATACAAATCATTATATACATGTCCAATTAAAATATTAACTACATTACACTGGATATCTATAGAGAAGAGAGAAACGAGAATAATAGGTATTATTTGTAAGTTTGTAAAGAAAAAACATAAAATCAACCAAGAAGGCATGCAAATCATGAGTCTGTATTCATGAAACTATATTCACCTAAAGATAGAGCATCAACATGTATAGAGCAAAGGAAGTGACAGATACAAAGAGAATTAGAAAAAGTCATATGCTTTGTATTTTATTAGATCTCTGTCAGAAACAGATAAATCAAGAAATGGTATGAAATGGAATATTTAAACAACAGAATATGATATAATTGACATGTATAAAATCCTATACTCAAAATAGAGGTGTATTCATTTGTAGCTGAACATGTCCCAGGCCAGAAAAGGAAGTCTCAACAAATTCAAAAGAATTTCTATCTTACAGGTCACATACTCTTCCCCATTAGTTCATAAAATCAGAAATCAATTACAATATAGTAGATGAATTAATCATTTAGAATTATATAAATTCAGTTCTAAATTCATGATTAAGAGGAGGCAATAATGGAAATTTTAAAATAATTAGAATTTATGTATTGAAAATCAAAACAAAAATTTTTGGAAAATGACTAAAGTGATTACAGAGACATGTATATTTTAAATATAGTTTTAAAAGAATGTAAAATTAATGAGCTAGATAGTCAAAAAACTAAGTAAGCACAGAGTAAACTGAAATAAGAGGAAGGAAGTAATAAAAAGAAAATTAAAACTAAAAGATCTAGAAAACAAATTAACAGTAGAGATGGTCAGCAGTAACAGAAAAGTTAGTTTTCAGAAGACTAAAATTTTTGCAGACCAACTCTGCAAAAATTAATTATTAACGTTCCATTCAGATTAGATATAAATTCATCATTCTTAAGAATAAGTTTAACAATAATATTTAAGACGTAAATGAAGAAAATAGTAAAATTTTGTTGAAAGACTTAAAGCAATTTCTGAACAATGGAAAGGTTTGTAATATTCCTGAAGAGGAATTCTGGATAAAAAGCCAATTTTCCAAGAAATAATATATTCATTTTCTGTAATTCTAATTAAAATTCCAGCACTTTTTTATTTGGAATCAAAAAGTTTTCATATGGAAACATAAAAAACATTAAAAAAAGTTTTCATATGGAAACATAAAAGTCTAAGACCTAGCAAATAATTCTTACAAAGGGAAAATAGTGAGCACTTGTCATTTCAGGTATTGAAATATATTATAATAAAAATTGTATGATATGCAGAGAACTAGCCGTATGTCATTGGAGCAGACTAGAGATGAATTAAGAGACTCAAATGAGGTAATCTGGTCTCCATTTTTCTGTTTCTGTGAGAGATTAAGTTCATATATGGACACATAATGACCACTAGCAGCCGATTATTTATATAACAGCAATTTAGGAATTAGAGTGGATTGATAGCCTCCCCTCCACTACTTTGTTAGAAAACTGTCTGCAGCTGTGACAAGCATGACAGGGTGATTAGATCCATTGATTGGACATGCTTGGTATGTACCTACCCGGGTGATGGTGGAGAGCTAAACAGACTAAAATTTAATGGACTAGATGACTCAGGAAGAGAGGTTCTTGTTCCCAAAGGAGAGTCAAATTGATCCTCTGGATTGGTTCCCTCAAACTTCACTCCAGTTTCCTATTTGTCGAAGTTGAAAAACTAAAATTACATCTCCAAGAGTCCACTACAGTGAGGGTATTGGGTATAACTTAGATTCTCATATGAGATTCACCTAAGTAAGGATTAAATGAGAAGGAAGCCAACTTCCTGCAATTTAGGGATGTTTCTGCTGTCAATGTCATTAAAATGTGAGACTTTTTTTTTTTTTCCTCTGAAGCATCTTTCCACTATCCACTCTGCAGCTTCCTCAGAAGCAGTTGTCCTGCCATCTTTCTTCTAGCATAGATCCAGTGGTGGCCTCGGAGAGAGTATCTGGTTTAGTTCTTGATTCTGTGTTTTTCTGTGAGTCACTCTGGGAGGCCCAACCTAGGATCCACTTTAGTAAATTCAATAACTTGTAAGCATCTAAATTCCTTTCTGATTAAAATGGCTAGAGTAGGTTACTCTCTCTTGCGCCAACGTATGCGTGAACAAAGGGTGAAGAGATTCTTGGCAAACTCCAACAGATGTCCATACTATGCCACCACTTGCCTGAGAAGCATCCATATCCCTTCTTGTTTCCATACATGTAATTTCAAAAATTCTGACTACTATAGATTGAAAGAGTTTCAGAGATGATGACTATAACTATGTATGGGCTGTGAGCAACTAAGACACTAGACCCAAATTACATAGCAACAATTGCTGTATTTCCCTTTTATAAGTTATTCCAAATAATAAAATCATATATAAAATTGGGTTATTTTATATTTTCTGAGAGCAGCTATTTATGTTCTCTTTTTGAAATCCAATGAAATGAAGAATTGCTTGTTATAGGTAATAGTGTAAAAGATGGAATGTATGTGCATGTACCTGTGTAAAATGTAAGTTATGCTTGTATGTATATGATTTTCACTATGAGTACAATTTCCTAGACTCTAAATTTCATTACTCAGCATTTTAAAAATTATAGGACACTGAATATGTTACGATAAATATTCTGGCTTCTCTCATTTTGAAGGCATTTTCAGATTTAATAACCAAGCCAACTAAATGCATTTTTAACTTTAATATTGCCCTAGAAAATGTGCTAAATAACATTTATTGATGTAAGTACAATAGTTATTAAAATGTCAATCATAGTCTTCAAATTATACCCAAAAGCATCTGGTGAATTCACTCTAACTATGTTATGAAAAACAGCAACTGGGAGTCAGATCAATGGCCTGAGTTTAGAGCCACAAAAAAGGTACCTGAGAAAAGGCTGCTTTGGGGGATTTTCAGATAATTGTTTAAATCAAACTAGTTAAATTGAAGAGTGTTCTAAGGATCAATTCGTAATCACTCTCTGAAAATAACATGCTCCCATTTCCTCCTCCAGGATATATAAAATGAAAATGAATTAATTATACATTATAAACAATAAAAAAACTTTTGAAAGACAATTGGTATAAGAATCTGTATTTCATAATAGAAATACATCAATAGATGAAATTGATGTCCAACAATTTAAGAAAAAATCAAAGTCTGTTTATTTCAGTTAAGATTCATCAGTGTTAGAAAATATATATACTTTTTATTGGTACTACAGTATTGAAGTGTGTTTGGAAAATGAAGAAAAGTGAGGGAAAGTACTCTCTGTATCATAATCCACAGTTCTTAATTTTTACCCGTTCTTTTCTCCATAGGAAATATGTTGTGTCCCTTTGAAATCCATGATAAATTCCTCTGATTCCCTATTATTTAAAATTTTATTTTTTTACTCTAGGAGATATTACAGGAAGAGTTCAAAATATAAATAGTTGTACTGACAGTTTTATCGAGATATAATTCATATACCATAAAGTTCACCCTTTTACAGTATACAATTCAGTGGTTTTTAGTAGATTCACAAGGTTATGCATCAGTCACCACAATCTAATTTCAGAACATTTCATCATCCACCCCCAAAAGCCCTATACTTATTTGCAGTCACTCCCCATTTCTTCCTCCTCCCAGCCCTAGCAACCATTAATCTACTTTCTGCCTCTATAGATTTACCTACTATGGACATTTTATATTAAATGGAATTGTACAATATGAGGCCTTTTGTATCTGGATTCTTTCATTCAGCACAATGTTTTCAAAGTTCACTCATGTTGTAGATTGAATCAATACTTCATTTCTTTTTATGGGCAAATAAGATCCCATTTTATGAATAACTGGTAACATTATTGTTCTATCTAGTTCATCTTATACCTTTTCATTCCACCCTTTTTCTGATTCTTGTCCTCCATATTATACTTCCAGGACTTTCTCTAATATCTCACACACTCCATAGATAAATCATGCTAAAGACAATCTCTGGTCAAGATTTGATCCTTTTGTCTTTCTAGACGAGTATCACACTGATTTAATTATCATTGTGTAAAATGTGTTTGAATTTGGTAGGAAACTCTTCTTTCTCAGAATTGTCTTATTTATTTACTTTTAAATTTTTATTTATTTATTTTTATTTATTTATTTTTGGCTGCACTGGGTCTTTGTTGCTGCACACAGGCTTTCTATAGTTGGGGCAAATGGGGGTTATTCTACATTGCGGTGTGCGGGCTTCCCATTGTGGTGTCTTCTTTTGTTGTGGAGCACAGGCTCTAGGCACGCAGGCTTCAGTAGTTGCAGCACGCAGGCTCCATAGTTGTGGCTCATGGGCTCTAGAGTGCAGGCTTAGTAGTTGTGGTGCACGGGCTTAGTTGCTCCACAGCATGTGGGATCTTCCCAGACCAGGGCTCAAACGCGTGTCCCCTGCATTAGCAGGCAGATTCTATTTTTTTTTTTTTTTTTTTTTTTTGCGGTACGCGGGCCTCTCACTGTTGTGGCCTCTCCCGTTGTGGAGCACAGGCTCCAGACGCGCAGGCTCAGCGGCCATGGCTCACAGGACTAGCTGCTCTGTGGAATGTGGGATCTTCCTCGACTGGGGCACAAACCCACGTCCCCTGCATCGGCAGGCAGTCTCTCAACCACTGCGCCACTAGGGAAGCCCAGAATTGTATTATTTATTTATATTATTATATTCTTTTGTGTAAAGCTTAGACTAATTTTTTGAATTTTTATGCCCCCAGTCCTACTGTAATTTTAATCAAAATTTTATTGAATTTATAGATCAGTTTTGGGAAAAAGACATGTTTCCAGTGTAACATTACTAGCATTTCTAATCCATTAACATCATTTACCTCTCCAAGTTTTTCTTTGCTTACTCTGATTGTTTCTAAAAAGGTATTTTGAGTTACCGTTAGGTTATCTACTGATAATTTATAACTGGTAGGCTATTGTAAATGCCACTTATACCTGCCTTCAGTTTTCTAATTAGATATTCCTCACGTTAGAGCAGACACCTCTTTTACTATGCCTAGATACCTCAGTTTCATTTACCATTTTGTGTGCCCAGCCCTGGGCTTATGCATGTTTGGCTTCTGTGGGCTCACCTCTGAGACTTTTTAGAGGACTGTTCCACTTCCTGGTGAAGAGATCTAGGCATATCATAGCCGATGGCTGTCCAGAGTGAAAGTACGTAACCAAAGTGGGACCAACTCTGAAATATAATTTAAACTCTGGACTTCCTTGTGGAGTTGGTTTAAGGCCGTGTGACCTTTCCTGCTTTCAATACCATGAATGACTCCAGAGAATGGTGAAACAAACCACATTTTATGGGAGGGAAAGGAAAGAGAAGTTTGTAATTTTTTGTTGGGAAGATGTAGGTGGGATATTTTCTAATACTCTGAAACTTAGATGTGGAAAAGTGAGGAGATAAGTCTGGAAGTTTGAGAAGAATGGAAAAAGAAGTATTCTTTTCAGTGCTTGGGAGAGCAAATTGATTACCAAAATGTACTAAGATTGTCAGACAGTGTTAATATGGAATCATAGTCAGTGTCATCTACATGTGTGAAAACTCAAGGTTATATCAGTAACATAATAGCAGAAGAAAGACTGTAGGAAAAGATCTTGTCAATGGCCTGATTCTATACTCCATTCTTCTTTCTGAATAACCAATTTGACACAGTGGTACCAGTTTTCCTCTCCCTCTGAATTGAGGTCTCCTGGGGCCTCAGAATAACTGACTCTATACTGATGGTTCCCGATAGCCCTAGCTCACAGAACCTTCAAATTGCTCACAAACCTGTAAAGCTCCATTTTCTCCTTTGATGATCAAAACTCCCCGTCAAAGTAACGTATATTTTTATTGTGTCAACTGTTTATCTTTATTTAGCCCCACATTGTCCATAATAGCTGCTTGATATTTTTGTGCCCAGGGCTGTAACCTGGATTTTCTGTTTTGTATTCCACCTTCTGTAATCATTTAGTATTTGCTAAACTAGTCATAGGAGACATGCTTGCTTTTTTCATATTTCCTTGAACTCTGAACTTAGTGTTTCAACAACTTACATATCTATTGGATTCTCTATTTAATACACTCCTTTTTCTAAATTTGATTTTATCTTGCTTTAACTATACTATTTTACTATTTTTTCCTTGGCCGGATCTCATCCGACCTCTACTGGACTGATAACATAAAAACAAATAAGTCGACTTGTAAGTACATTCTTTTCCCACAAAATAGTATGTAATAATTGCCTGAGAGGAAAGAAGCTGAAGAAGGCCCTTGTTAATTTACATTTAATTTTAGCCTTAGAGGTTCTTAAAGGCAGTGGTTATGTCTTCATGTGAATAGGGATATTTAATCAGTCCAGGCTGTCAGGTCGATAGTAGTGCTTATCAAGAAATTAGAGAAAAATGTGCTACCAAGTCCATCCTCCTGCCACAGAAGAGGCAACAAATCAGATATGGAAAGTCAAACACTGTGATTAAAAAGCTCATCTGCCCTAGGGAGTCCTTCATATATATATTTAACATTCAGCTTTAGTTTACTGCTGTGAAGACAGCTTTTTTCTATGTCTTAGAGATTTTAACTGCAGTACCTCCTTAATCTGCAGACTGCAGTTTTTTTTTTTCTTTTAAGGAATGCTACTGATTAATAGTATTTTAAAACTCGAAGAGAAGAGAGTCATGTTGGAGGAAGATTTTGGTGATTTTCCAACAAGTATCTTTTACTGGACATGTTGTGAGAGTACCACTTTAAAACATATACATATATAATGTCGATATTTCAGTGTCCTCAACTTAAGGAAGTGTTTGTATCCCTTCTATTTTGTTTTATTTTACTTAGTATTTCTAATAGTCTTAGCTTAGGTACAGAAATAAATAATTCACTCTGCCACCATGTGTGAATGTTCTTTTAAATGCACATCAATTTTAAAGCTTTAGCCATGAGTAGTAACAATTATGTTTGACAACACCTTACTGGGATGTTTTAGGCTACCTTGGTCTAAAATACTTGAATTCTCTGAATAGCGGAAATGCAGTTTTTGCTTGTCTTGGCTCAATCCAGCTCCACTTTAGCCTGGCCTTCTTACCAGGGAATCTGGGGAATCCTTGAGTAAGTCTCAGAGTCTTCTGACAATCTCTCAGACTATGAACTGTCAATAAGATTTGGCTGTTTCAATTAATTCTGATATATTTGAGTTCTTAGAACAAATATTTCTTTCCAAGGTATCCATTGGCTAAGGTCCAGAATGCCCTTGCTGTGTTAGCAGCCAGACTTTATCTGTTAAAGTCTATAACTTCTTTTCTCTAAGGCACGATCTGGTTGTTTTCCTAGAATTGGAACCAGGAGGGCAGTCTTTCCTTTGTCTAAGAAGCCTGTTTTCTTTTCACTATGTAATCTGCACTAAACCTTAGAGATATAACTATTTCTCTTTTCTGAAAAAGGAACTAAACTATATTTACTTCTTCTTCTTTTATTCCAGGACTATATTAGTCAGGGTTCTTCAGAGAAACAGAACCAATTATAGATAGAGCTAGAGATACAGATAAATATTTCTTTTTAAGGAATTGGCTTGGCTCATGAGATTGTGAGAGTTGGGGTATTTGTAGACTAGACTAGCAAACTGGAAATTCTATAAAAGTTGACATTTCAGTCTTGACTCTGAATTCCACATGAAAATAAGCTGGAAACTCAGGTAAGATACCTGTGTTACAGTTTTGAGGATAATTCCTTCTTCAGAAAACCTGTCTTTACTCTTAAGCTCTTCAACTGATTGGATGAACTCTACTTACACTATAGAGGGTAATCTGCTTTACTTGAAGTGTGCTGATTTAAATGTTAATCACATAAGAAAAATACCTTCATAACATCATCTACACAGGTGTTTCATCAAACAACTGGGCACTGTGGCCTAGCCAAGTTAACACATAAAGTTAACCATTATAAGGATGTTTAATTTATAACCTCTACCAACCAAATCTGAAAACACATATAATGTGAAATGTTTGTGAGAAAATATATAAGAAATAGAGGTGTCCAGGAGAAAAAACAAAATATTGCTGTCGGCTCATTTTCCTACAATGGGGTGTAGATTTCTAAAATGTCTTTTCAAGATGGTGCCCAGAATGAATGTGTTGAGCCACATGCAATGAAAATTAATTTATAAAAATCAACAAAAGATCTTCATGAAAGAATCAGACCAAACATCAAATAAGATTTTCTGGGATTTCTCCTGCTTTTATCCTTGGAAACCTCATGAATTCCTCTGTATGAGATTAGTTTTCATTGAACACAGATTTTGAACTCCTCTTTTATGTCAGGCCTTGATTAAACTGATCAGTCATACAAATTGGGCTTTTATTTAGTGTATAAAAGTTTTATTTAGTGCATAAAAGAGGAAATGGTGTTACCTATTCAAAAATATTGAAGCATTTTATCCAGATATTAACAATGAGAATAAATGAATTAAGATGAAAAAGGGATCTAGTGATAATTCAGAGATTTCACACAGTGCTTTAAAAAAAAATACCCTTATAATAAAGTTCATTCTGAATGGATAAAAGGGCTGAAGAAGAAAAAAAAACTAGGACCTATAAAAACATACTTAAAATAGAGTACAGATAATAGCATGCAGGTTTTGCAGACTGCATGCAGGTTCGTAGTTCCTTTTGTTTTTGGTGTCTGTCCCCAGTGGCTAAGGTTGGTTCAGTGGGTTGTGTAGGCTTCCTGGAGGAGGGGACTAGTGCCTGTGTTCTGGTGGATGAAGCTGATGCAGGAGTTTTTAAACATGGCTTTTAAAATAACTGTGATTAAGATGTTCAAGAGATTAAATGACATGTAATATTTTGAAAAAGAACAATTAAATGACAATTTTATCACTGAACACATAAAAATACAGTAGCTGAAACTGGAATCAATAGCTGGGTTCTGCAGAAGATTCTACAGGTGATGATAGAATCAGAGAACTAGAAATGAGATCATAGTATAATAATGTCCAGGTTGAAGAACAAATATAATAGTATAAAAAGATAGAAAAGGTGTAAGAGACATACAGTACACAGAGTTTCAATGTATTTTTAACTAGTTTCAGAGAGAGAGGAGAGAGTGACTGAAACATGTATTTGAAGAGATAACAAGTGACAATTTTTGAAAATTGATGAAAGAGAGAAAGCCACAGATTGAAGATACTCTAAGAAACCCCATAAGGTTAAATAAAAAGAAAACCATGCCTAAGAACAACATAGTAAAACTATGTAAAACCAGAGATAGAGAAAAATATTGTCTTTAAATGAGCAGTTCTAATACTGATACGATGCAATGGAACTGTCAAAAGAAAAATGAAAGCTAGAAAAGTGTGGAATTATATCTTTAAACTAATTAAAGAAATAAAATGCTAAGATATATATATTTTTTTACCAAACAAAAATGTTCAGTAATTAAGGCAGGTTAAGAAGTTTTCAAAGAAAAAACTTTAAGAAGTCTTCAGCAAGGCATATGTGATAAAGGAAATAATAAAAGGGATTCTTCACACAGAAGAGAAATGATCCAGATAGAAAGATAGAGGTGTAGAGGGTGATGAAGAACAATAAAAAGGGTAAATACATTGTAAAAAAGACAATACTTACAATATAAATGAAAAATATTAATACCTCATGGAGTTCAATAATGAGGATTAAGATTAAACACGTAATTACACCAATGTGATAAGGTGTAAATGAACCTAAATTATTTCAAAGTCCTTTTATTGTCTAGAATGAGACAAAGGTGTAAATGTATATTGGAATTTGATCAGTGAATAATGCATATAGTTATGCTTAGAATTATCTATAAAAGAATAGTAAAAATTCAAGAGAATTTATAAGGGCAAACAAAATAGTAGGAGTAATTAAACTAGAACAGAGTTCTTAAGTCTTCACTGTATTGACATTTTGAGGCGGATAATTCTTAACTGTTCTGTGCATTGTAAGATGTTTAGTAGCATCCCTAACCTCTACCTAATAGTTGCCAGTACCATCTTCCTCCACAAGGTAAGATAAAAAGTCTCTAGATATTGCCATATGTTCCCTGAGGGGCAAAATCACCCCCATTTAAGTACCTTTGAACTAAGAAAAACAGTACAGCTAAGGGAAAGGTATATGGAAATATTGGATAGATAGAAAATAAATAATATGGCAGATTTAATCTGAAATAATTTATATTAAGTAAACAGGTAGGCTTCCATTTCTAAGTAAAATGAAACAGGTGCTGACAGCCATGTTTGGCTGATACAACTGAATAAACCATAGGAATACCTAATATAAGGTCAGTTTTCCCCATAGGCTATTTGGTGAATTCTGGGTTTTAAAGGACAATGAGTGATACAGAGTTGGTAAGGCAGAGAGGATCTCCTCCATCATTAGGCACTTAGTGGACAAAGTCCTGCTAGAGGGAGAAGACCTGTAAAAAACAAAGGGAAATTTTAACCTATGTGTGAGAGAGAGAGAGGCTGAAGAGCCAATCTCAAAATATCCATGTGACAGAATTTTCAGTGCTGAGGATATAGACTCTCTAAGCTCTCAATCAAAAATCCAAGGAAAGTCATGCTTGAGGAATAAGACAAACTAGTGGAGAGCAAGTTTTTCCCCTGCTCAAAACATGATTTTATTTAGGTATGAGATCTTCCTTACATATGGAAAAGGGGACACTCACTGGTGGAAGTTAGCCACTCATTTCTTTCATACTTAATATCTAGGGAACAGTATAAATTTGCTAGACATAAAAAGGCAGTAAACTGACATTGATAAGGGTGAAAAAAAAAGTTATAGCAGACACACAGACAAATCAGTTATTGAAGTTGGGAAATAAGGACTATAAAAATAACTGTGGGGACTTCCCTGGTGGTGCTGTGGTTAAGAATCTGCCTGCCAATGCAGGGGACATGGGTTCGAGCACTGGTCCAGGAAGATCCACATGCCACAGAGCAACTAAGCCCGTGTGCCACAACTACTGAAGCCCACACGCCTATAGCCCATGCTCCGCAACAAGAGAAGCCACTGCAATGAGAAGCCTGTGCACTGCAAGGAAGAGTAGCCCCTGCTCGCTGCAACTAGAGAAAGCCCGCGTGCAGCAATTAAAACCCAACACAGCCAAATAAAATAAATAAATAAATAAATAAATAAATAAATAAATAAATAAACTGATAAATATATAATATGTGTAAGAATTCTATACTGACAACTCATTTTTGAGAGAAATTTAAGACTGAGTGGAAAGATACATTTTATTCATGGTTTTAATGATTAAATATGGTGGAAATTCTTCCCAAGTTGATCTTTAGATCTAATGCCATCTATATTAAAATTAAAGCAGCGTTTTTAAAATAAAAGTCGACACACTTATTCTAAAATATATATGGAAAGTATAAGACCTAGAACAGCTATAATGGTTTTGCAAAAGGAAACACAAGTTAGAGATCTTACTTTGAGTGCAGGACTTATCACAATGCTAAAAATTAAATCATGACAATATGTCATTGGCCCAAGGATAGACATACTGATTAATGAAACAGAATAAAACATCTAGAAATGGATACACATATATGGTCAAGTGATCCTAGAAAAAAACACCAATGTAATCCCAGTGATGAAATGGGACTGGAAATGGTTGTCCAGGCAAAGAAAGTGAATCTTAGCCTAGCATCATAACTCATGATTCACACCATACACAAAAGTTAATTTGAGATGTATCAAAGTTTTGCATGTAAAAAACTGACCATAGTGCTTCTAGTAAAAAGTAAATGTAAGGCCTGTATATTGTGTTGATTTAGCTAAACTAGAAACACATTTCCTGAATTCTCTTTTCTGCACAGTTCTGAATTAGCATGAGCTACAATTGATATTTCATGAGACTTGGAAGGCAAAACTAAAGCAGGTATCGTATTTCTTTTTTACTTGGTAATTTTGGCCAAGGCATCAGGTGCTATTGCATCGTACGTGCATTTTCATGTATCTTCTGTCTCCTTGTTGGCCAGGGGCAGCAGCTAGGCCTTAGCTCCTCTATACCCCACAAAGGTTAGTATGACCCCTTAAGTCTTTGGCTGAGTACTATGAACCTTTTTCTCTCTCTCTGTCTCAGAAGTTCAGGCACAGCAGATGAAAAGATCATTAAACTTGATTATATAGTAATAGAATCTCTCTAAACTGACACACAAAGAGCAAAATCCTGAGAAAAAATGAAAAGAGATCACTTGGAAAGTATCTAGCGTGTGTGTGTGTGTGTGTGTGTGTGTGTGTGTGTGTGTGTGTGTGAGAAAGACTCAAGGTAGCTACCATGATCCCCACTTCCTGGTGTTCATACCTTTGTGTGATCTTATCCCATAAGTGTGAGCAGGATGTATGATTTGCTTCTAACCAGTCAGTTATGGCAAAGGTGATGGGATGTATATGATTATATGTGTGTGATTATGTGATTACATTACATGAGATTGTATTGCCTTTCTTTCTGGAATCCCTCATTTCCTTGCTGGCTTTGAGGAAACAGTCAACCATGCTAAAGAACCCCATGTGGCCGGGAACTACAAGCAGCTTTTAAGATCATAAGGTGACCTTCAACTGACAGCCAACAGAAAAATAAAACCTTTAGTCTGAAAGCCATGGTGGAGTAAATTCTTCTAATAACTTGGATGAGCTTGGCAGTGGATCCTTCCCTAGTCAAGCATTTTGACGAGACCCCCCAAGCTGAGTCTGACACCTTAAACTGCAACTTTGCATAGGAGGCATCTAAGCTTTACCAGGATTCCTGACATGCAGAAACAGAATATAAATGTGTGTTGTTTCAAGCTGCTAAATTTGTGGTAATATTGTTATACAGCAATAGACAACTAATAAAATGTGAGAAAGATGCTGATCCATTGTCTTATCTGATTTCTATCTCAAATAAAACTCTCCTTCTCTTTAAGTAAAATTTAAAAATGTGTTATTTTGATCCAAACACAATTAATTAAGAAGTAACAGAAATATCTGGAAAATATCCAAATATTTATAAATTAATCAACAAAATTAAGTTAATCAATAGCTTTCATAATTAACCTCAGGTCGAATTTTAAAAATCCCAAGAATCATGATAAATGAATGAAAGTGAACGCAAAGCATAACAAAATATGTGAGATGAATTAAAAATTGGTGTTAGACATTTATAGCATTAAATACTTATTTGAAAAATAAATGTCTGAAAACAATGATCAAAGCTTCTATTTAAGAAGTTGCAGGGGCTTCCCTGGTAGCGCAGTGGTTAAGAATCCGCCTGCCAATGCAGGGGACACGGGTTTGATCCCTGGTCCAAGAAGATCCCATATGCCATGGAGCAACTAAGCCCGTACGCCACAACTACTGAGCTTGCACTCTAGACCTCGCGAGCCACAACTATTGAGCCTGTGTGCCACAACTACTGAAGCCTGTGTGCCCTAGAGCCTGTGCTCCACAACAAGAGAAGCCACCACAATGAAAAGCCCACGGACCTCAACGAAGAGTAGCCCCCGCTCACCGCAACTAGAGAAAGCCAACACAGCAGCAAAGACCCAAAGCAGCCAAAAATAAATAAATAAATAGATTTTTTTTAAATTGGGAAAAAAAAATTGGAAAGGTTATAGTCATATTTACATCTGTATATCTACCTATATACCTGCATACTTACCTCCTTACCTGTATACCTTTCTATCTTCCGTCTACCATTTCTGAATAAGGATTCAGACTGCTGAGAGAATATTCAAAACAATGGCTATGGTAGTCCATTTCCTCACATTTTCCTTTGTAGTAGGCATGCTTTGTCTTCAAAAGAATGGGCAATATTTGGTTAATTTCAATGCAGCTGAGTTTTGTTACTGAATTCTAGGGGGACAAAGTATCAGAGAGTGTTATTTCATGGTTAACTTTTCCTGTAATCCCTCTGGTAAGCTTTTCTGTGGCAAGTAATTTATGTAAACATTCCATTGCTGGCAGGCATTCGCCGTAGTTCCTTGTGCTTCTAATTTATTGAACTCTGTCTTCCTCAGCAGCACCTTATGAGAGTTACAGCATTAATCAAAGCTACCCTGTCAGGGCCTTATGCCACCAGCAATTGTTCAGCATTGTTATCAACTCTTGTTTTACGGAAGATTAGATATAATGTTTTTCAGAGCTCTGTGATACTATAATTTAAGTGAATATAAAAATTATAACTGTCTCCAGCCTACCACCATTTCTTAACAGTCTTAATCCAAAAAAATATTATGACCTATATATTAACGTTATGTACAAGAGCTGTTGTCAGGCACAAATGGAAACTTACCAAATATTTTTAAATAACTTAAATATTGAATTATTTGTTACTGTCTACTGTGAGAAAACTTTGGAGCAGTTTAATATACTAACCTTGTGTACTATTTCTGTAGCTTCTGATATGATCATCAGAAAAGCTGCATATTTATTTGGGTCTATATGTTTAAGACTATAGTTATGCTGAATACAATACTTATAAGTATACTTATTCTGAACTTCATGAGAGTTCTTGATGCCTTCAAAAATGTAAGGCATAATTGTTGTCAGAAGTATCATTGAATTAATTAATCCTAGTGACTGATACTGTGGTATTTTGGTATTAATATCAAAGGGTAAAGTGAAAAGATATTGCTATGAAAATTTTTAAAAATATGCTTGGGATCTGGACAAGACAGTAGCTTAGTGAAGGACATGAATAGATCTAAAAGTTTTGGAAGGAAAAAGGTGGCAAATTTTATAAAACAAAGTAAGTATAAGAGTAAACAGAACAAAACTGTAAGTTAAAAATGACCTAGAGTTTCTAGTTTCGTGTTTATTAATTTTTTTCTCCATCATTGTTAGTAACCTTAGGGCAGAAGAAATTTGAAGAGGGAGAAAACATATTAAAACTGTGAGAATCTTATAGACAGAGTGCCAGTGAATGTTCTCTTTAAACACATTCAGCTATGGAAAGTATTTCATAATATTCCATAAGCAGTATTTCTATGTGGCTTTTAAATATGCCCAGTAATAGTTCATTGATTTGTTTCTTAGGTAAGGAAAGAAAAAGATTAATTATTAGAAAAATACATTTTTTCTTAAACATTTCATTGAATATAGCATACATTAAAGGAAATCATAAAATTATAATGTATAGCTTGATAAATTTTCAATAAGTGAACACATTCATAAAACCAACACACAAAATAATAACAGAACATTACTATGTTCTATCCCCCAATGATAAACACCATCCCGCATTCTAACACCAAAAGTTACTCTTGCCTAATTATGAGCATTATGTAAATGAAATCATAATAGACATTCATTTGTGTCTGGTTTCTTTTGCTTAATATTTTTGAGATTTATGTAAGTTGTTGCATGTAATTATAGTTCACTCATTTAAAATTCCTCATTGTAATGCACTGTATGCGTATAACACAATTTTTATATTCTTTTTGGTGTTGTGTGAAATACTTGGCTGTTCCAGGTTTTGCTACTACAAATAGTGCTTCTAGCACATGCATTTTGGTGCAAAATGTACTCATTTCTGTTGGTTTTATATATTGGAGGGAAATTCCTGAGTAGTAGATTATGTATTTACTATTTAGCTTTTGTAGATACTGAATTTTCTAAAATGGATGTACCAATTTAAATTCCTATAGCCATGTTAGAGAGTATCTGTAGTCATTCTGAAGTGTATAAAAAGGTCCATTGGTGATTTTAATTTGCAGTTACCTGATACTCATTGATTTCAATATTTTTCATGTATTTATTTCATACATTTATTTAGATTTGATGTATATTTTTTTAGTGGAGTGCATGTTCATTCTTTCCTTGATTTCTACTAGGTATCTGCCCTCTTCTTTTTTTTTTTTTTTTTTTTTTTGCGGTACATGGGCCTTTCACTGTTGCGGCCTCTCCCATTGCAGAGCACAGGCTCCAGACGCTCAGGCTCAGAGGCCATGGCTCACGGGCCTAGCCACTCCGCAGCATGTGGGATCTTCCCAGACCGGGGCACGAACCCATGTCCCCTGCATCGGCATGCTGACTCTCAACCACTGTGACATCAGGGAAGCCCTGCCCTTTTCTTTTTGATTTTTGGGAATTTTTATATACTCAGGATACATATCCTTTGTTACATATATCTATTGAAAATATCTTCCCCTCTGACTCCACTTTAACTCTACTAATATTTTCTTATTTTTTTTAGTAAACTTTTTATTTTGGAAAAAATTCAGCTTACAGGAAATTTGTAAAGATAGTTCTCAGTTTCCCCTAGTTATTTCATATAACCCTAGTATATTTTTCAAAACTAAGAAACCAACATTGACATATCATTATTAACTATACTTCAAGCTTTATTTGCATTTCACCAGTTTTTCCGTTACTGTCCTAGTTCTATTCTAGGATCCAATCCAGGGTACCATATTGCATGCCTCCTTTGTTTCTTCAGGTCTGTGATACTTTCTCAGTCTTTACTTGTTTTTCATATGTTGACAGTTTTGAATACTGTATTGGCCAAGTATTTTCTAGAATATCTATCAAACTGGGTTGGTCTGATGTTTCTCTTAAATAGTTACAAAATTTTTCTTTTGTGATAAGAACTTTTCGTATTTACTCTCCCACCAGTTTTCAAATATGCAATACAGTGCTACTAACTACAGTCGCCATGTTGTAAATTGCATCCCCTGACTTTATTTTATGTAATTGGAAGTTTGTACCTTTTGACCCCCTTCACTATTTAAGGCAATGGATGTTAACCAGACTTATTGTGGTGATCAATAGGCAATGTATACAACTATCAAATCACTATGTCGTACACCTGAAACTAATGTTATATATCAATCATGCCTCAAGTAAAAAAGAAAGAAAAAAAATGAAGATAAAGTAAATAAATGTTAAGAGAAATAATAAATGAGGAAAGTTTTACCAGAAAACCTTCAACTATATTAAATATTAAAATAATTTCTTCTGGAAGAAGAAAAATGATTCCAGATGGAAACTTGGAGAGAGAGAGAGAGAGAGAGAGAGAGACCTGTAGATATACACATGTAGTGGCATTATAATTTTTCAAATCAGATTATGATAATTAAAAATGCTTGTTGTAAACCCAGCACTAGGAATAAAATAGATATAGTTTATAAACCTACAGCAAATTTAAAAGTGGAATTATAAGAATTATGCAATAAAGAAGTGTGACATTCCCACAACTTAAGATATCTACAATCCTGAATTTTCTTATCCTTCCCTTGCTTTATTTTTTTAATACATCTTTATTGGAGTATAATTGCTTTACAATGTTGTGTTAGTTTCTGCTGTACAACAAAGTGAGTCAGCTATATGCATACATATATCCCCATATCCCCTCCCTCTTGAGTCTCCCTCCCACGCTCCATATCCCACCACTCTAGGTCATCATAAAGCACTGAGCTGATCTCCCTGTGCCATGCAGCAGCTTCCAAATAGCTATCTATTTTACATTTGGTAGTGTATGTATGCCAATGCTACTCTCTCACTACATCCCAGCCTCCCCTTCCTCCCCATGTCCTCAAATCCATTGTTAGCATCTGCATCTTTATTCCTGCCCTACCACTATGTTCCTCAGTAACATTTTTCTACATTCCATATATATATGTTAACATATGGTATTTGTTCTTCTCTTTCTGACTTACTTCATTCTGTATGACAGACTCTAGGTCCATCCACATCACTACAAATAACTCAATTTCATCTCTTTTTATGGCTGAGTAATATTCCATTGTTTATATGTGGAACATCTTCTTTATCCATTCATCTGTTGATGGACATTTAGGTTGTTTTCATGTCCTGGCTATTGTACATAGTGCTGCAATGAACATTGAGGTACATGTGTCTTTTTGAATTATGGTTTTCTCAGGGTATATACACAGTAGTGGGACTGCTAGGTCATATGGTAGTTCTATTTTTAGTTTTTATGTAATCTTTATACTGTTCTCCATAGTGGATGTATCCATTTACATTCCCAACAACAGTGCGGGAGGGTTCCCTTTTCTCCACACCCTCTCCAGCATTTATTGTTTGTAGATTATTTGATGATGGCCATTCTGACCGATGGGAGGTGATACCTCATTGTGGTTTTGATTTGCATTTCTCTAATGGTTAGTGATGTTGCGCATATTTTCATGTATTCATTGGCCATCTGTATGTATTCTTTGGTGAAATGTCTGTTTAGGTCTTCTGCCCATTTTTGGATTGGGTTGTTTGATTTTTTTGGTATTGAGTTGCATGAGCTGTTTGTGTCTTTTGGAGATTAGTCCTTTGTCCGTTGCCTCATTTGCAAATATTTTCTCCCATTCTGAAAGTTACCATTTTGTCTTGTTTATAGTTTCCTTTGCTGTGCAAAGTGTTTAAGTTTCATTAGGTCCCATTTGTTTAGCTTTGTTTTTATTTCCATTACTCTAGGAGGTGGGTCAAAAAGGATCTTGCTGTGATTTATGTCACAGAGGTTTCCTCCTATGTTTTCCTCTAAGAGTTTTATTTTGTCTGGCCTTACATTTAGGTCTTTAATCCATTTTGAATTTATTTTTGTGTATGGTGTTAGGGAGTGTTCTAATTTCATACTTTTACATGTAGCTGTCCAGTTTTCCCAGCACCGCTTGCTGAAAAGGCTATCTTTTCTCCATTGTATATTCTTTTTTTTTTTTTTTTTTTTTTTTTTTTTTTTTTTTTGCGGTACGCAGGCCTCTCATTGTTGTGGCCTCTCCCGTTGCAGAGCACAGGCTCCGGACGCACAGGCTCAGTGGCCACGGCTCACAGGCCCAGCCGCTCCGTGGCATGTGGGATCTTCCCGGACCGGGGCACGAACCCATTTCCCCTGCATCAGCAGGTGGACTCTCAACCACTGCACCACCAGGGAAGCCCTACTTAGCCTTTTTATGCTTGGAATCAAGCTCAATTAAATGCTAATAGATATTAGTTGAGCTAACGTAATGAAGAATTCATAGATGAGTACCCCAAATCGATCTTAATTTATTCCCATGCTATAATATTTTATTCTTCAAGACATATATAGCCTGTAAAAATCATTAAAGAAATTCACATGATTTAAGAAGTTTAAATAATTTTATAACGGCAAATATTTTAATTTTTTACATTTTATTTCTTGAAGGACTTAAGTTGAAGCAATGAAGTAACTTTAATGTTGCAAGAGTGACCTCCATGTTACTTCTAACTTGCTAGTTTAATAAAATCTATGTATGTTTGTATGACAAAGAATTAATAGATTATCAATAAGAACGTGAAACACACAAACCATAGACTGGCAGAAAATATTGATACTTGCAAATTATATGTCTAATAAAGGGCTTACACTTAGAATATATAAAGAACTCCTCTATATTAACAAGACAATTCAGTTTAAAATAGACACATATTTAAAGAGGCATTTCTTCAAGAAGATGTACAAGTGGTCAATGAGCATATGAAAAGATTCTGAACATTGTTAGTTGTTAGGGGGATACAAATAAAACCAAAAGGAGGTACTAGAATGGCTTCAGACCCACTAGAAGAGCTGTAATCAAAAAGAAAGACGATAAGAAGTGTTGGTGATGAAGTGGTGAATTTGGAGCCCCCATATGTTGATACTGGTTATGTAAAATGATATAACCACTTTGGAGAATACTTTGGCAGTTTCTTAAAAAATTAAATACAAACTTATCATATGATCTAGCAAACCATTCCCAGGAATCTAACGAAGAAAAATTAAAAATATGTCTACACAAAGACTTGGTTGTAGATTTTCATGGAAGCATTATTCATGGAAGCATTATTCTTAATAGCCAGAACCTGACAACAATCCAAGTGTCCATCAGCACAATATGACTTATCCATATAGTGGAATGCTGTTCAGTAATGAACAGGAACAAAGTATTGAACCGTGCTACAACATAGATTATCCTCAAACATATTTTGCTAAGTTACAGAAGCCAAACACAAAAGATTCTTATATATATGATTCAACTTGTGTGAAATTTCCAGAATAAAGCAAATTTATAGAGAGAGACAGAAGATCAGTGGTTGCATAGGACTGGAAGTGAACACAGGGCTTCACCTTAGATGGGCATGGAGAAATTTTGAAGAGTGACGGAAATATTCTAAAACTTGATGTTGGTGATGTCTGCATAAATCTATTAATGTATTAAAAATTGAGTTGTTTACTTACAGTAAGTCTCTTTTATGGCATGGAAATTTTACATCAATAAGGTTATTTTAAAAATATCATATCAGTTTCTCTCATATTCAGCTGGGAAACTGGTGTTTCACATTTTTTTGTATCTTGGATCTTTAGTTAAATTCTTTTATTTGCAAGCCTGTACCTGTAAAATGTAAGGGAAAAACAATTCCTTCAAATACCAGCAATGATATTAATTGTACTTTTTAGTAAATATAACTAACTTACTGTTATTTCACAAGGAACACAGCTTTATTGCTTTGCATTTTGGGATGCCAGCTGAGGATTTTCTTTTGAAGAAGTCAAGTCTCAGAGGTTTTGTGTACATGTATGTGACATACCCATAAAAGAGTTATTAACCTCATTAGAATCTGACATATGTGACACAATTTACTTTCTTATGGAGTACATACCAAATGATACTGTTAAAAAGTCTGTCTTGTAATTTATTTAAAATCATTAAAGAATTCTGGAGATGGACAATCTTGGTGAGGCTCATTTTTTTTTTAATTTTTGAGAAAATTTCATTCCATGAATGCTTAAACTACATTTCACAAAGGAAAATTTTCATTTCTTTTTCTAGATTCAGAGTTTTATGTTTGTAACTATTTTCATTCAGTTGATATAATACAGTTAGAAAACTTAGAGTCCATGTTCTTAAATAATTTATGAAAGTTTAACAAGTAATCTTATTTCCTATGTACAACAGACCTTTTAGTATCAATAAGACAAATTGTTATTCACATTTACAAATTCAGTTGTCCTTCTGAGAAAACAAAAATAAAAATTAATTTAGCAACTTATATTGGGCAATATTTTGAGGACTATCTACGCACCAGGCCTACAGTTAAGCATTAGGATTGTAAATATTACTCTTGTCTCAATCCAGCTGTACACAAGGACATACAAGCAAATGTATGTAATATGCAGCCTTCAACTTCCAGCTGTATTTTTACCTCCTTAATCATACTTTGTCCTCTCTTGATATTCTAGATAGCTTTACTTGCTTGAAATATAAACAATATATATTTGGGAATGAAAGCTCATTTCATTTAGTTCCTTATAACTGGAGTTATTTATTTATTTATTTATTTTTGCGGTACGTGGGTCTCTCACTGTTGTGACCTCTCCCATTGCGGAGCACAGGCTCCGGACGCGCAGGCTCAGTGGCCATGGCTCACGGGCCCAGCTGCTCCGAGGCATGTGGGCTCTTCCCGGACCGGGGCACGAACTCTCATCCCCTGAATCGGCAGGTGGACTCTTAACCACTGTGCCACCAGGGAAGCCCCATAACTGGAGTTATTAATCAACATTTTTATTTGCTGGTTGTATGTACTTATACTAAAGAGAATTTTATTTTTAATTCAAGAATATCTCACTACCCTTATAATACACAGTATATTTTAATTTTTAATAATTAGGTGAAGTTAATGAAGTTTTAAATTACTTATAATTAACCATAAAGACAGCAGAAAAGTTCAAATTGAGTATGTAAACAATATTGAAAATAATTATTGAAGCGAAACTCTAAAATATGAGCTGGAAATATATTAAGCTTTTTGAAATCATGAATATATACATTTTCAATGTAGTCATGTGTCCTTCTAAAAGAGCTTTGAATTCAAATAAGGCTGAACAGAACAAAGGTTTCATAATCTAACATGTAACAGTTATTTTTATATTCCTATAACATCTTGTTTCATGGAACACTGGGGAAATAGATGAAGTTTACCTTTTCAATCCAGAGGAGCTAAACACAACAAAAGCATATATACTATTTATTTAATCTGGAAGGAAAATTTAACAACATAACTCTCTCCTCTCCCCTTACTCTGTGCATATTTTCTAATGAAATCATAAAGTGAAGTTTCTTTACTTAATCAAGATAAACTTTGTTCATTTGTTCAGCTTTTTTTCATCTCTGTTTTTATTGCTTGGCCTTGAGTCTATTTCTAAAAGTTTTTTGAAATTAAAAAAAAATGTATCTTACACAGTTTTTTGTTTTACTCTAGTTTGCTTCTTTGTTTTGCATTTTAACTGATAACTGTCCATTATCCCAGACTCTAGAATTTTTTTCCCAATTTACTCTGTTGAAAGTTGTGAAGTTCATTGGAGTAGCATTTTTACCTGCCACAAATTCCAAAACTTCAGAAAATGTCGGCAAAACAAATTAGACCATTTCTGTGATCCCTTAGTAGAAACCACCTTATTTGGTTTAAAACTGTGTGATGTGAAGAATGGACTATAGGCAAAAAAAGATTGTGAAATATGTTGCAGACCCCTTTTTGAGATGCATCCAATAGCCACATAGTAAAATTGTCATGTGTTTTGTGGTGTCAAGTGATCAGAAGCCAATCACATATTTTTAGACAATATCCGCAAAATCATATTTGTCACAAACATAATATTCTCCATTAATCTACTTCTGCAAGTTTTTCTTTAGAACAATGAATCAGTAAAGGAAGAAATAAAGGAATGTTCCTATTCAGAAACTTTTTTCACCTAACTAGAACAATTTAATTAAATTTATGTTTTGCTTATTGAAAATAGTTAGCAAATAACTGTTGAAGAAAATATGTTAAATCAAGCTAGGAGTATCGTTGATGTGAAACTCTGTTTTCTTTTTTTTATTGAAGTATAGTTGATTTACAATGTTGTGTTAATTACTGCTGTATAACAAAGTGATTCAGTTATACATATATACACACATTCTTTTCCATTATGGTTTGTCATAGGATTTTGAATATAGTTCTCTGTGCTATACAGTAAGACCTTGTTGTTTATCCATTCTATATAGAAAAGCTTACATCTGCTAACCCCAATCTCTCACTCCATGACCCCCAACCTACTCCCCCTTGGCAAACACCAGTCTGTTCTCTATGTCCATGATTCTGTTTCTGTTTCATAAATAGGTTCATTTGTGTCATATTTTAGATTCTGCATATAAGTGATATCATATGGTGTTTGTCTTTCTCTTTCTGACTTCCTTCACTTAGTATGATAATCTCTAGTTGCATCCATGTTGATGCAAATGGCATTATTTCATTCTTTTTCATGGCTGAGTAGTATTCCATTGTATATACCACATCTTCTTTATCCATTTATCTGTTGATGGACATTTAGTTTGTTTTCATGTCTTGGCTATTGTGAATAGTGCTGCTATGAACATAAGGGTGCATGTATCTTTTTGAATTATAGTTTTGTCTGGATATATGCCCAAGAGTGGGATTGCTGGATCTTATGGTAATTCTATTTTTAGTTTTCTGAAAAACCTCCATACTATTTTCGACAGTGACTGCATCAACTTACATTCCCACCAACAGTGTAGGAGGGTTCCCTTTTATCCACACCCTCTCCAGCATTTGTTATTTGTAGACATTTTAAGGATGTCCAGCTTGACTGGTGTGAGGTGTTACCTCATTTTAGTTTTGTCATGCCTGGTTTTCCATTCCCTCATTTGTTCCCTCTCATGGGGAGAGGAATAATTTATCTGATTGCCAAATTAAGCAGAGGTTAACATTTCTTGAGCCACACAAAGTAGGGAATGCATAACCATATTAAGCTATCTGGGATGCAGACAACATAGTCTATAGTCAACATTCTGTCTCCTTTATTCTCCCTCTCTCTTCATTTCATGCATTATAAAAAGGGATCCAGTGTTGTGCTAAGTTTAGGCTAAGTTTAGCAATACAGCTTTACCAGTACTAAAGATGATAAAATATTTTAATCTGTAGTGACCTTTTCAAAATGAGAGCATTTATTATAAATATTTCTTATTGAATAAAAACAGCAGTACTGTATATTATCAGTTTGCAACTTTTGATCCAAAATAACATTTAACTGAAAAAGTACTTGTTTTGGTGAATTGGTATTTTGGGTTATTCAGTAGTTTACTTCTCTTAGACAAGGTCATTACTTTACTAAGTGAGGTTCTGTATTTCACTTTTCTAATTGACTGAGACATTTGAGTCAAAGATGTAAGGTTATACAAGATCCCATAATGTCATGTGAGAGAAAGACTTATTACCAGAGACTGGTGCCTCCCCAAAAAGAATTGAATTGATATATGGATTTTTAAAATACTGGAGTAAACTGAACAATCATGGAAGGCCAAAGAACAGAGCTTAATACCTGTATACAATAGCAATTTATTATGAATCTAGCATCTGTCAACTGTGGTGTTATTTATCTGAGATGTAACTACAATCCTAAAATGGAAATTTGAAAGACAAGTTACAAGATGTCTGAGAAAAAGCAAAAATAAGAGAGAAGAATTTTTTATTTGTTTGTTTTATTATTGTTAGTTTGCTTTTAATCAGAGCCAATTGTACTGCTTCTTTTGCCATAGAGGGGCAATGCCATTTGATTATGTTACAGTGGATCATTTATGGCCAGCTGAATCTTTGCCACACCACTTGATTTCTCTGGTTATTTTCTTTAGATGCCCATTAATAGGTTTGAATTAAGCCATTGATTGTTCTTCACATATGTAAATTTCTGATTTTTCTAAGTGTTTTAAAGATCTAAACTTAAGGTGGCATATTTGTGTTATTTCAAATAAAGTACTTTTCACATAGGTATCACTAATTTTTAACAAGTTGTTATTTTCTAGACTGATATTCCATGGTATAGTTTCATAAGTCCCCTGGTGTTCGTAATTTAGTACTCACACAATAATGTAAGATAAGTATGCTCTATAACAAAGAGATTTAAAATGAAATAAGAATGTATTGAATATTTTTCACTATATATGTTTATTTTAGTTTCAGGAATAATAACACTACGAGTAATCTTTTGTGAATTTTTGAGTTGAGACTCTGATTTACCAATGTGTGATAATGTACACCTAGTGGATATTATAAATATGTCTAATGCAGTGGATATTTAACAGAGCTATATCTTAATCATTATCCTTGTAAACACACACTGACGCATGCACAGAGCCCAGGATGAGCACTATTATTAAATCATTGATTTTAATGAAGTTAAAATAATTAATTGCATCTTGTTTTCATAGTTCTCCAAGTTATAATAGTACATAAATATTGCCCAGAGTAGACGTTCTTAATGATTTCTTCCTTAGAAATTACAAAAAGCCTTTTTATGATGCTTGTAAAGTACTTAGCATCATGTCTGGAACAGAGACAGTGCCCAATAAATAGGTCAGTACTAGCATTACTATTTTATTACAAGTCATAATTTAAACATTAGGCTGCAGAAAAATCTTAAATTTTCTCAATTCTCATTCAAGCTTACTTGTATATCCATAGTGCAAAAGTATGGGTAGATGTTAAATACCAAATAAATATAATTGTAATTTGAATCTCACAGTCTAAATTTCACCTTATGTTTTACATGAAGAAATAAATGCCTGTCCTCAACAAATAAAGATACTAGACATCTTCTGTTTTAGCAGGCATACATATTGATTTTTCTTAAAAAATTAATAGGCTTATTTCTAGAGTACTTTTAGGTTTATAGAAGTATTGAGCAGAAAGTACACAGAATTCACATATACTTCCTTCTCCTTGTTCCTGCCCAGTTTCTCCTGTAATTACCATCTTGCTTTGGGGTGGTACATGTGTTACATTGATGAACCAATATCAATGGTTGTTATTATTAACTGAAGTCAATAGTTTACATTAGGCTTCACTTTCTGTTTTATTTTTATTTTTTCATTGAAGTATAGCTGATTTACAGTGTTGGTTAATTTCTGCTGTACAGCAAGGTGATTCAAAGTGATTCAATTATACATATATATACATTCTTTTCCATATTCTTTTCCATTGTGGTTTATCACAGGGTATCGAACATAGTTCCCAGTGCTATATAGTAGGACCTTGTTGTTTATCCATTCTATACGTAATAGTTTACATCTGCTAACCCCAAACTCCCACTCCATCCCTCCCCCACCCCTCCGCCCCCTTGGCAGCCACAAGTCTGTTCTCTATGTCTGTAGGCTTCACTTTTTGTGTTTGTGTTTTGACAAATTCATAATATCATGTTTCTACCACTGCAGTATCCTACAGAATGTTTCCTCGTCCTATATATAGTATTTTGATTTTGATTCATTACTTAGTGCCTTATTTTATACAATCAATTGAGTCTTTCTTAATTTCTTTATGTTTCTTTATACTAAGAAATCTTTTTTTTTTCTGAAATTTTCAAATATGTAGGAATTCTATCTACTGGGGCTCCTCCATAGTTAACTATGGTTACCTATCAGCAGTATATACCTGTAATTTTTCTGTCTTATACTGAAAAGTGTATAAAGTCATACATAAGTTTAAAAGTTGTGGGAAGGAGATTGTGCTTCTGAATATTAAGAAAGCTCTGATAACAAAAGTTAAACAATTGATTTCATTAATATAATTTAATATTCATAAAATCATTAAAACTCTCAGTATAATAATAGAAATATCTACTATTCGTTAAGGAATTAGTACTTTCCAGTTATTGGGGGGTGGGGGGTTTACTAATATTACCTAAGGCTCTCACCATCCTGCAGGTTATATTTCCAAAATTTGCAGATAAGAAAACCAGTGCTTTATAAACTTTCTGTAATTCATCCAAAGTCACACAAAAAACTAAAATACAAACTGAAATATGCCTGATTCCATGGTCTCTGAAGTTCACATTACACCATAAAAACATTGTTTTTATATAAAACATAAGATGAAAAGAAAAGGACATGAGGGGAGAGGTGGAGGAGAAAGAAGAATAGCAAAAAGAAAGAGAAGAAGAACAGGACAAAGAACAGGAAAAAGAGGAGGAAGGCAGAAGTACAAGAAGCCTCTTTAACCGCACTGATTTTACCCATCTCATTTCAGAAGGATCTTTAACTTTATCTGTGTTTATAGAAATGGTCTGAATCTATAAAATCACTTAGTGTATTCATTATTTGCATTGGCTTTAAAAATGCTCCCCGAGAACCTAAGGAAAGTCAGTTGGATTTCTCTGCAGCAGTGTAGTTAGCCTGCATGATAAACCAGAGCTCGTAACAGCAGTTCTTCTCAGAAAAGTTCATTTTTTAATTTTTATTTTCCAGAGAGAGACGCAGAGAGAGAGAGAGAGGGAGAGAGAGAGTTCTTTAAACTATGAAATGGTATTTTCATAAAACCTTTTAAAAATATTACTGTTTCCTTCCTTTTCCTTCCCTTATTGAGCCCCCTTGTGGTAAGTATCTGTATCTTGTCCTTTGGGACAACTTTTTGAAGGCCTCACATGGAATACACGGTATTTATTTACTGCATGAATTGTATTACATTTAAACAATTTAGCAATATCATTTAATAACTTGCTTGAAATGTAATACAATGTGAAAGGAAGAAATGGTTGATAGAACTTTCTTTTAGAAGTATTTTCACCTATTAAATGTATAAATATATATTTAGCACTTTAAAGAATATATGATGATTCTCTTGTTGAAATTCACATACACTCATCTATCTATCTATCTATATATATATATGTGTGTGTGTGTGTGTGTGTGTGTGTAAATATATATACACATGTACATACAACAATTAGAGTTTAGTATTAAATATCTATGAATGAAAAATACTACTTAAAATGTTAAGGCCATCAAAGGTTTGGCTAAAATATAAGTTCAGTTTTGGGGGCTAGACTTGATTGAGTTACAGTAGGAGAAACATTTTCCTCAAGGTTATATTCTGTGAGCTGTTATCAATGGCTTTTTAGGATAACAGACGTCAGAAGCACCAAAGCCATCTTCATAGTATAATTTGCAGAATGGCCTAGGGAAATCTACAGCAAACATAAAGACTGAGAGAACCAACACACAGAAGGAAAAAAGAATGAATCACCGAGTGTATTATTTGCTAGCAGATCTTACGTCTTTCAGAGGTTTTGACTTATTTTCCCACTTTCCTTTCTAGACCTCTAACTGGGTTCCATTTCCAAAGAGCCTTGCTTACCAATGCCAGTACTTTTACTTTTATCACTCATTGATTAAATCTTTAAATTATTTTCTCAAAGTATTTCAAAATTCGAAGAAATGATTTCTATGGGCAGAATTTTGATATTCTTCTTGAGAAGCTGAGAAGATTCATGCATTTTTTTTCAGTATATTTAATTAAGTATGGGTTTGGCACTGACTAAGATGCAGATATATAAAGGTAAACAAGGCCCTCATGGAGCTTTAGTATATGAGAATGCAATAGTGATGGAGTTTATTCCATAAGAATGCAGAAAACTATGAAATAGAATATAATAGAGAAATGAAATATCAAATTATATTGCATTTAATAAGCTTAAATATCATTTTCTGGAATTTTATTTCAGTTTGTATGTATGTGTTCTGGGTTACAATAATAAAACAAAATAGTCTTATTATGGGTCGTGTTAAAAGCATTTAAATATCACCACAAGTTACCTGATGAAGATTCTTGCTCCAGATTAGAGAAAAAGCAGAAAAAAGTTAATTAAACTTTAATGTTAGGAGTCAAGATTAGAATGGCTCAAAGGCATGTCATAGCAGAAGATAATTCTTATTATACTCTTCAAGATTATTGAAATACCGTGGTTTCCATTTGAACTTTAAATGCATCATTATTTGGTAGTTCATGTCTTTCCTGTTGGTGGCACTGTGCACATAGGAGTCACGAAAAATTTATGGGGAAAACCACTTTATTTATAGCTATAAATTCACCACTTGAATGATTCCTGGCTGGTTGAAAATTTCAGAGCAGCACTTTATGCCTCGTTGACCATAATATTCTTATCTTTTCTAAAATATGTTCCTATGGTATCTTTTGCCTAGTACTGGCAGTTTTGAGATTCCTCTGAATTCAGCTGAACTGCTTTTTAAAAAGTAGTGATTCCCAATTGCTTATTTTCTCATCAAGTTTTTGGTGAAAAATAATCACTGTCTGGTATTTTAGGCTTCTACCCATGACGTGGTCTATCATAACAATAGCTAACAAAAATGGCAAGAGACAATACTTATATCAATAAATAAACATTAACTTTGTGATCCATTTAGGTGTTTTATTGATTCCCTTATACTGGTTTCAATTCATGATGTATTTTTGTAACAAGGAGGCTATACACTGAAAACAGGGTTGGAAGCAGGGTTGGAAAACAATATCAGAAGATGCTTTCTAGAATCTTAGTTAAAGTCTTTGAATGAATAAATAACCCTCCAGTTAGAGCAAATAGGATAAAATAAATTTACCTGGTCAAGCTAATTCAAATGATGATGGAACAATGAGATTCCTTCAAAAAGAAGCAAACATTTATACAGTACAAGGGGTGATCTCAATGGACATTATCCCAGAATGAAAGATTTACGTTGTTAACATTACTCATTACAAATGATGTTTGGTTGTGAATATCTGCTGTTGGACCTTAAATCAATACTGATATCTAAACGTAGTATCAATATTGTATTAAGTATGTTATGAAACACAAGTAAGCATATTGGTCCTGAATTGAGGATTACATTAATAGATTAGAGGGAGCACAAGTTTCTTCCATCTATATGTACGCACTGCACTTTAACTCCTCTATAGAAAAATTTTATTTTTACTCTTTCTTTACTTTAATCATTTCAGTCTATATACAAACGATTTGTAAATTTTCTTTGGCTTTTAATAAAGTCAGTTGACTCACATAAACAGAATATTTTTCAATAACCAAGTTGTTTTAAATGCAAAAAAAAAGAAACTCCCACTTAAAACCTGCTTATTTTAGCAAGGTAAGTGAGCATCACAGATAAGAAACTAAACCATGTTCCAAAAAAAAAAAAAAAAAAATCAGATATTACTGTCTCCTACCAAAGCTGTTCTCTGTAATTCTTCAACACAATTATATATCTCTTCATGTTAATATCAAGGTCACCAAATTACAAATCATGAAAACCTAATGGCATACCTGTATTTAATCATACATTATTCTATTTTCTAGAATGTGATATTGAAATATAATTTGACTGTAATTATATCAACTCGTTATATCCTAGAAAATCATGTTGATTTGTAAGCTTATAATCATTAATTAGACCAAACAATAGTAAGATAAATACTCATATTTGATAGGATGGTACTGCTATGAATTTGAATAGACCACCAGTAAAATCCCTAAGAAAAGTACAGGATAGATGATGCTTGGTTTTAATACTCTTCCCAATCTATGTTTAGATGCCAGTTTAATATCTTCTTTGTTCAATTACATTTAATGAAAATTTAATCAATTCTACTATGTTTAATTGCCATCCTGGAGGTAAATTCCTCTAGTTACTTAATCCTCAGATTCACATTTGGGTTCTTTTTACTGCCCCGTTTTTTATTAATACACTTTTTTAAAAGACATGTTTTAGATTCACAGCAAAATTGCGAGGGAAGTGCAGAGAATTCCTATATACCTACTGTCTCCACACACCCACAGCCTACTCCACCATCAACTTATCATACCAGAATGTTCACCTTTGCAATTAATGAAGCTACATTGACACATCATTATCATCCAGGGTCCACAGTTTACATTCTATGGGATCAATAAAAGTATAAGACATGTATCCACCATTATAACATCAATACAGAGTATTTTCACTGTCCTAAAAAGCCTCTGTTCTTCCATTTATCCCTACCTGCCAACTTCTGACAAACATTGACTTTTTTACTGTCTCCATAGCGTTGCCTTTTCCAAAATGTCATATAGTGGGATCATACAGTAGATAGCCTTCTCGGATTGGCTTCTTTAACTTAGTAATGTGTATGTAAGTTTCCACCATGTCTTTTCATGACTTGATAGCTCATTTCTTTTTAGTGCTGAATAATATTCCATTGTCTTGATGGATCATACTATTTATCCATTCACCTACTGAAGGACATCTTGGTTGCTTTCAAGTTTTGGCAATTATGAATAAAGATGCTATAAACATCTGTGTGCAGGTTTTTGTGTGGACATAAATTTTCAGCTCCTTTAGATATACACCAAGGAGCATGATCATATAGTAAGAGTATATTTAGTATTGTAAGGAAGTACCAAACTGTCTTCAAAAGAGGCTGTAACGTTTTGCATTCCCACCAGCAATGAATGAGCATTTCTGTTGCTCCACATCCTTGCCAGCATTTAGTGAGGTCAGTGTTCTGGAATTCAGCTATTCTATTAAGTGTGTAGTGGTATTTTATTGTCTTAATCTTCAACTCCTTAATGATGTATGATTTTGAGCACATGTAATTTTATATTCTTAATATGCTTATTTGACATCTTTATACTGTCTTTGGTGAGGTGGTCAGATCTTTTGCCCATTTTAAAATCTATTTACTCTTTTTTTTTTAAATTATTGAATTTTAAGAGTTCTTTGTATATTTTGGATAATGGTTGTTTATCAGATATGCCTTTTATAAATATTTTTGCCCAGTCTGTGGGTTGACTTCTGGTTCTCTTGACCTCATTTTTTTTTAAAGGAAACTATAAATCCTAGTGGTTGAGAAAACATTATAAATATTAGGAGAGGGAGGAGAGAGGCGGGTGGGGAGAAGGGATATTATTGAGGACTGACTTGCTCAATTTCAGTTCCATCCTATTTCAGTTCAAGATATTGAAAAGTTAAAAATGGCTTTTTTTTTTAAGATTCCATTTCAGCTAAGATTTACTGTGCAAAATTGGTCCATCAGGAAGATGCACTCACATGAGATTTGAAGGTGAAAATGAGTCAGAGACAAACTTTGTCGTGGTTGCAGTTAGCAGTGAGAGCTGATTTGTGTTTACATACACTGACAGCAGCTGAGCTCTGCACATGAGTGTCAATTCACCTCTTGGTTGGACATGACTAGGTTGTGGGGCAATGGAGGTAGAGGCAGCAGCACCCTCCTGACGGCCACATCTCAGCTTCTAAGGGGGTCCCCTCAACTCACTGGTCAAGTGGTAGCCCCTGAGCACCTTTTGATAATTTTATAAATATCTAATACCTGGTATTATTTCCCTTGATACTCCTCCTACACTTTTATAAGTGTCTCATACTGGTAATGATTAATTAATTTTTTCTGTTTGAAATAACGTATTTTTGTCTTTTGTACTAAGCACTCTTCAATTATTAAATTATGTATAATATTTTATATACAGACATCTTAATATGCTTTTGAATCTCCCATATTTTTATAACTTGGAGATTTTATTGTGTGGGAGAAAAATCTTTGTTTAAAGGAACTTAAGAGTCTATTTGGAAAGTTAAATTGTGATTTAAAAGCATTAAATAACAAAACAAAATTAAAATAAGGTATTAAAATTCCAGATTGGAAAATTTGTTAAAATTAATTACAAAAATTAGGAGGAAGTATATGTTGTTAGGTGACTAGAGCATGCCTTCCTGTAAGGGCTAGCAGCTTTAATATTCTCGCACTATCTTGACCTTTAGAAAAAGGTGAAAATGCCAAAAGAGAGTCCTGGTGTATAGTTATCAGTACAAGCAAAAACAATCCCAAAATATCAGTCTTGCATACTTACATTTTTCAGTCCCAACTTTGGTTTCCCAATTGCTCTGTTCACGTCTGATTATGATATTCTATTTGACATCCTCTACTCTAACTCCTAGTTCACATCTGGTTCTTCATTAAAATTCAGATTTATGATATAGTAATTTTCTCCTTGTCCTAGTTTAAGAATACTTTTCCTCTTTATCTATACTAAGGGTAGTCTAAATTAGGCCATTTACAGTTTTAGTTCTTATTCTGAACCAAACTGAAGTTTTTTTGACAGATGGCAAGGTAGAGTTTGTAGGATGTCTGCTGACCAGCTTGCTAACATGGCTCTAGAAAATATTGAAGAGTTATTTTGATACAGAAAAATGTCAGTTAGGAAAGGCAGTTTGCCTTTATTGGCAGCACTCTCTATAATATTTTAAAAATTTATTTATCCATCCCACATACATTTATTTAGATATGTTGAGCAATCAATGAAAAACTAGATATGGTAAATGTGCTTGTGGACTTTAAACTGTAAAGGGAAATAAAGACTCTATATCAGTAATAACAAATAAGGCATAGATGGAAAATGAAAGAAAGAGCTAAGCAATTTGCAGTAGAAAACTTAATCTTGTGTGATCAATCAGAGACAGTCTCACTGAAAAAGTGACACTGAGTTTGTGAAGGCATGGAGCCAGGATCTAGTGTGTGTCCCTCTTGGCAAATTAAAAGATACTCATGTGTTTGTAGCAGTACAGCTTGTAATCGAGGATTTAACATGAGATTAAGCTGTAGAGAAAGTGAGAAAAGACCACTGAGGGCTTTATAAACCAAATGTAGGGATTTACTTGGCAATAGGTATAATTAGAAATCATAGGAAGATATTATTCAAGGAAGTAACATGATAAAATTTCAGTTAATTTTGACAACACTGCAGAGAAAGGAGACAGAAATGACAATTAAGAAACTAAGAGATTAGAATGGTTGTGACAAAGGTGGTGGCAACTAAACTATTTAGAGAGCAGACAGGAATAATTTAGGGGTAAATGAAACCTATTTGGTGATTGACCAAGTGTGTCCAGAGAGGGAGAGATAAGGACAAAAAAGGGGGGTATCAAGGTAGGAATGACTGATTACTAGGATATCCAATTAAATTTGAATTTCAGTAAAACAATGAATAATTTTTTTAGTATAAGTAGGCGTCATGGACTATTTAAGGCATACTTACACAAAATTATTCATCTTTTTTTCTGATATTCAAGTTTAGCTGAGTGTTCTATATTTTATCTGGGAACCCTGTATCTGTGAACTATAAATCTATAAAAGGGTGGATATTTGGTTTAATATGATGACTTTAATATGGGAAAAGTTGTTGAAGATGCCAATAATGTGAAAGTGAGAATTCAGAGTAGGTCTTTTGAACATTTAGGTCTGGATGTGAGTGAAAGAATTCTTTTTGTGATACATCTGTTGCAACACCAAATAAATGCTAAAATAATAGAAATTGATCATCTTTTTAAAGTGTAGTATATAGAATGAGAATAAAAGAGAATCTGAGTCAAGGTAGAGAGGGAAAAATACCCCAACATTTAAAGGATAAATACAAGAAACATCATCGAATGCACAAAACTTAGTGGCGGAAATGGAAGCAGGACAAGCAGAACTGCCGTCACAAGAGTCAAGGAATATGAATTATTTAAGAAGTAGGGATTGTTAAAAGGGTCAAGACCTTCCCTGTTCTTTTATTACTCCTGTGGGTCTGTCTTTATCAGTATGCAGTAAATGTTGCTGGTTTTCCTGTCATATCCTTAACTTTTCAGTGCAAAGTAATTGGATTTCCAAATGTTAACATCTATATCTTTTTGCCTATGGGCAAAGCATATGTGAACACCCAAAGACCACTTGGTACAAGCTCACAAAAGGCCAAAAGGGCTGAGGAAGAAATCCTTCAGGAGAGCTGCGCCATCCAAGGATTGATTGGAGTTGGTATGTAAATACAGCAGCATTTGAATTACTACGGAATTCTATATTCTTCAATGTCTCTCAGAGTTCTCCAGTTCTAATTAGGTTCCAATTATTCTTAATGGTAACTTGCTTGATAGTACATTTATCAATAATTATCTTCTTTCTACATCTCACTTCCCACTTTCTGGACAGTGTTTCTTGGGATCAGGACCAAAATAATCATTTCTCAGGGTCTGATTCTGGGAAAACCCAACGTAAGATGCAGAACTTTGACAGAAATCTGTTATTTTTTCCCAGTCAAAATCATAGCTATAATTGGAAAATATTAAGACCTATCCGTCTATTAAAGGTTATAAGAAATTCTGAGCATGGAACTTTCTGTGTTTCCCATCTGTGTAGGCTACTAAAATAAATGAGACAATCTACAGAAACCCACTTTACATATAGTGACACATATTGTTTAAAGGTAAATGAATAGAGAAAAATATATGATGCTAACACTAATCCAAAAAAAGCAGAAATGGCTATACTAATTTCAGACAGAACAGAATTCAATGCAAGGAAAGCTATCAGGATAAACAAGGACATTACATAATGATAAAGGGGTCAGTTCTCCAAGAAGACATAACAATTCATATGTCAGTGTAGGTTCATCAATTTTAACAAATCCTACCTTTCTAGTGGGTGATGTTGATAAAAGGAGAGGCTTACATTTTTATTGACATGTAGTTGATTTACAAAGAGGAGAGGCTTACTTTTTACTCAATTTTGCTGTGAACCTAAAACTGCTCTAAAAACTGAAATGTTTAAACAAACAAAACAGAAACATTGAGGATACTCCCCAAGAATCAAGTAACCCATGGTACACCTAAAACTAATATATTGTAATAAATTAACTATACTTCAAATAAATAAATAAATAGAATCAAGCAACCCAATCAAGCAACTGGTTTCATTTCTTGTAACCAGTATATAGTTAGTTGGGTGTTTTAGGCCAGTCTGACAATCTATATATTTTGATAGTCTCTATCTTTTAATTGGTTGGATTTAAATACATCATATTGCTTTATATATTCTAGATGTCCACTGTGTTCTTTATTCTTTCTTATTGGTTATGCTATATTTTGTATTAATTGAACATTTGTTATTGTTCTATTTTTATTTCCATTATTAGCTTCTTTGTTTTACTTATCATTGGTTAATCTCAGGTTTATATTATGTGTTGTATCAAAGTTTATCTTCAAATTATTATGTAGCACTTCTCCTATAACATGAGATCACTATAGTAGTATAGTTTCATTTCCTTCCTACTATCCTTCATGATACTGCTGTCATACATTTATCTTCTACATGCTTTTGAACATCAAAATATAATGTTATTTTTGCTTGAAAATACTCTCCTATAGAAATTATAAGTGAGAAAACAAAATTGTGTATATTTACTCACATATTCACGATTTTGACCCTCTTTACTCTTTAGTGTAGATAGAAGTTTCCATCTGTTATCTTTTCCTTCTGCAGAAGAACTTTTAAAAAAATTATTGATTTATTTTTGGCCGCGTTGGGTCTTCGTTGCTGCATGCAGGCTTTCTCTAGTTGCGGGGAGTGGGGACTACTCTTCGTTGCGGTGCACAGGCTTCTCATTGTGGTGACTTCTCTTGTTGCGGAGCACAAGCTCTAGGCGCACGGGCTTCAGTAGTTGTGGCGCGTGGGCTCACTAATTGTGGCTTGCAGGCTCTAGAGCACAGGCTCAGTAGTTGTGGCGCACAGGCTTAGCTGCTCTGCGGCATGTGGGATCTTCCCGGACCAGAGCTCGAACCCATGTCCCCTGCATTGGCAGGCAGATTCTTAACCACTGCGCCACCAGGGGAGTCCCTGCTGAAGAACATTTAATAGCTCTTTTAGTGTAAAGATGTTGCCAATGAATTTTCACAGTTTTTGTTTGCTGGAAAAGAAATTTTTATTGTATCTTCATTTTTGAATGATAGTTTCTTTAAAGATGCCATTCCATTGCATTTTTTGCTTGCACTGTTTCTAATGGGAAGTGTGCAATAATTTTTATCTGTGTCCCTCTGTATATAATATTCTTTTCTTCATTTAGCTCTTTTTGAGATTTTTCTTATCACGTTTTCAGCAATTGAATTATAATATGCCTGTGTGTGTGTGTGTGTGTGTGTGTGTGTGTGTGTGTGTCACAGCAGGGTGGGTCTTATTCCTGTGTGGGTGTTTATCTTGTTTGGAACTTACTCAGTTTCTTGAGTCTTTTGATGTATATTTTCTTCAAATTTGAAAAAAAAATTGCCCACTATTTATAAAAATATTTCTTCTGTCTTCTTTCTTCCTCTTTTCTTTCTAGGACAATAATTATTCATATGTTAGACCATTTCTTTCAGACTTTATTATTCTCTTTTATGTTTTATAGATATCTTCTTCTACAATGATTTAATAATTTCAGATATTATATTTTTGACATGAAATTCCATTTAGTCCTTTTTATTTTTTCTATTTCTCTCTTCATTATATGTATGTTTCTTTTTAAATAAGTATATGCAGTTGTAATAGCCATTTTAACATTCTTGTCTAATCATTCCATAATTTCTATTATTCAACTTTTTCTGTTGAATATGTTTTTTCTTTGATTATGGGTTGAATTTCCTGCTTGGTTGTATGACTAGTAATTTTTATTTGATGCTGGAGATAGTAGATATTGCAATAAAAATGTCTGGATTTTTATGTCTTTTAACAACAATTTTGTTTTGAAACACATATGTGGGTCAGTACAATGCCCTTGAGTCATGTTTTATGCTACATAAGGGCAGAATTTGGCTACTTTTCAGTTTCTACTATGGCCAGATTCCTGTGGGATCTATACTGAATGATCATATCATTACATGTTGCTGGTTTAGTTTACATTTATTTTCGTAAGTGAGATTCTTATACTTCTTATAGTGAGATGGTACTTTGATTGTCCCATATACAGCCATGTCTATGAAGTTTCTCTGTATTTCCATAGTTTGAAAATATTTGTTTTCATTTTCTCTTCTTTGAGTACTTGTCAACAACTGCCTATGAAATTTACAGTACTAAAATTTGTACAAATGGATTTTCAACTTCTATTTCAATTTGTTTAATGGTTTCACTATTATTCCTGTTGTATTCCATTTTTATTAATAGACATACAGACAAATCCACAGTTATATTTGGAGACATCACGTACGTATGTGTTTCTCCTCTTTAGACTCTACTATTTCATTGTACAACTTCTTGTCAGTGTCATACTCTCTTGATTACTGTAGCTGTAATCCATGACTTGAAATCATATAGCATGAGTTTTCTAACTATATATTTTTATGATTGTATTTTGAAAATTCTAACTTTTATTTTTAATTTTTGTGCTATGTGCAAATTAAGATACTATGACTGGACAATAAATTGATTAATGAAAACTGTAAATTGAAAATCTTAGGAGAGTCACTACAATTTTTTAAATAGGTATGAATAATAGTCCAGTTATGGAAAAATCAATAAAAAAAACCACAATGAGTACAAAGGTAGGAATAAAACAAGAAAAAAGAAGAAAATTATGGAAAATATTAGGAAACAACTAGCAAGATAGTAGATTTTAATCTAGCCATATAAGATTATTTTACATGTACATGGTCTAAAGACACCAATTAAAAGACAAAGAATGCCAAATGTAATATGAAATTTATACTTAGGTATACGCAGTCAACAGAAAAACCTCTCAAAATATAAAGATACAGAAATGTTAAAAGCAAAAGGATGGAAAAAGAAATGCATGCAAACACTCACCAATTAAATCTAGTGTGGCTATATTGATATCATATCAAGCAGAATTTAGAACAAGGACTATAACCAGGGATAAAGAGGGACATTACCTAATGATGCTGGGGTTGATTTTTTGACAAGAGACAGCAATCCTAAATGTCTATATACCTAACAAAATACATGAATCAAAACCTGATGAATCAAAACTACTGTTATAGTTGGAGACTTCAAAACTCTTCCATCAACAATTTGCCAATCTCAGGGTTGTGGACCCCGAGTTCTTCCACTAAGCCTGTCTTTGCCTCTGTTGAAATAAAGAACCTAATCCTCAGGGTTATAGGAAACAAACAAATGAAGAATCATGGCACCACTATGGCACAGTCAAAGGGTTAATTCAAACCTGACTTAAGTTCGGGCTCTTCAAGCACCATAAAGCAACCATTGCCATAGGGGAGGTCCTTTACTCTGAGGATACATATTTGAGGCTGTCTGGAGCAACAAATTTATGAATATTACAATGATACAACCCTTCCTCACCCAAGTATATTCAGTGAGCAAAAAGAAGAAGAAAAAACAATGAAAGTAAGAAAGAGAACTGTATTCAAGAAGAGAAAACAAACAATTAAACTGAAAAAAAGCCTCCACAATTTAACCCAATTGGAAAGCCAAAAATTTGCTAAAATAATTTATACACAAAGATAAAAAGGTATTGATTGGCTTTTGGGCCGCTACAGTATAGGTTCTAAATTAACTTTAACATCTACTGAAATGCACTAACTGTCTAACCTTCATGGTCTTAATCAAGAGTAGAACTCAAATTACAGTTATATCTGTTGATTTCACTAAATTTAAACAAGGTACCCACAATAATCTTGGGGGGGTGTTTACTGAATATAAAATGGAAGACAAATATATATGCCTTACCTAACCAGCAGAAGTATTACCTTGCCATGGTCATAAAACCCATTGCCTTAATTTTAGGACATTCTCAAAGTGGGCATGAATACTCTGACACATTGAGTAACAAAGTAAAATTAAGTCTTTTGGCACTTACCAATTGTCTTACAAAATGGGACTTTTTGAAGTGCCTCCCCACCCCTGGCCTGCTGCCCTCTGTTAAAATAGTTAATGCAGTCCAATATAAATTAAAATAGGGCCTTCGAGGATTGAAAGATATTATATAAAACCTAATTAGTGAAGGGGTTAATATCCCCACTACTTCACTGCTTTTCTTAACAGTCCCATATGTCCAGCTCTTAAGCCTGGAAAGAAGAAAATTTTTTCACAGTAAATTACTGCAGCCTTCATGCTGTGGTCCCACCCATTATGACCCCCATATCCAAAACATTTGAATTTACTGACTTAATCCAATTAGCATTCAGTAAATATTTTCTATTATAGATTCACCTAATATTCTCTGTTCAATGCCTGTTTCAACAGGCTCTTAGCCTATGTTCATCTTTACCTTTAGAGGCACAATACACCTTTACCTGGCTACTTGTTGGAGTAACTCAACACTTCTTTCATCATACGCAAGCTTTGCAGGCAACATCCTAACTGCATTCAACACTCTCCAGGAGCACAAATATGACATTATATTGATATCTTCATCCAAAGAGTTTCATTTGACATACTTATTAAGGGCATACGGATACTTACAAAAGACCTTATAAAAAAGTGGATGGGCCATTGCCCCACAAACAGTGTAAGATTGTACCACCTTGGATAAATTACTGAATATTACTGAACAAAATTTCCTTCCATACCTGACATTGTCAAGAAACAGCTATTGACTTGCTCTCAACTTCTTTTAGGCCTTTTTGGGCTCTGAGATGACATATTCCATGTTTACAAATTTTACTTAAGCCCATCAATGTTCTTACTTGCAAATCAGCCCATCTTGAATGGATCATCCTCCACCCAAGACTCTAGAATCTTCCTAAATTGCCGTACAAAAGGCACTCCCATTAGTGCTCCTAAGACTCCTTCATTGTAGAGGCTTTACCAATCTCCTCTCATGCTTTCTGAAATCTCTAGACCACCCATGATGGCCATACAATGTTCTTAGGTTTCTGATGCAAGAAACTGCCCTCCTCAGCCCCACCCTGTATGCCATTAAAACTGTAATTGTTAAACATGTACTGGGATCTCCTGGAAATAGAAGCTTTCACAGATTTTCAGTCTGTGGCCTTCTGCATTCAGCTGCCAATTATGCTTTAGGTCAAGGAAGCAGCACCCCACAAGCTGAACACAGCTACTGAGGTTTCCTTGCTATAGAAGGGAGTCAAACCTGGATCCTCTGGCATACCTCACCTGCAGAAGGAGGTGACCTCCCCTGTGCTTAGTCCCTTGCCAGATATTGTAGTACTGGAAGAGGTCAACTCTCTACTAGGTTCCCTGGCTACTTGGAGAGCCTCCTGAGATGAATTGAGTAGTAACGAAAGGAGTTTAGTTTGTGGACTTTACCAATGGCATTGATGCCATCATGGTGGAGCTTAGTAGAATGTTGCTGCTTTCCATCCCTTAACTAGATGTCCTGATAAAGGACAAGATCCAGAGTCAGCACAATTGCTCAAACTTCAGGCAGCAATCTTAACAGTGGATCATTTTGCCCAAAAATGGATTTATCTGCACATTTTAACCAACTATTGGCCATTTCCTAAGATTTGCACACTTGGGCAAAAGAACTCTGAGAATCTTTTTCCTCAAAAATACCCAAAATATAAATCAAGATAACACATGTTTCTCCATATACCAAGGGCACAATACAATGCCTCACCATGACACTTCTCCTATCATTTGGAGGATTTCCAGGTGTTACTGATAGTAACCAAGGTAATCATTTCATTTCTCAGAAAACAAGATGCTGGGATCTTGCAGAAAGCATTCAATGGAAAGTTTATGTCTTCAGTCTCAGGCAGCTGGTTTACTTGAGAAGCAATTAAATGGGCTCTTCAAAGAACTCTTATTTAAGTACAAAATAGCAAATTGACCCCCCTGCTGGTGTCACTATTGCCACAGGTATTTATTAATATAATTCATGCCCTCTGGTGGCTTGCATTCCCTACCCCAATATCCCACAGTTCCCTCAATTGCCTTTATTGTCTATAAAGGGCTACATCTCTAAAGTTCATGTTTTTGATGACCATCTCACCATGTTGCCTCCTTCCTCCTGGTTAAGTGCCTAATTCACTTCCTGAGAAGTCAATTCTCCTGCTCCCTAAAAGTCTCAGTTATTACTAAGGTTTAAATTGATGTCAAGACATCACATGACAGTTTGCTATGAGGCCTGAAATTAAGTTTCAGTATTAAGTGCTATCTTGTTATCTGATAAAATCAAATGGTCTAACTACAGGTCACTCCATGTACTTTGCTCCCGTGTGTAAGATCTTCTGGCTAAATGTTTCCCTATTATTGGGACTGGGCATAGTGCCTGCTTATCTCTGAGTGGCAGGCTTCAGTTCCTTGCCAGTCCATGGAATTATTCAAACAAGCCAACATGTCTTCCTGTGGTAACCAGGGGTCACCTCATCCTCTTGTTACTACAAAACCTGCTTCCCATAATTTCTCTTGTTCACTCTGTTCCCATGTGCAATGCTTATGTGGCTGTATATTGTGTGGTGTGTTCCACCCCTTGGTTGTGAGTGTATGTGACTAAAATATTGTTGATCTCATCTGTCTAGGGTTGGGTGTCATGTGCTTGGCCATCCCCATAACTGTAGGATGGGAAAACCTCCCTCACCAATGGGGTAAAGATTAGGAAATCAAAACAGGGTCTACAAACTTCATTCCCTCCTCTCCCTTTCTTTCTGTGTGAAGAAATGTGTTTTTGGCCAACCTAAAGTGTTCTGGGTAGAATTGTGTCCACCTCCCAAAAAGATATGTTGAAGCCCTTACTCCTACTACACCAGAATGCAATCTTATCTAGAAATAGGGTCGTTGAACATGTAATTACTTAAGATGAGGTCATACTGGTATAGGGTGGGCTGCTAACCCAATATGACTGGTATCTTTATAAGAAGATGAACATCTGAAGACCCAGAGATACATAGGGAGAATGCCATGTGACAATGAATGTGGAGATTGGAGTTGTGCAAGTTGCAAGCCAAGGGATGCCAAAGACAGTGGGCAGACCACCAGAAGCTATGAAGAAGCAAGGAAGCATTCCTCTCTCCTACAGTTTTAGGGGGATTATGATCCTTCCAACACCTTGATTTTGGACTTCTACCCTCCAGAACCATGAGACAATAAATTTCTCTTGTTTTAAGCCACCCAGTGTGTGCTACTTTGTTATGTCATCCCTAAAAAATGAATATACTGGGTTTTGCTATTAATCTGGTGCCCTCTGGGCATTTTCTAACAGACCTTCAAAAGTATTTCTTGGATTAATATGGTTAACTGGTTAATATGTCCTAGTTTACTCTATAACATAGGTGTTTTATTCATTTCATGTATACTGTTTTATACTTATTTTGAGCTTGATAGATGTTTGAGGATAGTCAGACTTTTGAGGTGTTTTGCTTTTTGCCCGAGAGTATTATTTTATTAAATTACATCATCTGCAATGTACAACTTCCTCAATTCTGACTTTTTAAAATGAGTTAATTTTTTGTTGGTGTCATTTGTTTTTAATAATCTCTTTTCAAGGATTCTGGCTCTTGCATATCATATATTTTATTGCCTTGTCATAAATAAAAAATAGCATAAATTCTTGAATCTCTGAAACTTCCTCTCAGAGATATGTACTTTTTTTCTTTTTTTCCTGACATTTATTATTATGAATAAATCTAAGGTCAACAGATTTGTGTGTAACCATGAATCTTCCCTGAATTGAGGCTTATAAATATGCAAGATTAGGAATTTAGTTAATGCAGAAAATGATTACTTATGTTACTATTATTATTCTCTATGAATTTATTTTATTCATTTGAAATACCAATAATTCATAATTCGAATTCATATTACCTCTCCTACATTTGAATAAGTTTCTTCACGTTTTTGACCTTGTCTTTGTAATCTGAAGGCCTTCCTGATTTTGGCCTTTTACATAATAATGGTATTTTTTAAAATGATGATTATATATTTTTGAATCTAATATGACTTGAAGAATCTCATTGTTTTCCTTTCTTTATTTTCATTGCTTGAGTCTTGAATCATCCCTATTTTTGCCTACTGCTTCTCATCAGCTCTCTTTTTATCTTTGTTTGAATGGTTTTATTATTGTGTTCTAGTCTTCCACCATTGGTTTTATAGATTTCATGCTTTCTTGAATTCTGTTGTGAATTAGAACAAATACTTCCTAAATATGTCTGTAGTACTTTTTCTGAAACCACATTTTTCCACCATCACCAAGGCCGTGTTCTTATTATTTTAAAAATATTTATTTATCCTTGAATAATAAGATGTTTGCTCAGTCCTGATATGTGTTTTCATCTCTTCAATTCTTCATATTGTTCTTGATACTTTAGAATACTCCAGGGAACTTTTATTCATGTGAAAAGGAATATCCAGCACATTTTTATTATTGATTTGTTTAATATTCCACTTATGAGGTATCATTCTTTTTTTTTTTTTGGCCACACCTTGCAGCTTGCAGGATCTTAGTTCTCTAACCAGGGATTGAACCTGGGCCCTCAGCAGGGAAAACACGGAGTCCTAACTACTGGACTGCCAGGGAATTGCCTAGATATCATTCTATCGAAACTCTTTTCTAAAATGTAATACTAATCACAGAGCTGGAACTACAATAGCTTCAACTTTTTATAAATGAATTATCTCAAATATTGAAACATTGATCAAAAATTCATTTAATATAATTCTTCCAAAATCTGATAAAACCATAAGTTTTAATGCCAAACCATAATTTTTCATATTCAAATATTTTAAATATTACAAAAATATTATAAAACATGCAAATGAATACATTGATAACAAAATGTCACTTTATTTATATATATTGTTTTTTAAAAACAAATATCATATGTTTAATTCATTTTTTGAAATTAGCTTTGTACTGTTTATAATACTCTTTCTGGGATTAAAGAAAGAAAACACTGTTTTAGAATATTAGAATTTGCAGATTTTGTTTCGAGACATAAGACTTGATAATACTGTCTATGTGATTCAAACCGGAGACAAGAGACAGCATCTTTTCATGTATTATGTTAATATTATACCCTTTACCTTGATTTAATTTCTTAAATCTAGTTTTTAAAGTCTGCTTTGGCCAGGGTAAAACTTAGCACATCGTCATGTTATTATCACATATTGACCTGTCCTGTTAGCATTTTGAAATCCCATGTAATGAGGAGATACATTGATTGACACTAAAGTATTTTTTTTTTACTCTCGAGAGAGGGCATGCATAACTACCATCCCAGTCTGCTCAGACTATCACAGTTCTTCCTGCCATTGCTTCATATCCGCATATACAAAGCCCACATCCATCCATTTCAGCCCCTACCTATATTGCATTTCTAAAAACTTTATCTCAAAAATATACAATATATACCCATGCTCTGACTCCAAAAAATTAGTAAATGCCATTCTCTGTGTTTAATTATGTATAAAGAAACTGCACAACCCAGAATATTAGACCTATAGCCTCAAACCATGCAAAAGTATGGGATTTATTTATTTATTTATTTATTGCATTATGGTGGCTTATTTTGAAATCGTATTTAAGAACAAGTACTGACTAAGGCTCTAAGACCCTTAGTTCATAATAAATATGTGAGCTAATTGAAATGAGTAATTTCCACAAAAATATTGTGTCGCTATAATGTAAAAATACTTTCCTTATACCTGTTGGGGATATTCATGAAAATACAATGATAATATAAGCTAAGTGCTGCTAATTAACTACATGTTATTCACATCTGGGGTATTGCATATTAATAAAGGTCAAAAATCCAATATTTCATTTCTGAATATTTTCCTGACTAGATGAGTCAGAGACTTCTTCTAGAATTCCCATATTGGAAATCACTTTTCTTGATGAATGCCAAAATACTAAGATTACTCCCCTTCTCATTAGTGGACTGCTTTTCTCTCAAAAGAAAGTCTAGAAGGGCACTATTTACCTTCTCCATTCCAACACAAAGATATGTTTATATTTATTTTAATTTATTTTGTAATATGTACGGTCAGCAAGAATCATTTGTCAATTCCACTGACTTTCCATCATCCTTTCAAAGTAATTTAGATATTCTCATTCCTGTATTTGCTAAAGAACATAGCTCAGTAAATTTTAGTTAAACAATATCAGCACTTGTAAGAAAAGTTTTAACATTTTTAAATTAAAATTAGGTTAGATTAAAATTTATATTTTCTAGTGGTTTTCTATTTATATCCCTTAACTATATGAAATAATAAACAGGGTTGGTTTTGTCAGTAGTTTCATAATAACAATGGACTAAGTTTATGATTGACCAGGGAGAGTAAATAGCGGATTCTACCGTCTTTAATATGAGTACTGCTAGTGATCATAGAGAGAAATTTTATATTTCTAAAAGCTTAAGCTACTTGCCAGAACTGATGGATGTGGTGTTAACATGCACATACACACCCATACACATACTTGCACACACAAACACCACACCTTTATAACACTTGCCTTCAAAATAGCATACAATTCAGTAATACTTTCATTTAATATTAATTAGCACATAGTCATTCTTTGGTTTTTTAAAATAAAAAAAATTCTACTTTGTGCAAATGAATTTCACTTGCACTGCTATGTCAGTATATATGGAAGAATAAAGAAGCAAACAAAATAGGGAAAAAAACACAACTGTCAAAACCAGCTGTTCAGCCAACCTACTCTGGCAAATCCGAAGAATGTTTATAGTTTCTTTATTAATACATCCAGGTCAGAAGTAACCTAGATATCTGAGGGATTTCATTTGGTTGTGACTGTGCTCAAACTGCTTAGTACTTTATAGACATTCTGCTAGGAAAATATTTACGTTTTCAGAAGCTTCCTAGGGAAATTTTTACACATTTACTTTTCCTTTTGTTAGCAGATTCTCATCTGTCTATAGTCGGACTTCACTGAATAAATGATAACATTATTTCATGCCTAATAGAATTCACAAAAGATTTAGGGATTCTTTATAAACCTTACTTTCTTTCAAAACAAGTGTTTCAGTTGAGTAAATCTTTAGAAAATTGCACTACAAATGTATTTGTTAGTTATATTGTCATCCATTAGTCTATAAATATTAAAAATAAAGTCAACTGCAAAGACTCTTGAATAATAATATATTTGGATAAGGTTGACTTGTTTTAACTGATTTTTTCCATATGAAAAGGTAAAGCATTTTCAGCAAAACAGCCAGACACAAGATGTTCCTCCAGTGCTAGCTAATCATTCAATAGAGCAGAAATTTCATGGACCATAGAGGTTCTTTTTATATCTGAGAAAGTGAAATATATAAACTAAGACGAATTTTCAAGATGAACAAACACAAAGGGCACATCACCTATCAAAGAATTTCAAAACTGAATTGGCTGAGAAAATAGCTGCTGCTTATTTGTAGTCCATTTTATTTTTCATCTAGAAACATCTCTACATGGAAGTCAGGTAAAGGGAAGATTCAGTGACTTATTTTTCTTTGCTGTCAGATTTCTTCAATGTCAGATTTTATTTTATTTTTTAAATTAATTTTATTGAGTATAGTTGATTTACAATGTTGTGTTAGTTTTTGCTGTACAGCAAAGTGAATCAGTTATACATACACATATATCTACTCTTTTTTAGATTCTTTTCCCATATAGGTCATTTTGGAATATTGAGTAGCGTTCTCTGTGCTATACAGTAGGTTCTTATTAGTTACCTATTTTATATATCATAGTGTATATATGTCAATCCCAATCTCCCAATTTATCTCTCCCCTCCATTCCCCCCTTGGTAACTAACTGTAAGTTTGTTATCTACATCTGTGACTCTATTTCTGTTTTGTAAATAAGTTCATTTGTACCATTTTTTTAGATTCCACGTTCAAGCGATATCATATATTTGTCTTTCTTGTGATATTTGTCTTTCTCTGTCTGACAAATATTATAGCAAACATAAACAAGGTAAGTAAATTTTCTATCTACTGTGTGTAGTAATAGTGTTGGCTGTTAATGATTTTTTTATACAGAAGTCACTCAATTTGTTTTAGAATAAACTGCTTATAATGACATTCAGGATATTCATTAAAAAATTCTTACAATGTATTTTGAGTACTCTGTCTTTGCTGCTACAAGGGAAAGTAGGCTTTAGAATGCACTTTGCAGAAACTGAAGCAGTTGGATTCCCCTGATATTGAGGAAAGAAGAAAGCAAGATAAATAAAGAAAAAAAATCCAACAACAACAAACTGACATGAAGAGTTATTAAAATGTAGAATCTCAAATCAGGCTTTCCATAGTGCTGTTTACTGTTCTCCCCTGTGGTTTGACTAAAATATAAAAAGTTGAAAAAAGGAAGAAATGTGACCCAGGCTGTGTATTTTATTTTATTGACTCCATTAAGACATTGACATTACATCATTTTCTAAAAACAGTTTAATAAATGTTTCTAAAATTTTAATTTAAATTTAAAAATTCTTATAATTAAAAATACTATTAACCTATCTATGTCTTTGTATTTAAAGTGAGTTTCTTTTAGGGAACTTATAGTTTGGTCTCACAATCCTAATCTTTTAAGTGATATCTTTGTATCATTCACATTTCAAGTGATTATTTATATGGTTGGATTAAAATCATATTGCTTGCTGTTTTTTTTTTTTTTGTTGTTGTTGTTGTTGTTCCATTTGCTCCAATTTTTTTTTTTTTTTTTTGGACTTTTCCTATAAGTAGAATCATACAATATATGTTCATTTCTGACTGGTTTCTTTCAATTAATGTAATGATATCAGGTTCATCCATACTGTAGCATGTATATGTACTTCATTCCTTATTATTGCTGAATATTATTCAATGTTATGGGTGTATTTTATTTATCTGTTCATCAGTTGATGGATATTTGGCTTGTTTCCACATTTATGATATTATGTAGAATGCTACTCTGAATATTTACGTATTTTTATACGGGCATATGTTTTCTATTCTCTTGGAATAGCATTGCTGGTTGTATGGTAACTCTTTGTTTAACTTTTTGAGGAACTCCCAAGCTGTTTTCCAAAGGAGCTGAACCATTTTATATACTCAGCAGAAATTTATGAAGACTCCAATTTCTCCACATCTTCACCAACACTTGTTATTGCTCATCTTTATTTTATTATAACCATTCTAGTGAGTGTGAAATGGTGTCTCATTGTGGGTTTTGATTTATGCTTCTCTGATGTCTAATGATGCTGAGCATCTTGTACTTATTGGCTGTTTGTATATCTTCTTTCAAGACATCTCTATCCAAATCTATTGCTTATTTTAACTTAGTTTATTTGTCTGATTATTGTTGAATTGTAAGAGTTCTTTATGCTGGAAGCAAGTCCCTTATTATATATATCATTGGAAAATATCTTCTTTCAACTATTGGGGTGTTTTTTCACTTTATTGTGTTTATAGAAGTTTTAAAATTTGATGAAGCCCAATTTATCTCTTTTTTTCCCTTTTGTCACTTGTGGTTTTGGTTTCATATATAATATTAGCCATTGCCTAATCCAAGGCCATTGAGATTTACTCTTTTGTTTTCTTCTGAGAATTTTCTAGTTTTAGCTCTTACATTTAGGTCTCATTAAGTTAATTTTTATGTATGGTATGAGGTATAAGATGTGAGGTCTTTGCATGTGGATATTGGGTTGTCTGAGCACCATTTGTTGAAAATATTATTTTTCCCCATTGAATTATCTTGGCACCTTTGTCAAAATTTAATTGACCATGAATGTAAGGGTTTTCTTTTTATAGACTTTAAAATCATTTTCATTGATCTATATATGTCTACTCTTATGTCAGTACCACACTCCCATTACTGTAGCTTTGTAGTAACATGTACTGTTCTTCTTTTCTCCTCCTCCTCCTCCTCCTCTCCCTCCTCCCCTGCCTCTTCTTCTTTGGCTTTCAGTTAGGATATTTTTCATGGGAAAAATCTGCTTTTAGCTCCGACAGTCATCTCTCAACTCAGCCACCTGTCTGATGGCTCTACTTTATGAGTAATAAAATGGCATAAATTATTTTGATTCTTTAGGCATACCAAGTCTAATTTTGTGACCCTCATTCAACAACTTTGCAGGATATTTCGTTATTTAATTTTGCTGTTAAGATTACTTTTAGCTAGTTCTAAGTGTATGGAAATTTTATATTAAAATAATTTAATATATAAAATTTGTGCATATGTTGTATAAGCCTTTGGTTTTTAAAATGTACTTTTATCTTATAAACATGATTTAATAATTAAATTCAAATTAATTTTATGGCTTCATGAATGATACTAACTCTTACTGATATTAATTCAACTAGAGGATGAAGAGCATAGAAATGAACCCACTATAAGTTACAAAAATGAACATTATCGTCTATTATGCAGCAGGAGAGGAACAACTGCTTATTGATTAGAAGAGATCTTTCTGGAATACACATATCAGTTATGAAAGCTGCTTACCTTGTAACTGTATATCCATCAATCCATTCATTCAAATCAATAAGCAAGCACTGACTGGTCATTATTCTAGACATGGGATATATATCCAATATTTCTGGCTAGAAAGTATTTATAGTATGATATAGACATAAACGATTAAACAGGAGCTGTTCATGGTGACAAGTACTAAGATAAAGACAAACAGAGAGAAGAGGCTCCTATATCAGATTTGAGAGTCATTAAAGGCTAGAAGAAGTAAAGTTTAAGTTAATGCATGAAAGATAGGTAGGGCTAGCATGATGAAACCTGGTGACTATTACTGCTGCCAAGTGAACTTTAAATTTTCTGTCTTGCTTCACTAAAAATAATTTGTTTCTAATTATATTTTAATGCTATCCCCAAACACAGAAGTATTTGTGAAACTACAAGTTATGAAAAAAGTAAAGACGTTAAGCTGAAGACATTTTGAATATTAAGCCAATGTTATTAACTGTGGATATGTGTTGAAGAGAACAATAAAGGATCAAGCTGTAAGATCTCTGTTTGGTGCCACTGCCTTAAACAATGTTGAAGAGTCATTCTTGTAAAAGATCAATGTTGTTATATCATATTATGTTCAAAGCCTGGGATACCTTTAGGGAGGAGTGGAATTCAATGGTTGCTACTCCAGTCACCTGCCCAATCACTCAGTGGTTTGAGGAAGAACTGAGTGTGGTCATAGGTCTACAGACCCTCTCTTCTAAACCGGGGGACATACAGCATGTATTCACAGCAATACTACTCGCAGACATCGTAACCTCTCATTGTGAAAATTTCTTCATCTAACTGCAATCTTACAGTCCGACTTAACTGAACACCTCCCTTCATTGTTTGAGAGCAGAATCTGATACATATTTCTTAGAAGAAAATTATTACCATAAAAATCTGATATTTTTATTAAAAAATTGACACCCAAAAGAAAAATCATCATTCTTTCCTCCCAATAACATAACATTTTTGTTATACAAAATGAGGTTGCACTGTCATTAGGAGGAAAACAGTATCATAGCATTTGCTACAGTGTTCATTCTGCTATAATCACAACTACTAGAGAAAAATCAACTACTTTTAGGCAAGAAAAATACTATGCTTGAAACTAAATTTGTATAGAGATTCTGAGTTAAATATTATGTTTCAGTGAGATTAGCGAGCACCATATAGCAACAATGAAGAAAAAGCCACTGAACACTTAAGAGCAAATAATCTGCCATTCTCTGATTCTGTATCTGAATCTTATCTGCTCAAGCTATCAGGAAGAAGCTGTCAATCATCCCTATTGCTGAAATGAAGGAGTAGATAGTACAGTTTAATTTCATTATGGAAATTGATTTGCATCCTTTATATTTCTTGATTGAAACCTTTCCAGGTAATGGCATTGAAGAAGACTCATAAAACTGCCATGACTGGGGTAATAACTATTATTATGATCAAATTTAATAAAAAAACTTTCCTACAATATGGGAACTATGAATAATTCATATAAACTGTTGCTTAAAATGTGATAGAGAGGAAAAGACTTGTAGAAAAAATCTTAATGTATCCAGACAGGGATGATAATTGGTTTTTGCAAATAATGAATTCTTCATGTACAAACGAAGACTAACAAGGCTCGAGGAGAGGACTCCACACAGAAGAAATAATTCCATGTATCTGATTTTTGCAAGATAAGAAGGGTGGATGGATTTTATTAAAAGAACTGTCACAAAAAGCATATTCTAAAAATTATATTTTAGAACATCACAATGCTTCTTTTAAATAAGCAATGACTTGAGGAATATTTAAGATAAGTCTGTTTTCATGTTTGTGAATGACCTATGCAAAAATGAACATTGATCCCAGTGCTCAAATTTAGCATTTTCCTGTATATTATTATTTAACAGTCACAGTGGCCTAGAAATACAAGTTAACCCTAAAGAATTTGCATAAAATCAATATCAATGTTTGTTTCAAAAAAGAAGTTTAAAAATGGTTGTTTGTACTTATTTGATATATAGAATTTTTACATGCATAAGTATATCTCTAGCTATAATCAATTTTTTTATTTGAGTTTTGTTTCAGTTTACTTTTATTTCTCTTAACTCTGTTAATTTCTCTGCTTCCTGCTTTTATTGGCTACCATCTGGTGGAAAAAATTGTAATAGCAGAGCAAGTTTAAAAGATACGTAATAAGACAAAGGCTTTAATTGTAAATATTGCCACATAATACTGCTGACATGGGTAGCAAGCTCGATAATACAATTTTGTTCTTATCATACTCAGTTCCATTATGATTATGACTATTCAACTCTTAAATAATTTGGAAATTTATATTTTATAGTTTATGTATAAAATAACTATCATATTTTAATGAGTTCTGTGAAGGTAGGGACCAATTTGTTGTGATCATTGCAATGTAACCAGGAAGTCCTTGTTGCCCTTGACAGACTTATTTTACATGTATTATTTCAGCATAATTATTATTAGTGCCCACCTTCACTCTCAAACTATACTGCTTTAGAGAATAAAATACATCATTATTCTGTTTATAATCAGCAATTAGTGTGGTAGCTGTGGATACACTGTGCATTAAATATTTTTAATTTTTTCAGTGTTTAAGGGTTTTTTTCTACTTATGTTAGATAATTTAGGCATGGATTCCTTATTTTAGAATTTCTTCATGAAGACAACATTAAGAAATTAAACCTTCAATTTTGAATAAAAAATGTAATAGTTGACTTCATGTCTTATTATTTTGAAAGTATATTGTATAGACTACGGCTTATAAAACCTACAAGTTTTTCTTAAGTGGTTTAATAATACAATGTGGAATACAAACATGTGTTCTTTGTTGATTACCTCATGATGTCTCAATAGTCATCTCCCTGCACTTGTTAGTAAATGTGCTGAGAGAATGATTTGACAGATACAATGCATTGTGAAATACATCTTACCAGTTGAAGGAAAAAATTGATATAGTTACACTCACATGTATGCAGATAAGCTGTGTATATCACCTGGCAGAATAATTATATTGTCATTTTATTAACTAATACATTCTCACTATTTTGCACAGAGCATTCCTAAAGATTATTATCTTAAAGGATTTATAAATCTTCAAATTTATTTTTATTTATAGTCTTTAAGTTATAAATTTTAATCTTTAAAAATTCCAAATATGTTATTATTTCTATGTAATTTTTTTGTTAACATATTTTAATGACCCCAGAAATCACATAGTCAACCTTCTTGATTAAAAGCAGCAGAGGTTATATTCTAATCTGGTGCATGCTTATTCCTTTATAAGTTACAGTAATTATCTTCAAAATACTTTAATGTGACAACAGAAATTAACACAGTATTAAAATTTGTTACAACTAGTTGAATTAACTATACCTAAGTCATAAATTTGTTGTTCAAACTGGGTTAATCATTTTCCATTTCTCTTTAAGTAATTTGTTACCCTGGCTATTAAAAAAGAAATTTTACGAGACAACTGGAGAAATCAGAAAACTCATTGGATAGCTGATGATAATAAGGAACTTTTTATGATAGTTGATGATATTATGATCATGTTTTTGAAAGATTGCTTATTTTTAGAGGTACATATAAAATATATAAGGAAGAATGAAATAATCTCTTGCTTTATCTCCTTAAACAATGTGAAATGGGGTTAATAGTGGGGATAAAGATAAAATAAAATCAGTCATAAATTTTTATTATTGAAGTTGAATGATGGGTACAGGGTTACACTACTATTCTCTCTATGTATGTATGTATACATATATATACACGCATATATGTATGTATATTCATATTTGTATATATACAATTATATATATAATTATATGTCTCTCATGGATATTCTTAATGTACTCACACTTCTTTTAGCTTTTCTCCTGAATGATAAATGATTTTCTTTCATGTAAAATATCTTAGGCTTACAGTAGGCTTAGTAATATTCTGTGTTGAGATAAGGACGCTTCTTTCTTTGAGTTATAATATTTTTATGTTTCAGTGTTATTTATTCAAACACAGGAAAAGAAGGAATTTATAAAGTGCATTTTTTGTAAAATAATGACTTATATAATTTTGTTCTAATGGTTTATGGATGAAACCTTTGAATGACAAAATATTTCCTTGACTGGATCATGTATATTTGCACAGAAAACTCTGCTTAGTTGTTTCAAGTATTACCTCTAAAATATATCCTGTATCTATTCATTTCAATATTGTATATACTGTTTTGGTTCAAGTTTAAAAAGAAATGATGAATTAGATAAAATATAGAGTGATAATGAAAGTTGTGATAAATATGGTTTTGATTAGGCTCACTTTTAAACTTTAGCAGTTTAATCATTTATGCATAAACTGTGTGTTGCATTAAACATCCTTGCTATAATCAGTTTCTATGACAACCAAGAGGCTGGCAGATTATATTGATTCATGCAGGATGGTTTCCAAGTTGTGACCAATTTATTAGACGTAATTATTGTATTAGAATGACTGGCAATGATAACTCTAATATAAATGATAACATTTCACTGTTTAAATTATTCTTACACTTCATGGGATACTTATATGCTTAAAAAATCCTTATGCTAATAATTGGAGAAGGCAAAATTGAAGAGCGACTCTAAAGTACATGTTAAGCTAATGAAACTAGAAAAATATAACAAATATGATTTAAGTTTAAAGAACCAGATTGGTTTTTATTTGATATTAGGAGGGTGGAAATAAGTATTTACCCACAAATGTATATTGAAAAATCATCTCAGAACCTTTCAAATGACGTTAAATCTTAAAATCAATAAGCCGTGTGTCTTATTTCAGGCTGCTATAACAAAATACCACATACATTATTTCTCAGAGTTTTAGAGGCTGGAAGTCTGAGATTAGGGCCCCAGCACGGTTGGCTGAAGACCTTCTTCAAGGTCAGAAGGGGTGAGCTAACTCTGTGGGGTCTTTTTTATAAGAACACTAACCCCATTCACAAGGGCTATTCCTTTATGACCTCAGCAATTCATAAAGGCCCTACCTCCTACTACCATCACATTGTGTACTAAGAGTTCAACATACAAATTTCAAGGGGGACACAAACATTCAGGCCACAGCAACATGTTACCATAATCTTTATCATTTCCTCAAAACAAGTAGCCTTTCTGTCCTAAATTGCTTTTCACTTAAAATTTTTTTTGGAAGTTACAAGGAAATGATGGAATGATGGTTCTTTACCCACTGTATACGAGGGCTCTAAAAAAACTAAGTAGTTTGCTTTTTCGGAGGTTATGGATTGGGTTTGAGGAAATTTGCATTGCCTGTATAAACTGCAAAATAAAATAGTAGTATAGACCTTTGGCTCTCAGAGCAGCACCATGGTCATTGGCAAGAACAAGCATCTTACAAAAGGCAGCAAAGAAGGAGCCAGGAAGAAAGTAGTTGATCCATTTTCTAAAACATACTGGTATGATGTAAAAGCACTAATTACCTATGTTCAATGTGAGTAATGTTGGAAAAACTTTAGACTCAAGGAACCAAAATTGCGTCTGATGACCTCAAGTGTAGTGTTTTTGAAGTGAACCTTGCTGAGTTTCAGAATGATGAATCCTCACCTAGAAAATTCAGGCTAATTACTGAGGATATTCTGGGCAAAAACTGCCTGACCAACTTCTATGACATGGATCTTACCAGTGACAAAATGTGCTCTATGATCTAAAAATGGCAGACCATGGTTGAAGTTTATATTGAGATCAAGAGTACTGATGGTTATTTAATTCATCTTGTCTCTGTTGGTTTTACTAAAAAAAAAAACATATAACAACCAGACTCAGAAGACCTCTTAAGCTCAGGACCACAGGTCCCCAAAATCCGGAAGAAGATTATGGAACTCATGACCCAAAAGTTGTAGACAAATGACTTGAAAGAAGTCATTCCTTACAGGGAATGCAGTTACTAACAGGCTGCAGACTGGTACCAGTCCGCAGCGGGGGGGTTGCTGACCTCTGCTTTAGTTCGTGCTCTTTCCCATACAATTTAGAATCAGCTTGTCAAGAAATTCCTCCCGACCTAGTGAGAGTTTCTCCTATATTGACCCCTAAAAATTCTACTGTTTTTCCTTTTACATTTTTAAACTATCTCTAATTTTTTATATATGGTGAGAAAGTAAATTAAATTTGTTTTCTTGCAGTTCAAATGTTTGTGTACGTGTGCCCATGTGCCTTGTGTGTGTGCATACATATTTTGGGGGCTTCTTTATGTCCTGATTGTCAATAGGCTATGGTATACTTTGGGTCAGTGGTCCCCAACTGTTTGGCACCAGGGACCAGTTTCGTGGAAGACAGTTTTTCCACGGACAGGGATGGGGGCGGGAGAATGGTTCAGGCGGTACCGCGAGCAATGAGGAGCAATGGGGAGCAGCCTGGGGGTTGGGGACACCTGCTTTAGGTTGTGCTCTTTCCTGTACAATTTAGAATCAGGTTGTTAAGTTCCGTAAAATATCTTTTGAAATTTGCATTAGAATTACATTTATTCCATAGCCCTATTTAGATCCTTATGATCCATTTCTACATTTATTTAGTTATTTTAAAATCTTTCAGTATAATGCCATCAACCTCTTACTGAAAGTTCTGTAACAACTTTTGTTGGATTTATTCCTGATCATTTTATAGTTTAAATCCTATTAATGGTACATAACTGTGAAATTATATTTTATGTTGTTGCTCTTTGTAAAAATGTAATTGATTTTCATAGAGTGTGATATCTGCAATCTTAATAAACTTACTGAATTTTATGTTAGCTGTAGTTTCTTTAGTTTTCTAGGTAGACATTTATATGCGCCATAAATAACTTAATAGTGGTGATAGTGAGCTACTGTGCTTTGTTCTTGATCTCGAAGGAAATCATTATAACATTTTATCATTGTATAATATCTGATGTAATTTGTTGGTGAATATCTTTTAATGTTTTAAGAAAATGTCCTTCTGTTCATAGGTAGCTAAGAATTTTTTCCATGAGCTTATGTTGTACTTCTTGGAATACTGATTTTTCTGCCTCTATTGAAATGAATATATGATATTTTCCTTCAATAAGGTGAATTATTTTAATTGTTTCTAATATTTAGTCAATCTTGCATTCCTGGGGTAAACTCCCCTTGATGACGGTAAATTATATTTTTTATATATTCCTGGGTTTGGTTAATAAATATTTGTTTAGGATTTTGTATTCTTGTTTATAAGTAAGATGGGGCTAGTAATTTTTTTCTCATACTGACCTAGGAGATTTTAGTACTAATGTTATATTGACCTTACAAAATTAGCTGATGACTATTTCCTTTCTTTCATTGTCTGGAAAAAAAATTAAAATAGTGGAATGATTTGTTCCTTTAGGGTTTAATAAAGTTTGCACATAGAACTATCTAAGATTGCTGTTGATTCGTATCAGAAGATTTTAAAACATTTATTTATTTTTATATGTTGTTATAGGGCTACTCAGGGTTTTTTCCTTCTAGATTCAACTTTTAGAAATTCTATTATTTCATAGAATTCATTTAATCTCAGTGTTAAATAACTTGGCCACAGTGTTCATAGCCTCTAATAAGTTTTAATAACTATAGTATTAGTAATTATTGTTTTTTAAATTCTAATATTGTTACTGTGCTGTCTGTTACATTTTCTTAGTTTTTCAGAGTTTTCTCAATATTATCAGTTTTCTTTTCAAGGAACAACTTTTGAGTTTGTTGATCCTACTTATTGTAACTCTGCTTTCTGTTTTATTCATATTTAAAATTTTTCTCGAGTATTTTCTTCCTTTTCTGCAGATTCAGGTCCATTCTCATTTTTCTATCTGGGTTGCAGAATTTTTGTTGATGATTTGCAGAAGTTCCTTTTATATCATAAATACTCCCTTTCTGACTTGGACCAAACAAAAATGTTTTCCCAGTCTTCCATGTATGTTAATTTTGATTTTGGTGTTCTTAATTGAAGAGAAGTTGTTAATTTTGATGTATCACCCTAACCATTTTTGTTTTGTTTTATACTTTGTCTTTTGAAATATTGTGTGATATTTCTTAGCTATTACCCTTGCTCCTTTGTCACAAGTACAGACTTCTTCATTTACTTCTGTAACTTTTCAAATTTTATTTTGGCATGTTTCCTTTAATCTCTTTGGAACGCGTTTGTCTGTAGGTTTAGTTAAAGAACAAGTTTTTATGTTTCCCCATATTGTAAGCCACATCAATATCTGTGGACAATATTTCATTTCACCATTCATTTATGCTGCCAGGTTTATCCTATATTAAATCTCTGCTATATGTGAGCCCATCTGTAGCATCTCTAGCTCCAATAACCCATTTTTCTCTTATAGGAAAACAATGATTTTTATTTCCATGAGTGTGCACTCTGCCTTATTGTATGATAGGTTAATCAGTATTTTTACTTTCCAGCTTTAGGTTTACTTAGTTATTTGTATATTCTTAAGTATAATTTTTAATGTATCAACTTTCTTTATAAGTACAAATGTTTTAAAACACATTTGAAAATATTTGATACTTAAATATATGGAATTTATATATATATATATATATATATATATATATATAAAATGAATATCTGGATCATTTCTGGGTTTGCAGCTATTGTCTCTTCTCTTGATTATTAATTATATATAATTACTTTTTGCATATTTATAAATTGAAAATTTATAAATATTTGTGGTATATGCTAGGCATTTTGTCAAAAAGTAGGATTTCACATATACATATTTTCTCTCACTGTACATATTTTTCTCTTTTTTACACTGTCAGACAACTAAGGTAAGGGAATTATTTATCCTCTCAATCCATTCAGAAATTTATCTTGTTCAGGGCTGGACTGCAGCTTTGGGAAGACTTAGTCGTCTTTTTTTTTTTTTTTAAAATCAGTTATACATATACATATGTTCCCATATCCCCTCCCTTTTGCGTCTCCCTCCCACCCTCCCTATCCCACCCCTACAGGCGGTCACAAAGCACCGAGCTGATCTCCCTGTGCTATGCGGCTGCTTCCCACTAGCTATCTACCTTACGTTTGGTAGTGTATATATGTCCATGCCGCTCTTTCACTTTGTCACAGCTTACCCTTCCCCCTCCCCATATCCTCAAGTCCATTCTCTAGTAGGTCTGTGTCTTTATTCCTGTCTTACCCCTATGTTCTTCATGACATTTTTTTTCTTAAATTCCATATATATGTGTCAGCATACAGTATTTGTCTTTCTCTTTCTGACTTACTTCACTCTGTATGACAGACTCTAGGTCCATCCCCCTCATTACAAATAGCTCAATTTCACTTCTTTTTATGGCTGAGTAATATTCCATTGTATATATGTGCCACATCTTCTTTATCCATTCATCCGATGATGGACACTTAGGTTGTTTCCATCTCTGGGCTATTGTAAATAGGGCTGCTATGAACATTTTGGTACATGTCTCTTTTTGAATTATGGTTTTCTCAGGGTATATGCCCAGTAGTGGGATTGCTGGGTCATATGGTAGTTCTATTTGTAGTTTTTTAAGGAACCTCCATACCGTTCTCCATAGTGGCTGTACCAATTCACATTCCCACCAGGAGTGGAAGAGTGTTCCCTTTTCTCCACACCCTCTCCAGCATTTATTTTTTCTAGATTTTTTGATGATGGCCATTCTGACTGGTGTGAGATGATATCTCATTGTAGTTTTGATTTGCATTTCTCTAATGAGTAAAGATGATGAGCATCCTTTCATGTGTTTGTTGGCAGTCTGTATATCTTCTGTGGAGAAATGTCTATTTAGGTCTTCTGCCCATTTTTGGATGGGGCTGTTTGTTTTTTTGTTATGGAGCTGCATGAGCTGCTTATAAATTTTGGAGCTTAATCCTTTGTCAGTTGCTTCATTTGAAAATATTTTCTCCCATTCTGAGGGTTGTCTTTTGGTCTTGTTTATGGTTTCCTTTGCTGTGCAAAAGCTTTTAAGTTTCATTAGGTCCCACTTGTGTATTTTTGTTTTTATTTCCATTTCTCTAGGAGGTGGGTCAAAAAGGATCTTGCTGTGATTTATGTCATAGAGTGTTCTGCCTATGTTTTCCTCTAAGAGTTTGATAGTGTCTTGCCTTACATTTAGGTCTTTAATCCATTTTGAGCTTATTTTTGTGTATGGTGTTAGGGAGTGATCTAATCTCATACTTTTACATGTCCCTATCCAGTTTTCCCAGCACCACTTATTGAAGAGACTGTCCTTTCTCCACTGTACATTCCTGCCTCCTTTATGAAGGATAAGGTGACCATATGTCCGTGGGTTTATCTCTGGGCTTTCTATCCTGTTCCATTGATCTATCTTTCTGTTTTTGTGCCAGTACCATACTGTCTTGATTACTGTAGCTTTGTAGTATAGTCTGAAGTCAGGGAGCCTGATTCCTCCAGCTCCATTTTTCGTTCTCAAGATTGCTTTGGCTATTGGGGTCTTTTGTGTTTCCATACAAATTGTGAAATTTTTTGTTCTAGTTCTGTGAAAAATGCCAGTGGTAGTTTGATAAGTATTGCATTGAATCTGTAGATTGCTTTGGGTAGTAGAGTCATTTTCACAATGTTGATTCTTCCAATCCAAGAACATAGTACATCTCTCCATCTATTTGTATCATCTTTAATTTCTTTCATCAGTGTCTTATAATTTTCTGCATACAGGTCTTTTGTCTCCTTAGGTAGGTTTATTCCTAGATATTTTATTCTTTTTGTTGCAATGGTAAATGGGAGTGTTTCCTTGATTTCACTTTCAGATTTTTCATCATTAGTGTATAGGAATGCCAGAGATTTCTGTGCATTAATTTTGTATCCTGCAACTTTACCAAATTCATTGATTAGCTCTAGTAGTTTTCTGGTAGCATCTTTAGGAGTCTCTATGTATAGTATCATGTCATCTGCAAACAGTGACAGCTTTACTTCTTCTTTTCCTATTTGGATTCCTTTTATTTCCTTTTCTTCTCTGATTGCTGTGGCTAAAACTTCCAAAACTATGTTGAATAAGAGTGGTGAGAGTGGGCAACCTTGTCTTGTTCCTGATCTTAGTGGAAATGGTTTCAGTTTTTCACCATTGAGGACGATGCTGGCTGTGGGTTTGTCATATATGCCCTTTATTATGTTGAGGAAAGTTCCTTTTATGCCTACTTTCTGCAGGGTTTTTATCATAAATGGGTGTTGAATTTTGTCGAAAGCTTTCTCTGCATCTATTGAGATGATCATATGGTTTTTCTCCTTCAATTTCTTAATATGGTGTATCACGTTGATTGATTTGCATATACTGAAGAATCCTTGCATTCCTGGAATAAACCCCACTTGATCATGGTGTATGATCCTTTTAATGTGCTGTTGGATTCTGTTTGCTAGTATTTTGTTGAGGATTTTTGCATCTATGTTCATCAGTGATATTGGCCTGTAGTTTTCTTTCTTTGTGACATCCTTGCCTGGTTTTGGTATCAAGGTGATGGTGGCATCGTAGAATGAGTTTGGGAGTGTTCCTCCCTCTGCTATATTTTGGAAGAGTTTGAGAAGGATAGGTGTTAGCTCTTCTCTAAATGCTTGATAGAATTCACCTGTGAAGCCATCTGGTCCTGGGCTTTTGTTTGTTGGAAGATTTTTTATCACAGTTTCAATTTCAGTGCTTGTGATTGGTCTGTTCATATTTTCTATTTCTTTCTGATTCAGTCTTGGCAGGTTGTGCATTTCTAAGAATTTGTCCATTTCTTCCAGGTTGTCCATTTTATTGGCATAGAGTTGCTTATAGTAATCTCTCATGATCTTTTGTATTTCTGCAGTGTCAGTTGTTACTTCTCCTTTTTCATTTCTAATTCTATTGATTTGAGTCTTCTCCCTTTTTTTCTTGATGAGTCTGGCTAATGGTTTATCAATTTTGTTTATCTTCTCAAAGAACCAGCTTTTAGTTTTATTGATCTTTGCTATCATTTCCTTCATTTCTTTTTCATTTATTTCTGATCTGATTTTTATGATTTCTTTCCTTCTGCTAACTTTGGGATGTTTTTGTTCTTCTTTCTCTAATTGCTTTAGGTGCGAGGTTAGGTTGTTTATTCGAGATGTTTCCTGTTTCTTAAGGTGGGATTGTATTGCTATAAACTTCCCTCTTAGAACTGCTTTTGCTGCATCCCATAGGTTTTGGGTCATCGTGTCTCCATTGTCATTTGTTTCTAGGTATTTTTTAATTTCCTCTTTGATTTCTTCAGTGATCACTCCGTTATTAAGTAGTGTATTGTTTAGCCTCCATGTGTTTGTATTTTTTACAGCTCTTTTCCTGTAATTGATATCTAGTCTCATAGCATTGTGGTCGGAAAAGATACTTGATACAATTTCAATTTTCTTAAATTTACCAAGGCTTGATTTGTGACCCAAGATATGATCTATCCTGGAGAATGTTCCATGAGCACTTGAGAAAAATGTGTATTCTGTTGTTTTTGGATGGAATGTCCTATAAATATCAATTAAGTCCATCTTGTTTAATGTATCATTTAAAGCTTGTGTTTCCTTATTTATTTTCATTTTGGATGATCTGTCCATTGGTGAAAGTGGGGTGTTAAAGTCCCCTACTATGATTGTGTTGCTGTCGATTTCTCCTTTTATGGCTGTTAGTATTTGCCTTATGTATTGAGGGGCTCCTATGTTGGGTGCATAAATATTTACAATTGTTATATCTTCTTCTTGGATCGATCCCTTGATCATTATGTAGTGTCCTTCTTTGTCTCTTCTAGTAGTCTTTATTTTAAAGTCTATTTTGTCTGATATGAGAATTGCTACTCCAGCTTTCTTTTGGTTTCCATTTGCATGGAATATCTTTTTCCATCCCCTTACTTTCAGTCTGTATGTGTCTCTAGGTCTGAAGTGGGTCTCTTGTAGACAGCATATATATGGGTCTTGTTTTTGTATCCATTCAGCCAATCTGTGTCTTTTGGTGGGAGCATTTAGTCCATTTACATTTAAGGTAATTATTGATATGTATGTTCCTATTCCCATTTCCTTAATTGTTTTGGGTTCATTATTGTAGCTCTTTTCCTTCTGTTGTGTTTCTTGCCTAGAGAAGTTCCTTTAGCATTTGTTGTAAAGCTGGTTTGGTGGTGCTGAACTGTCTCAGCTTTTGCTCGTCTGTAAAGTTTTTAATTTGTCCATCAAATCTGAATGAGATCCTTGCTGGGTAGAGTAATCTTGGTTGCAGGTTTTTCTCCTTCAACACTTTAATTATGTCCTGCCACTCCCTTCTGGCTTGTAGAGTTTCTGCTGTGAGATCAGCTGTTATCCTGATGGGGATTCCCTTGTGTGTTACTTGTTGTTTTTGCCTTGCTGCTTTTAATATGATTTCTTTGTGTTTAATTTTTGACAGTTTGATTAATATGTGTCTTGGCGTATTTCTCCTTGGATTTATTCTGTATGGGACTCTCTGTGCCTCCTGGACTTGATTAACTATTTCCTTTCCCATATTAGGGAAGTTTTCAACTATAATCTCTTCAAATATTTTCTCAGTCCCTTTCTTTTTCTCTTCTTCTTCTGGAACCCCTATAATTCGAATGTTGGTGCGTTTAATGTTGTCCCAGAGGTCTCTGAGACTGTCCTCTGTTCTTTTCATTCTTTTTTCTTTATTTTGCTCTGCAGCAGTTATTTCCACTATTTTATCTTCCACCTCACTTATCCGTTCTTCTGCCTCAGTTATTCTGCTATTGATCCCATCTAGAGTATTTTTTATTTCATTTATTGTGTTTTAATCGATGCTTGATTCATCTTTAGTTCTTCTAGATCCTTGTTAACTGTTTCTTGCATTTTGTCTATTCTATTTCCAAGATTTTGGATCTGGGAAATAGAATCTTGGATCATCTTTACCATCATTATTCTGAATTCTTTTTCAGGTAGACTGCCTATTACCTCTTCATTTGTTAGGTCTGGTGGGTTTTTATCTTGCTCCTTCTCCTGCTGTGTGTTTTTCTGTCTTCTCATTTTGCTTATGTTTCTGTGTTTGGGGTCTCCTTTTTGCAGGCTGCAGGTTCGTAGTTCCCGTTGTTTTTGGTGTCTGTCCCCAGTGGCTAAGGTTGGTTTAGTGGGTTGTGTAGGCTTCCCGGTGGAGGGGACTAGTGCCTGTGTTCTGGTGGATGAGGCTGGATCTTGTCTTTCTGGTGGGCAGGTCCACGTCTGGTGGTGTGTTTTGGGGTGTCTGCGGACTTTTTATGATTTTAGGCCACCTCTCTGCTAATGGGTGGCGTTGTGTTCCTGTCTTGCTAGTTGTTTGGCATAGGGTGTCCAGCACTGTAGCTTCCTGGTCGTTGAGTGAAGCTGGGTGCTGGTGTTTAGATGGAGATCTCTGGAAGATTTTCGCCGTTTGATATTATGTGGAGCTGGGAGGTCTCTTGTGGACTAGTGTCCTGAGGTTGGCTCTCCCACCTCAGAGGCACAGCACTGACTCCTGGCTCCTCAATATGGGATGATTTTTTGTCTATTCATGTATTCCACAGATGCAGGGTACATCAAGTTGATTATGGAGCTTTAATCCGCTGCCTCTGAGGCTGCTGGGAGAGGTTTCCCTTTCTCTTCTTTGTTCTCACAGCTCCCGGGTCTCAGCTTTGGATTTGGCCCCGCCTCTGCGTGTAGGTCGTCGGAGGGCGTCTGTTCTTCGCTCAGACAGGACAGGGTTAAAGGAGCAGCCTCTTCGGGGACTCTGGCTCACTCAGGGCGGGCGGGAGGGAGGGGCACGGAGTGCGGGGCAAGCCTGCAGCGGCAGAGGTCGGCGTGACGTTGCACCAGCCCGAGGCACGCCGTGCGTTCTCCCAGGGAAGCCGCCCCTGGATCCCGGGACCCCGGTAGTGGCGGGCTGCTCAGGCTCCCGGAAGGGCGGTGTGGACAGTGACCTGCGCTCGCACACAGGCTTCTTGGCGGCGGCAGCAGCAGCCCCAGCGTCCCACGCCCGTCACTGGGCTCCGCGCTTTCAGTCGCGACTCGCGCCCGTCTGTGGAGCCCCTTTAAGCAGCGCTCTCAATCCCCTCTCCTCGCGCACCAGGAAACCAAGAGGGAAGAAAAAGTCTCTTGTCTCTTCGGCAGCTCCAGAGTTTTCCCAGACTCCCTTCCGTCTAGCTGTGGCACATTAGCCCCCTTCAGGCTGAGTTCTCGCCGCCAGCCCCAGTCCTCTCCCTGCGCTCTGACCGAAGCCCGAGCCTCAGCTTCCAGCTCCGCCCGCCCCGGCGGGCGAGCTGACAAGCCTCTCGGGCTGGTGAGTGCTGCTCGGCACCGATCCTCTGTGCGGGAATCTCTCCGCTTTGCCCTACCCAGGTATGTGGGGAGTTTCTTGCCTTTTGGGAGGTCTGGGGTCTTCTGCCAGCGTTCAGTAGGTGTTCTGTAGGAGTTGTTCCACGTGTAGCTGTATTTCTGGTGTATCCGTGGGGAGGAAGGTGATCTCCGCGTCTTACCTTTCCGCCATCTTACCCGGAAGTCCCCCCTTAGTCGTATTTTGTTTCACTTTTATTTGCAGGTGTGCTTTCTAAATTTTCTAAATTATTGGATTGTGAGCCTCATAGTGTTCTGTCTCTTCAGCTCTGAACATTTGTTAAGAGTTTAGAGATTTCTTGCCCAGCTCTTCAGCTACCTGTCCCTTACAACATCATAAACAGGCAGATGCCTAAGGCAGAGGACAGTACTACTGTGCTTAAGGCTATCTCTTTCTCCACCAGGTCTTTGTTTCCTAAACCAGTCAATACTACAGGAGATTTTCTTCTGTCTTTTAGAAATTTTCAGATTAACTCTTCAGGGTCTCACAGTGTCCACAGAATAGCCAGATAGCAGAATAGCCGATAACCTATCACACAGTTATCTCATGGGGAAGCATAGTCAGGTGGTTGCAGACCTTCCTGTTATAATGTGTTACTCCATCTGTGCACAGCTGCTAAAAAATAGTTGGTTTCTCTTTCCCAAGCACTCTTACCCCAGTTTCCAGCTAGTATCCAGGATGTGAAAATGCCCCCAGGAGTGAAATGTTTGGAGATAATTTGACCTAAGTGATGAACACACAAATGGACAATGGCAAGACCATATATGAGAGCAGACATGTGACCCACACACTCTGGAGCAAGCAGTCGAGAAAGTCAAATCAAAGTCTCTGCAGCAATCAGAACAGTCAGAACTTGGACAGTGACTATGGGCTTTCCTAATTTTTGCCCTCACTTACAACTCAGAACCAACTGGAGAAAGTCAAATATGCTCCCCAAAACAATCATGTAAAATGCCCACTTCTAGTTAAGCTACCTCCAGCTTCCCCATACTAACAACCTCCGATGAAAGCAAACCTAAACCTTCTCTTTTTTTTCCGCCATAAACCTTTTCTACTACAATGCCTGCCTTTGAGTCTCTGCCACCTGCTATGATGGTAGCTGCGACTTGCTTCCTATAGCAAGCTCTGAATAAATAACCTCTGTTCTCATTTGGTTTGCCTTTGTTTATTTCCACATAATTCATCTCAGAAGGGTTCGTCTCTCCCTGGAATTTTAGATTATCTAAATAGTTCATGATATTAATTTATGAGGTTTTGTTTTTAATTTATCTGATTTTTTTTTTTCTGGTTTTGGAAGCAGACACAGTGATATGTCATGAACTCCTGCATTTTTGCTAGGAAAAGAGGTCTACATCAAATGTTCTTTAAAGAATCCCCAAAGTCTGGGACAGTTCAGGTGTTTAACTACATGAAGCCCAGTTACCATCTCACGATGAAAAATTCTCTCACAGACACAGAATGCTGTCCATGCTTCACACCTCCAATTCCTTAACCACAAAGTGTCCTGGGAATTATAATCAAATGGTTTAGAGCAGGGATTGGCAAATAAGGCCCTTAGGGTAAATCTAGTTAGCTACCTGCTTTTGTAAATAGAGTGTTACAGGAACATAACCACACTTCTTTGTTTATACATTGTCTATAGACTTTGCTTAAGTGCTACAATGGCAGAGTTGAATAGTTGTGACTAAGAGTGTATGGCCCATAAAGCCTAAAATACTTACAGTCTGGCGCTTTACAGGAAAAGTTTGATAAATCCTAGTTTAGTGTATGTTTTTCATATGTTGTGTTTTTTCAGCTTTACAATTTTTACTGGATTCTTTTTCATAGTTTTAATCTCTCTCCTAATCGAGTTTATGCTTTTCTTTAAACACTTGAACATACAACAGCTCTTTTAAAGTTTTTGACTACTAATTACATCGTATCTGTCATTTCTGCTTCTATATATGTTGACTAAGGTTTCTCCTGGTCATGAATCACTTTTTCGTGCCTCTGTAAGTACGGTGATTTTTAATTGGTATTGTGAGTGTTATACTGATGAAAGTCTGGGTTTTGTTGTCTTTCTTTGATGTGTGTAAGTATTGGGGTTAGTGACCAGTTAGTCAAGCTTTGTTAGAGCACATCTAGATTAGTTATAAATGTAGTTTAATTTTAATAAGAGTAGTTTAATTATGAGATTAGTTAGAGCACATCTGAATTAACTGTAAGAAGTGGTTTAATGCTAAAATGTGGGATTTCTGGGGTCTCTACTGAATGCTCTTGATATTTAACTATGTCTCTCTACTATGCCTCTTTAGAATTTGATATCTAACAGCCAGCCCTGTTCAGTTCATGGCTAGTGCCTTTTGTAGTTGTTTTCTATCTAGTAGTTATTCTTTGATCAGCTTCATAGAGTCTCACTCTATCCATGTGCAGTTTAGTATTTAAAAAAGATTCAAAGGAATACTGTGCAAATATATGGAACTCTTCATCTATGTAGCTTCCTCTTATCTCATACTCTACCTCAAATTTAAAGCTACTGCAGCCCTCCTGAAACCTGATCAACTCAGTAATAATTGCTTTGCTCTGCTTTAGTTATTGATTCTTGTACTGCAGTCTGGAAGGTGTCTCCAGGCAGAAAGCCAGGGTGATTGTAGGGCTCACCAAGTTTGTTTTCCTTCTCTCAGTCCTATGCTGAAAATAGTTATTTAATATATTTTGGATAGTAATTTAATTATTTACAATAGAATGGGTAGTTTGTTACCACTAACAACATCATGGCTGGTTGAGTATTGATCTACTAGTCCTATTAGAAAAGCAACACAATTAAATGATAAATTTAACAGGAATGCAAGGTTTTATGGGCTGAATTTTGTCCCCCAAAAGTTCATATGTTGAGTTCCTAAGCCCCAGTTTTCAGATCGTGACTATGTTTGGAGACTGGGTCTTTCAAGGGGTAATTAAGTTAAAATGAGGCTGTTAGTGTGGGCTTTAATCTGATACGACTGATGTCCTTATAAGAAGAGGAAATTAGGACACAGACACACACAGAAGGAAGATCATGTGAAGATATGGGGAGAAGATGGCCATCTACAAACAAAGGATAGAGGCCTCAGAAGGAATAAACCCTGCCAACAGCTTGATCTCAGATTACTAGCTTCCAGAATTGTAAGTTTCTGTTGTTTAAGTCACCCAGTCTGTGGTACTTTGTTATGGCAGCCCTAGAAAACTAGTACACAGGGTTTACTTTAATTAACGTTAATAATTGGTAAGCGATAAATGGATCTGTAATCATCTGCATGAAAGTAAAGTGGTGATATAAAAATATTTAACTACCAGTAAGGCATACTCAGTACCAGTAAATCAGAATGATGTCAGCTATATCTGCATTCACTGGTTGAATATAAGTCCTGAATAAAGTGAATGGGATAAAAAATTTGTAAAGCAAATATTCTATATTCAAATGGCAAATAATATATGTTGTTATATGAGCAAGTGTATTCATTGATGGTCTTCAAGTTATCTATAAACTCGTTGAAAGTGTGTGCAATGTTATGGAAATTATTGTTCTTGTTTATTTTTTCTGGAGATGTTTTTATAGCATTCAGTATGTGCTGGTCAACATCTTAAGACCAGTAACTTAAGGAGAATCACTAATCTATGATTAGGTATAATAATATGCTATAAGTTATACTAGTATTTAATAACATAAACTTTATAATATGAGTGTATACATTTTAAAGATATCTTCATATATTAAACAATGTTATTGCTCTTTAAAAATAATAAAGCATGATATCTGTAATAAAAACATGTGACTTCTAAACCATTTGATTGATTTCTGAAATATGCTTTTAAAATGTCAACCTATCAAAAAACATCTGTTGAAAGCTACTGTGTTCTCACTATTTAGCTATATAAAACAGTTACTCATCAAGGTAATAGTATACTGGGTCTAATAATCTAGTGGGCCTACATACTGAGCAGTATTCTTGGCCCAGAGAAGAGAGCTAAACCTAGGAAAAGAAAGTTTTGGACCATGGTCATAATGTGGTAAGGTAAATGGTATTAAAAGAAATAAATAAACTGAAATGCCTAAGGGAAGAGGCTGACAATTATGAGATGAAGTGTAAACCACAAGCCTTTCTGGAATTGCAAGATGTTAAGATGCTGGGCTGCCTTAACAAAATATCACAAAGTGGGTGAAATAAGCAATAGGGATTTATTGCTTCACAGTTCTGGAGGCTAGAAATCTGAAAACAAGGTGTCAGCAGAGTTAGTTCCTTCTCAGGGCTGTGAGGGAAGGATCTGTTCCAGCCCTTTTTCATTGGCTTATAGATGACTGGTCTCTTCCTTGTGTTTTTTTTTTTTTTTTCTAAACATCTTTATTAGAGTATAATTGCTTTACATTGTTGTGTTGGTTTCTGCTTGTATAACAAAGTGAATCATCAGCTATACATATACTTATACCCCCATATACCCTCCCTCTTGCATCTCCTGCCCACTCTCCCTATCCCACCCCTCTAGGTGGTTACAAAGCACCGAGCTGATCTCCCTGTGCTATGCAGCTTCTTCCCACTAGCTATCTATTTTACATTTGGTAGTGTATATATGTCCATGGCACTCTCTCACTTTGTCCCAGCTTACCCTTCCCACTCCCTGTGTCCTTAAGTCCATTCTCTACGTCTGCATCTTTATTCCTGTCTTGCCCCTAGGTTCTTCAGAACCATTTTTTTTTTTTTTTTTAGATTCTATATATATGTGTTAGCATATGGTATTTGTTTTTCTCTTTCTGACTTACTTCACTCTGTATGACAGACTCTAGGTCCATCCACCTCATTACAAATAGCTCAATTTCGTTTCCTTTTATGGCTGAGTAATATTCCATTGTATATATGTGCCACATCTTCTTTATCCATTCATCTGTTGATGGACACTTAGGTTGCTTCCATGTCCTGGCTATTGTAAATAGTGCTGCAAAGAGCATTATGGTACATGACTCTTTTTGAGTTATGGTTTTATCAGGGTATATGCCCAGTAGTGGGATTGCTGGGTCATATGGTAGTTCTATTTCTAGTTTTTTAAGGAACCTCCATACTGTGCTCCAACTTACATTCCCAGCAACAGTGTAGGAGGGTTCCCTTTTCTTCACACCCTCTCCAGCATTTACTGTTTGTAGATTTTCTGATGATGGCCTTTCTAATGGGTGTGAGGTGATAACACATTGTAGTTTTGATTTGCATTTCTCTAATGAGTAATAATGTTGAGCATCCTCTCATGTGTCTGTTGGCAATCTGTATATCTTCTTTGGAGAAATGTCTATTAAGGTCTTCTGCCTATTTTTGGATTGGGTTTTTTGTTTTTTTGATATTGAGCTGCATGAGCTGTTTGTATATTTTGGTGATTAATCCTTTGTCAGTTGCTTCATTTGCAAATATTTTCTCCCATTCTAAGGGTTCTCTTTACATCTTGTTTATGGTTTCTTTTGCTATGCAAAAGCTTTAAAATTTCATTAGGTCCCACTTGTGTATTTTTGTTTTTATTTCCATTTCTCTAGGAGGTGGGTCAAAAAGGATCTTGCTGTGATTTATGTCATAGAGTGTTCTGCCTATGTTTTCCTCTAAGAGTTTGATAGTTTCTGGCCTTACATTTAGGTCTTTAATCCATTTTGAGCTTATTTTTGTGTATGGTGTTAGGGAGTGTTCTAGCTTCATTCTTTTACATGTAGCTGTCCATTTTTCCCAGCACCACTTATTGAAGAAGCTGTATTTTCTCCATTGTCTATTCTTGCCTCCTTTAACAAAGATAAGGTGACCATATGTGCATGGGTTTATCTCTGGGCTTTCTATTCTGGTTGTATTAATTTATATTTCTGTTTTTGTGCCAGTATCATACTCTCTTGATTACTGTAGTTTTATGGAATAGTCTGAAGTCAGGGAGCCTGCTTCCTCCAGCTCTGTTTTTCTTTCTCAAGATTGCTTTGGCTATTCAGGGTCTTTTGTGTTTCCATACAAATTGTGAAATTTGTTGTTCTAGTTCTGTGAAAAATGCCATTGGTAGTTTGATAAGGATTGCATTGAATCTGTAGTTTGCTTTGGTTAACATAGTCATTTTCACAGTGTTGATTCTTCCAATCCAAGGACATGGTATATCTCTCCATCTGTTTGTATTATCTTTAATTTGTTTCATCATTCCTTGTGTTTTTTCATATTCTCTGTATGAATATGAGAGACAGCTCAAAATTTTCTATTTTTTTTGGCACCAATCATATTGGATTAGAGTCTACCCTAATACCTCATTTTAAATTGATTACCTAATTAAAGACTATATCCTCAAATAAGGTTACTGAGGTTCTGAAGGCCAGGACTTCAAAATATGAATTTTGGGGGATTACAGTTCAACTCATAACAGAAGACAATTGAACAAATGACACAGAGGCCAATAATTCCTCTTTTGTAGTGATCCAGATGTGTATTTGAAGTCCATTTCCAGTCAGATTTAGGACAGGAAGTGAATTAGGTTGATTTGCATATAGCTGAAAACACGAAATGACAGTGGTTTCGAAAAGCTAGCAGTATAGTTTTCTCCCAAGGGAAGGAAGACCACATCTAGACCAGAGTCTTCACGAATATTAGGGATCCAGCTTCATCCTACTATTGTATGAAACCTTCTGGACATCCATATCAAGGCCACTTCATATTCTAAGAAATCTGCTAGAGCTCTAAAAATCATCGCTGTATTCTCAAACTGTTTCCCAGATAGTCAGGTCTCATTAAACAACTTTCTTGGAAATCCTAAAAACACTTCTACTTGTATCTCAATTACCAGAATTTAAGCAAATGGATTGTTGTAGCTGAAAAATGTAGTATTTCAGTTGGTTATGTCACTTTTGTAAATAAAATTTTTAGTTTTTAAGTAAAAATGGGAAAATGGATGTCATTTAGCTACTATAAGTCTCTGCATCATTTGTCAAGGATGATGGCAGATATTGCAGAATGGAAAACTAAGGCCCTGCAAACAGACTAAGGGTCAAGTAAGAGAAGTTATTTTATTTAGAAAAACTAGAGAATTTCCCAGGTTCTTTAGAGAATTGCTCTTTGAGAGGTGAGAGTGGTAACCAATGGTGAGGGGAAGAGTTGCATTACCATTTACCCATTTACCCATTTACCAATGTGAAAAAACACATTTCTAAGCTTACTTCTCATGGAAACTCTGGGTGTGATTAGAACAATTCCGTTCCTACACTCTGATAGTCAGCAAGATAAGAATAGCTAGGTCTGAAGAACAACGTACAAATCCATATTAGCTGTGATGTTGCTGTCAGGGCATGAATTAACAATAAGGGCTGTAGGCCATGCTCAATATAATATAGGCTCTGATGTGTTCAATTAGATTTCTATATGGACAGACCAATAAAAATTATGTTATTACAAGCTACCAGTTATTAAGTCTACCAAGCACTGTGCTAATTATCTATTATCTAATTACTTTAATTAACTCTTTATGACACAGGTTACATTCCAATTTATCAAGAAGGACATTGAGGCTTAGAGAAATTATTTAAATTATTAATTAATTAATTAAATTATTTAATTTTAATGGTAACACAGTGGCAGGTTTCGGATTCATAGTCACATCTGTCTTACGTCAAAGCCATCATGATTCGTAGCCACATCTGTCTTACGTCAAAGCCATCATGATAGGATGAACTCTATATGAAAGTAGGCAGTAAAATACATTCTTTTGAAATCAGACAATTGAGGCTAAATCAGTTTTTTAGAGAAAAACTTCATGGTTTTCTCTCTCTTCATGACATATTAAAAAAGGCAATCAAGTAAACTAGGAATGTGCATCCTGGAGAAAGTCTTAGGGGAAAATAAACTGTCTTTAATCATTTAATGGCCTATAATATTGACAAGGCAATACTGTTTATTCTGTATGGTCTCAAGAATAGAAGTAGGGAAACAGGGCTAATGTACTTAGGCTATAATGAAGTTATTTTTTTGTTTGTTTGTTTACTGTAATTCTGAGCTGTCCACTGATAAAATGGGTAATTTCATAAAGTGTGAGTTTCTAATGTCAGCAGAAGTGTGTAAGTAGCGTTACTTGGGATTTCTCTATGTCATAATAATGAATGGGTTAGTGGAGACACTTTTGAGTGTCCCTGTTGTGGGTTGATCTGTGTTCTCCCAAAAGATATGTGGAAGTCCTAACTCCCCTAATATGTGAATATGACCTTATTTGTAAACAGGGTCTTTGCAGATATAATCAACTTAAGATGAAGTCATACTTGATCAGTGTGGGACTTAAATCCAATGATTAGTGTTCTAATGATGAGAAAGAGACTTAGAGACACACAGATACACAGAAAGTCATGGGGAAACGGAGGCAGAAATTGGAGTGAGGCATCTACAAGCTAAGGAATGCCAAAGATTGCCAGTAATTACCAGAAAGTAGGAAAAGTCAAGGATGATTCTTCCCTAGAACCATTGGAGGGAGTAAGGTCCTGCTGACACCTTGATTTTGGACTTGTTTCCAGAACAACAAAGGAATAAATTTATCTTGTTTTAAGCCAGCTAGTTTGTGGAACTTTTCATGGCAGCAGTAAAAAACAGATATAGTCCCGTTCAAACCTGAAAACCTCCAGTCTGCTCAAAGAGATTATAGGCCTCATGGAAAAGAATCCTGAAAATATTCCAAGGAGGCAGTGATCCGGGGTTGGTTTGTAACTAATGAGAAAAAAAAAGTGAAGTCAATTAAGGAGAGGGAAACCATGTGAGCCCACATCCAAAGGTTAGAATAGGATGTAATATGTGTGTATACAGAAGGAATTAGGAGACCAGACTGACTGAGGGAGCTAGTTTGGAATATTGTGAAATAAGCCTGGGATGATTAAGTGTGGCAGACTATAGATGGTATGCAGTCCACTACAAGGGGTTCAGTTACAAGGGGTTCAGTCTTTGATGGGTTAAGGAGACAGAATGAAGGATTAAAGCATGGAGTATATACAGAGAAACGGGTACAGGAATAGTCTGGAATCACCTGGAAGTTTGGCTAAAGAACAGTGATGTAAGGTTAACTCTGTAAAAAATGAAGTTCTGGAAGTGGTGGTTAGAATACAAGAAAAAATAAATGTGGGCAATATTCAAGTGAAAATGACAGGAATAATTGATAAAGGAGAGACAGATAACAGAGTGTGACAAGGAAACAGAGAAAAAGACCACTTAGAGTGCCCATGGAAGGGGGCGGGGAGGAGGGAAAGAAGGGGAACCAAAAATGGTAAACATGTGTTTTGAATATCTGGGACAAAGGAAAATAGTGAAATGTGTGTTTAGATCTCTTGTCTCTCTAGAGGGTTAGGAAGTAAATACAGGTTTTTGCAGGCCATAGTCTCTATCACAAGGATTTCACTCTGTTGTTGCATGTAAATAGCAAAGATATATTATTTTCCAGCTTTTCTCCCCTTCAGAACTACATGATAATTTGCCATTTCTTAATACAAGTGGATTTTACAGATCCTCATTGGATATCCAGGTACCTTGAAGTAGATAGCATTGATTTTTAGAAACTGTGATATAATGTTTCTTTTCTATGGCTTCAATTTTTTCAAATATTCCTTATCCTGAAATGAAACTTAATTTCATTTCACTGTGCTTTTATATTCTTAAGGCAAGTGATAAAATAATATCTTGAGAAGTATCCAGGTATTAATGCAGTTAGAGGGAGAGTATTTCCTTCTGAGTATTTCTTCAAATGGAAACCTAATAGTTTCCGTGATAAAAAATATAAATCTGTACAAGTCAGAGAGATACATCTATTCTTTCCTTTCAGTAATAGGTTTGCATTTTTAACATGCCTTTCATGGACCAATGTCATTTCATTGCAGGTGATTGCTTATAAGCAAGTACTTCTGATTTTATCTAGATCATTTCTGATGCAGGGTGTTATGAAGGCCTCAATTAGGAGCGGAAATGTGCTATTCTACTTTCACATTTCCTACAAAAATTTAAACCTAAATTCAAAACTGCCTGCCAGGTCCTTAATGTAAGAGCATCTTTGTTCATTTAATATTTTTGTCAAATAATGTATCATACCTATCATGGCATGTAATTGCTATGATATGTGTACAGTATTCAGTTGTTGATATTCCTTTTATTTATATAGGGCTCTTAGAAGATTATTTTTCCAAGTTTAATAAACGCTTTTTATTCCTCAATATGATTTAAACAAAAAACGCTTCACTGACCTTTTGTGTTTCTTTTTTAATGCTACAAAAAGGGTCGTATTCCTTGGCAATTGAAAATCACGTGAATATTAACAATCTGGTAATCAGAGAGTAATTTTAAAAACACAGCCTAAAAATTATTCACCATTTGAAGTAGTGTATTTATATTTAATTTTATAGAACCGTCTTCCAGGCTAGTGACAAGACACTCAGTGGTGGTGTGCGAAAAGTGGTGTACCTAGATCTCTTATATCATTTGATATATGTTTGAGAAAACATTTGGAAACTTCATTAATTTATGTAAAATTTGTAGAGTTGCTTTAACTGGATTACTGTACACTTTAACTTGAAGTTGAATTCAAGTGCACCAGGTTGATTCTTTCTCTTGGCAAGAAATTACAATGCTAATGAAGCTGGGAGGGGGATGATCCCACTTCATTCTCTGCTGTGTGATGTGAGGATTAAAAAAGTGAAAAAGGTTTTTGAGAATTGAATGATGAATATTAATTATTTGGGATACTGTAGCATTAGGAAGTAATTAGATAAAAGTCATTATAGGGTTAAAGATTATCTGTTTTCCTCAAGTTGAAAAATGGTGTATTTCAAATATTTTGCATGTTTAACTGAGAATAGAATTTTGACTTAGTATCTTTCTCTGAGGATCTCACAGTTCTTTTTTTCTTTTTATTGTAGTATAATTGTTTAACAATGTTGTGTTAGTTTCTTCTGTACAGTGAAGTGAATCAGCTATATGTATACATATATCGCCCCCCTCTTGGACCTCCCTTCCCCTCATCTAGGTCATGACAGAGCACTGAGCTGAGCTCCCTGTGCTCTACAGCAGGTTCCCACTAGCTATCTATTTTACACACGGTAGTGTATTTATGTCAAACCTAATCTCCCAATTCATCCCACCCTCCCTTTCCCCACCTGTGTCCACACGTCCGTCTCTATGTCTGTGTTTCTATTCCTGCCCTGCAAATAGGTTCATCTGTACCATTTTTCGAAATTCCACATATATGCATTAATATACGATATTTGTTTTTCTCTTTCTGACTTACTTCACTCTGTATGACTCTAGGTCCATCCACATCTCTACAAATGACCCAATTTCATTTTTTTTTTTTATGGCTGAGCAATATTCCATTATATATATGTATCACATCTTCTTTATCCATTCATCCATCGATGGACATTTAGGTTGTTTCCATGTCCTGGCTATTGTAAATAGTGTTGCAATGAACATTGGGGTACATGTGTCTGTTTGAATTATGGTTTTCTCAGGGTATATGCCCAGTAGTGGAATTGCTGGGTCGTATGGTAGCTCTATTTTTAGTTTTTTAAGGAACCTCCATACTGTTCTCCACAGTGGCTGTATCAATTTACATTCCCACCAACAGTGCAAGAGTGTTCCCTTTTCTCCACACCTTCTCCAGCATTTATTGTTAGTAGACATTTTGCTGATGGCGATTCTGACCGATGTGAGGTGATATCTCACTGTAGTTTTGATTTGCATTTCTCTAATAATTAGTGATGTTGAGCATCTTTCCATGTGCCTCTTGGCCATCTGTGTGTATTCTTTTGTGAAATGTCTATTTAGGTCTTCCACCCATTTTTTGATTGGGTTGTTTGTTTTCTTGATATTGAGCTTCGTGAGCTGTTTGTATATTTTGGAGATTAATCCTTTGTCCATTGCTTCGTTTGCAAATATTTTCTCCCATTCTGTGGGTTGTCTTTTCGTCTTGTTTATGGTTTCCTTTGCTGTGCAAAAGCTTTTAAGTTTCATTAGGTCCCATTTGTTTATTTTTGTTTTTATTTTCATTACTCTAGGAGGTGGGTCATAAAAGCTCTTTGCTGTGTTTTATGTCAAAGAGTGTTTTTCCTATGTTTTCTTCTGAGAGTTTTATAGTGTCCAGTCTTACATTTAAGTCTTTAATCAATTTTGAGTTTCTGTACTAACATTTACATGCTCATTTTACTTCTATCTAGAGGAAGATTCTGGGCTTTCAATAGTAAGACAAACTTAAACAATATATTGTTTTATAAAATATGATAAAGTGATTGGCATACAAGTTCATTATTTCTCTGACTCATATAATTTCCTTGTAAATGCCACATGTGCCATGTATGCAATTGAAGATATGGTACATTCTGTTGGATAAAAAGAGAACCTGGGTTTTCTAGATAAGTTTTTCTATGGTCAATCTGAACTATAGAACTTTAATTTCCAAAGCCAGTAATTATTCCAAAAGGCATGATTACTTATAAAAAGTGATGAATCAAAGTAATATTTTAACCTACAGATTCCCATGAGAGATATAGGCAAGTGATCCAGGGCCTTTATGTTTCCTTAATTCAATTATGCATTAATCAAATATGTATGGAGTATTTATTATGTGCTGTAAATTGTCCTGGACATAAAAAAGATGAATAAAAACGTACCCATGATTCCAAGGATTATGCAGTCTAGTTGGGAAGACATATGTAGAATTGGGTAATATAAAACAATGTAGAACATGCAGTAATAGAAAGGTGCAAGGGACATTGGCCTTTGGAAAAATGGTTCAGTAAACAGAGCTTGAATATTTCCATGCCACCATTTTATTCAGTACTTTTTCAAGAGACAAACAGGCTACTCTGTTTCCCATAATACAACACTCCAAATGCCATACTTTCCATCACTGCTTCCAAGTTTTGCTCTCAGCTCCATGGCCCTGGTCATCTGATATCTACTGTTAGAGGTAGAGAAACTTGAATGTAAAGAAGCTTCATCTGCAGGGCCCCTGTCTTAGCTTGGGCTGCTATAATCAAATGCTATAGACTTGGCAGCTTAAAAAGAGACTTTAATTTCTCACAGTTATGGAGGCTAGGAAGTCCAAGATCAATGTGATGGCAGATTCAGTGTCTGGTGAACGCCCTCTTCTTGTTTTCTCATTAAGTCCTCATATGGCCTTTCTTTGATGCTTGCACACACACACACACACACACACACACATACACACACCATTCATAAATTTAAAATCCGTTCTATCTATATCTTTCCTCACATGCACTCCCATGATTCCTCTCCAGTAAGTCCATCATTAAAACACCAGTAATTAGGGAAATAAGTGATAGGCAATAAAAACACATTCATAAATTTAAACATATTGGAAAGCCACCCATAATCAATTACATTTTAATAGAACAAGAATGAGCAATCATTTCTAAATAATGTTGTATTAAATTTATCTAATAGTGGCACTCTACCTTAATCAATCCTAAATTGAATTATTAGTTAATGAAAATAGGCACTAATTAAATACTCCTGATTTTCACTTGTATCATGAGATCAAATTTCCTGATGAAATTCAGTGTGAGGATTGGATATAGTTAGATTCCTGTTTTCAAATTTCACTACAATGGAGAGAGCTCATTGTAAAAGGAAAGGTTTTATAAGCTGTTGTCACTACAGTTCAGTAGCTGCAGTATTGTTTCATGATCACAGATCAGACAATGCAGGAAAATCAGGATAAATCTAAATGGTACCAGTTTATTTTATGATCTTTGATGGTTGTAAATTGAGACTTGTATTCCTTATTCATGAAACACATAATTCTAGAACATAGGATCTGCAAATATCCTTAGAATCTCTAAATGGAATGACCACATTTTGCAAGTGAATAGTAGGCCCCTAAATACTGTAGATAAAAGACTTAGCTATTGAGCTGAAGCAAAAATCTTATTTCCTGACTCCCAACTTGTGCTTTTAGCAGTGCATCCCATTCAACACTTTTCACATTAATGCATTTAACTGGCTTAGAAGTTACCCATTCTGTTTTCAACACAGCCAAGCGCACCCCTCCTCTGATGTTGGGCTTTATCAATGGCTGATGTAGAGGCATAATTGCTTCACTTTCTAAAGAATGCCGTGAAAGATGGTAATGTCTACAAAACCTAGATATGGTCTTCATTCTATTTGCGCCACTAATCTTTTCTCCTACTAACAACTGTAAGGTTTGGAACTCCCTGAAACAATATATCAATACTTTCCACACATATCTTGGTAAATCATCAGGAGACAGACATCTCAGTTTTCAGACTCCAAAACTTGAGGGAGAGATCATTCAGTGTGGGGAAAAAATAAATACCAAGAGAAGGGAAAACAGAAGTTGTAGTTGGAAGAAAAAAGAAAACTTACAGCTGATTTTAAATGCCTTGGTTAGTAATAGGCTTCATAATATTTTAAAAAATCATTATGATTGCATGTTAAATATCACCTATTCTTGCATGTGTTCAATTACATAGCTTTTACAATTTCTTTACAGTTTCCTTTGCATGAGATATAGGAATCTTTGAATATGACAGGGAATATACTTAATTTATGTTCTTAGCTTTGCAAATATATGAGCTTTAGACAGATGTGATTAATTTCAATAGAATTATAAAGATGACATCTGTGAGGGACAATCCTATTCTGACAAAGAGTGAAAGGGTTAAACAACCCCTTAATTTCTCCACTTTGGCAAACCTCCCAAGGCTTTCACTAAGAGACTGTTTATGTTTTCTGCCAGGTGGATGCAAATTCACTCTACAAAAAGGAATTAATTTACTAAGGTATGATGCATCTTTTCTCTTTTCTATTCTGGTAATTGAATATTCATCACATAACAAGTGCTGCTAATTTGCAGATGATTCCATTTACTGGCAAATAACGAACTTGTTATTCCTATCAAAAAAAGCAAGAATTGAAAAAATTTAAATTTTTATTTAGTTACTACTGCTCAAATAACTTTAAAAATCTTCAAAACCTACAATGCATTTCACTGTAAGGAATCATTATTTTGTAACTACACATAGGATTTAAGCTTTAACCTCTTCAAGAAATGAAGGTTTCAGGTTAACATTTAATCAGTGTAACAAAGTCTCTAATCTTAGCAAGGCTGTGTATTTGCCTGAATTTAGTAGTTTAGTGAAATTAACAGTGATTGTGGGCATTTCCGTAGTTTTTAAACTTATTTAAGGTGGATAAATCATGTAGGGAGCTGTTTTAAGAGAAGTTTGTTTTAAGAATCTTAATTATATACTTTGGTACTTAACAAGGAGACTACTTAACTATTCTTCCTAAAGGATAATTGATAAAGTGACTTAATCATTAAATATATTTCTCATTTGCTGTAATTATTTTATTATTACAATAAGTCCTTTTATAACTTCTGTATCTTATGTTAAGTATTATTTCTGTTAAAAAATAGTGAAATGATTGACAATGGAGAGGCCATCTCTGATTATCCCCTATATAAAGGAAAACTTGCACCATACACACACCCACCTTCACCCCCCATCATGTTGGAGGACTCCTCATTGAAAATATGGGGTTTAAGTGAAATTCTGGATGCTGAATGGTGCGAGCATCAGCTTCATTGCTCAGCTGGGTCCAGGCTTTGTGTCTTAGGCAATAAGTTGGAGAATATGAAGGATTCTGTGGAGAAACTGGCTAAAAAGAATAGTTTTACAAATTTTCTCATTAAGTGGCCAACTCCCCATGGAAGCATTCGTTATGGAGGTCCACCAAGGAACAAGGCTCACACAAGTTCCTGTCAGCTATTTAGTGTCTGTGAACAGAGAGGGAAGAATCATTAAAAACTGAAGAAATAATCAAAAATGGAATATGAAGACTAAACCAACAGAGAACAAGAAGGGCACAGAGGATACAGAAACAATGACAAAATAGGGATTTATGTTCTTAGCTTTGCAAAATATATGAAACATAATGAAACAAGTGGAACATGTATATGTTTTGGGTTGGAGGTGGGGAATGTACAGGAGAGGATCCACTTCAGAGAATGTTAAAATCTAACTTTCCACTGTTGGATATAAATAATAAATGTTTAAATTTTAAAAATCAAGAAAAAACTTTATAAGTATATTCTTCAGAAATATGGATACAAATACAAGATTCCCCTCCCCTGCAAAAAAAAAAAAATTAGAATAGCTGAGTGTAGTTGCCTCTAGAGGATGGACAAGGAACTATAGCTTTTCTGTATTATCTATTTTATGTAGGTAATAGTAATGTAGAAAGAAGTGCTTATAATGTAATTAAATGGTTTATAAAATATGTAATGGGGAAGGCCAATCAAAATTTTAAAAATGAGTGTTAATTAATGTAGCTATTTTCTGATGGTTTTAAGGTTGTACGTGGGGGAAGTAAGGAGTGTTTAGGAAATTATATCACAATTCCTTTCCCCTCTAAGGAAGGCAGGAAAGGAGAGAGAAAGATCACAACTAACTTGCTGTGTATCCCAGAAGATTACAGAGTGGCACTGAGAAGAGAAACTCTTTGGATTGGAAAGAGAGAGAAAATAGAGAGAGAATCAGATGTAAAGAAGGATAACTCTTTTATGTGGAGGAAGATAATGTATCCTTCAATATTTGCTTTCTGAGATATTTATAGAGGTGATTCAGTGAGATTCCTATGACTGGTAACGTTCAGTTCAAAACATGTCAAGTATTCTGGTCCTGTGAATCTACCAAAAAAAGTTGAAGCAGTCTGCATTTAAGCTAAAATGAACTGCTCATCTGTGAAGTCCAGGGACTAGCAGCACTCTGAGAATGTACAGGCACTCTGAATACTGTCCAAGCCGTATCACCTGCCCAAGCCTAAATCCATCACCAGCAAGGGGAATGGCATCACTGGCACAGGCTTAGGCAAATCAAAATCTATTCCTCATGTCTGGGAGGAAAACTGGTTCTTCAAAGGACATTGGTGTCTTGTGCAAAGAAGAAGGGATGGGTGGCCCTTTTATAGGAGCTATTATCATGTCTATAAGTAGTTATAAGCTTGTTTCCTACTTACAAGTACTTATAGTTCTTATTTAGTTTCTCTTATCACAGGGAACTGGGCTAAAAAGTTTAGGACATTGATACAAAATAGTAGAGATATCATAACACTTCGGCTTTTTACTTCAAAACATTAGATGTTTGTTTGAAGTTGATATATTTTTCCATTTAAAACATTTTTTTCTGTGTTTTTCTTAATAAGAGGTCTTATTTTTAAAAATCAGGTATGAATTTCAAATTTGATTACTTTTTACACCTGTCATATAATTTTTCCATGCTATGTATTATTTGTTTTTGTCCTGTTAGTTTGAAAAGACTATTAATAGATTTATTTCATTGAGACAGCCTAATATGTGTGGGGTAGTTATGTACTAATCATGGTGTATTATTCTATAAATGTACCTCAGTATTAATTTTACTATTTCATGTTTAGGGTTTATTTTCTCTCAATATACTCTAGTTTGTGGGTTCTTTAATCAAGGTTATCTTATTATCCTAGTTTTTACAAAGCGAAAATTGTTCTTTTCCTATGCTCTGTAAAAGTTTAATTCACAAAAGAATTATGAATACCTTCTAAGTTAAAACAACCTGTGACAGTGTGAGCCTGAGAGCTTTGGGAAGTATTTTTTTTTTGAAAATTTCAACAGTTTCTTCCACAATTATTGTTCAGTTTATATTAAGTAAATTTTATGTAATTATGCTGTTATATACTATCTTAAAAAATCAGCTATTTTATCTAGATTTTTATGTATTGGTATAAGACTATATAATGTATTCGATACTTTTTTCTGTACTTTATGTGCTTGTTCTCATTCCTAAATTTATTTATTTGTACTCTAATTTTAATTGATTAGAATAGCTAGAAAATGTAGTTTTGTTGATTGTGTACTTCAGCTAGTATATTTGGTTGTTTGTGGTTCTTATTTCTTCTAAAAAGGAGAGAAGTTTATAACAGTATCAAGTAAGTGTAACATTTTTCTCAAATTGTCTTTATATATTTTTTTTTCTGCGTACATTCGAAGGTATGGTAAAGGAAATGTAAAGAAGCAGTACTATATCATATTTTAAAATATGGCTTCTGGATATAGACTCTCTGGATTCAAACCCAGCTTTGGTACTTACCAACTCTGGAACGTTGAAGAAATTATTTAATCTCCTTCTGCCTTCCTTTTTTCAACTTGAAAATGAATTTTATAATGCCATCTAACTTTTAGGGTTAGCTTGGAAGTAAGTTAATTAATACATTTGAAGAGCTTAAAATGCTACTGCAACCTGGCACAGGCCAGGTCCAGGGCTGCTGTTAGAATTCCAGCAGGAATTCATGATGAGTAGAACTAAAGAAACAAGGATGTGTGATTATATGTTATTGTTTACACTTAACTTGAATGGAATAACTGAGAGGAGCCACAGGGCAGCAGAACCTAGACCGTCCCTGGAGAGCACAGGCTCACTTTTCTGCATAAGCGATATGCTTCCTCTTTGGGACTTTTCTTCTCTATCTTGACCCAACTCTTCCCCATTCACCATTCCCATTTGTAGCCCCGCCACTAATTCATTAGTGTATTAGTCAGGGTTCTTCAGAGAACAGAAACAATGGAGAATTTTTATATATAATTGATCCTTAAATAATGTGAGGGTTGGAGCCACTGACCTTCCATGCAGTCAAAAATTTGTATATAATTTATAGTTTGTCCTCCATATCCATGGTTTCTCCATATCTGTGGATTCAACTAACCAGAGTTTGTGTAGTACTGTAGTATTTACTATTGAAAGATATCTACCTGTAACTGGATCTGTGCAGTTCAAACCAGTGTTGTAGAGAACGGTTTATATATATATATAAATACATATATATATATATATATATATATATATATATATATATATATATATATATGGAGAGAGAGAGAGAGAGAGAAAGAGAGAGAGAGAGAGAGAGAAGAGAGACTTATTTAAGGAATTGGCCCACATGATTCTGGGGCTTTGAAAATCCAAAATCTTCAGGGCAGGCCAGCTGGTTGAGATTCCAGCAAGAGTTGATGCTGCAGTTTTGAGTCTGAACGCAGTCTGGAAAAAGAAATTTCTTTCTTGGAAGACATCACTCTTTGCTTGTATGGCCTTCACCTGATTGGATGAGTCTCACCCACCGATTCTAAATGTTAATCACATCTTAAAAAATACCTTCACGGCAACATCTAGACTAGTATTTGACCAAACAACTGGGCATCATAGCCTAGCCAAGTAGACAGATAAAATTAACCATCACAGTTGGGATTTTTGTTATTAAAGTGCCATTGCTCTCAGGCATGGAGTTTACTGCTGGGCTATTTGGAGTGGATGTTGTGCAATGTGACAGCAATAGGACCTTTAACTCTACCTGATCAGATTCCTTTGAAACTTGATTATCTTCATTCTTGTGATTGAGTGCAGCACATTCCACCACTTTGCCTGTTTTCTCCATGCATGATGACTGCCACCTCTTTTTGAGATCTGAGTAACAACCTGTAGTTTTTCCTCAGAAAATACTAATGAAATAAGATATAAAAATGAAAATAATGCAATAAAGATATTCAGGTATGTTTGGAGCATATAAATGCAGATATAAGCTACTCTAAAGAGGAGAGCAATTATATGGGAATTATCAAAATTAAATTTTATTATTTTTAACTACTTCATTAATTTGGTAGGTGAAATGACATATGAAACTCTTTATTTGATTAATATACAAAAGATTTTAACAAAGTCTAAGGAAAGCAGGAAACAAATTAAAAGCAAATTGTTGAGGTCATCAGAAACAGGGAAAGGCTGAGAAACTGTTACAATCTAGGAACCTAACGAGACATGACAAATAAATGTAATGTGGTATCTTAGATGGGGTCCTGGGGTAGAAAAAGGACATCAGGAAAAACTAATGAAATATTAATAAAGTATGGCCTTTAATTATGTAGTTAGATCTGTTCATTAGTTGTGACAAATGTACCATAGTATTGATAACAGTAGGGGAATCTAAATGTGGGGTATGTGCAAGTTCTCTGTAATATTCTTGAAACTCTTTTACGAATCTAAAGTTATTCTAAAATATATTTTTAAAAAGTTTATTGAAAAGGCAAACTGTTGAATTTTGCTCCCAGCTATGATAGAGTAATAAAGACTAGGCATAACCTCAATCACAACAGTGGAAAAAATTAGGAAACAATATCAATCGTAATGGTGAAAAAATATATGAAAAACCTTTTTTAGACATTCAGAAATAGGCAGTATAGGACTGTAATCTTCGAGAGAAGGAAAACAGATGAAGTAAGCCTATGATTCCCCCACTTTTCTGCTGGAGGCAATTTCTGGACCTTATGTACATGAAGAAGGAAATCAAACAGAATCCTATGTCCTCACTGAAATGAGGAGGTGATGATTAGGTTTGGGGGAGTTGAGGCAGCAGCATTTGTAGGGCAGAATTAAGAAAGTCATGCAGAAAGTGAGCTCCAGGAAACAGAGTAGGCATCTCCTTGAGTCCTTCTTGACTAAGAGTTCTTACATATGGAAAGTCATAGTGTAGAAAGCCAGCAAAAATCCACCAGGGAGTTGTAAGTTCAATATTCTCAGAGCTCACAGTGTTGAGGAGCTGATTGAGTTCGAATCAGCCAGAGTAGAGAATCCTCACTGATGACCTGGAATTTAGAAGGGACTCCAAGTGGGTCACACCTTAGCAGAGTAAAATACCTCTGTAGTGGAGGCTACTCCAGACCCTCCCTAGAAATGCCTTAAAAATTAAACCTGAATGCGTTTGAACAAAAGAGGTTAGCAACTTAAAATAATTATATATATATATATATATATATATATATATATATATATATAGCTATGTACAGTGTGTATGCTATGTAATATCTTTGTATGGGGACAACTATAACTTTAGACTTATCTTGGCGATCATTTTGAAATGTATAGAAATATTGAATCACTATGTTGTGTAACAGGAACTAATATAGTGTTGTAGGTCAATTATACTTTAAAAACAAACTCATATAAAAAGAGATCAGGTTTGTGGTTACCAGAGGCAGATGGTGAGGAGGGGTAATTGGATGAAAGCAGTCAAAATGTACAAACTTGCAGTTACAAGATAAATAAGTACTAAGGATGGAATTTACAGCATGATAAATATAATTAACATAGCGGTACATTATATATGAAAGTTGTTAAGAGAGTAAATCCTAAGAATTCTCATCATAAGAAAAAACATTTTTTTTCTATTTATTTAAATTTGTATCTATATGAGATGAATGTTCACTAAATTTATTTTGATAATCATTTCATGATGTATGTTAAGTCAAACATTATGCTTATAATACAGTGCTGCATGTCAATTCTGTAACAATAACACTGGGAGAAAAAAAGAAAAAGAAAAAATATATATATATACCTGAAAAGAAGCAAACTAAACTGCCAATAACTGCCTGCCAAAACAGCACTTAACGTTCTTTATAGAAAGACATTTTAAAAAGTGCACTCAATAATGCAGTTTTCACTAAGTTCAGCACCCAATCAAAAATCCTAAACACACCAAGAAGCAGGAAAATGTGACTCAAAACCAGGCATTTTTTTGAAATCAATAGAAATAGACCAAAAAATGTCAGAGGTGATGGAATTAGCAAGAATTTTAGACGAGCTATTATAGTTTTGTACAAACATTTAAATGAAAATGAACATAAAAAAATAGAAATGGAATATTTGAGAAAGAACTAACTGGATTCTCTTTTCTATTATTAGGAAAAGGCAAAGATTTTCATTATTATTTTTTCCATTCAATATTTAACTGAACATTTTGCTAATGAAATAAATCAAGAAAAAGAAATCTAGGCATACAGCTTGAAAAGAGAATTAAACTACCTTTATTTGCTTCAGACATAATTGTATATTTAGAAATTCTAAGGAATCTAATAAAAGCTGCTAGAACTAACAACTGACTTTTATAAGACCATAGAACAGAGCTGCTTGAAAAAAATCATTTGCATGTATATATCAGCAATAGACATAATTTTAAAAAATGAGCAATAAAATCATCAAAAGCCTCAAAAATGAAGAATTTTTAGATATGTTAAATAAAATGTTTAATAATTTTACAACAGAAACTATAAAACACTATTGAGGGTAATTAAAGAAGGCTTAAGTACATGGATATTTTTACCAGATTCCTGTGTTGGATGATTCAATATTTTTAAAAGGGAAATTTGATCCAAATTGATCTGTAGATTCAACACAATCCAAATCAATATCTCAGCAGATTTTTTCTTTGTAGAAATTGATAAGCTGATTCTAAAATACATGTAACAATGAAGATGTCTTAAAATCTATTATTGAAATCTATTATTTAAAAAAGGCCAGAGTTGTATGATGTAAATTAGCTGGTTTCAAAATTTCCTATACTGTTAAAATAATTGACGCACATTTGTGCCAATAAATTTTTGACAAAGACGGCAAGACAATTACAAAAGAGAAAATATAGTCTTTTCAGTAACTGGTACAGACACAACTGGATATCTCTCTACATATTTTAAAAAGTGAATCTTGACTCTTACCTCATGTGATACATAATAATTTAACTCAATATGGATCACAGACCTGATTATAAAAGCAAAAATTGTAAAATTTTTAAAACAGACAACCACAAAAATGTATTTAGTAGAAAATGATTGTTATGATTGACAATGATTTTCAGATAGGCAAAGAAATCATGAAACAAAAAAGAAAAACATATGAAATGGACTTCATCCAAATCAAAAAAAAATCTGCTCATTGAAAATCACTCTAAAGAAAATGAAAATTCATGCCACAAATTAGGAGAAAATATTGTAATAAGTAAATCTGAAAATACCTGTATTCAGAATATAAGAAATGTATCTGAAAATATTTTTGTAGCCTAAGTATTTAAATCTCTTAAAATTCAATCATAAAAGAACAACAGTATAAATATAACAAAACTATAAATGGGTAAAAAATTGAAGAGATGCTTTGTAAAGGAATGGATATGAATGGTCACTATACACATGGAAAAATGCTCGAGCACTAGTCGTGAAAGAAATGTAATTTAAAACCATAATGAAGTAACATTACACACCCATGATAATGGTAAAAAAAATAAGGACTTACCAGAATCAAGTATTAGCAAAGATTTGAAACAATTGGAATATTCATAAATTGCTGGTGAAGTGACAAAACCCCTTTAGAATACACTCTTTTTGTTCTTTACCAATTTTAACATTAACTTTCCAGAGAACCTATTTCACTGCTAGAAATTTACCCAAGAGAAACGAAAGTGACGGGTACTGGTCTGTGGCCTGTTAGGAACCAGGCTGCACAGCAGGAGGTGAGCGGCAGGCAAGTGAGTGAAGCTTCATCTGGCACTCCCCATCGCTCCCCATCACTTGCAATACCCCCCCCACCCCCACGTCCCGGTCTGTGGAAAAATTGTCTTCTGCGAAACCGGTCCCTGGTGCCAAAAAAGGTTGGGGACTGCTGCACTATGGTATTACCAAAATTGAAAAGAAAAAATGTGTATAATTTAAATATATGATACAATGAAAACCTACTTTTGATATAAAATTTTAATAAAAATAAGTAAATAATATAAATGGGAATTATCTGTTTCAAAATATTGTCTATTAATATTTTTCTTATTATACAAGAGTAATGAACTTTTTCAAGAAAAAGTTGGCAAAAAAGTGTAAAAAATTACCTATAATAACATGTCTTGGATATTCAGACTTCTGTTTTGTGGGGCTTCCTTCCAGTATTTTATATAAATGACACAATATGTGTGTATGTGTATGCTTTTCATATTATATTTATTAAAATATGAAAAATATGTTGATAAGGATTATTTCTGGGAAATGGGAACCTGAGTGATTTTCCTTTAATTTTTTATTCCCTTCCATTTTTGGAAAATAAAATATGCATGTAATAATATAATCAAATAGATACTGACATAAAAACAAAAATATCTTTATTAAAGAATAATATAGAAAAATTTTGTCTCCAAAATTTTTATATATTACTTGATCTTAATATTATCTGATGTCCTTATTTAAGACTAGTTTTTGTGATGTCTGTACAAAAGTTTCTGTCTTGATATTTTAATTTGGTAACTTAATTGTTTAAAAAATATTAATGGTGATTTTAATTTCAGTATTTATAGCCAGGTTTTTTTATAATACGAATTCCTGATTCTTGTTTTCTCTATTTTGAAATCACTTTGGTTTAGTTGGATTATGCATTCTAGTACTTATTTGCAAGAGAGATTTCTTGATGCTAAATTTTAAGTGTGACATCTTTAAATTAATTACTACAAACCTCACAGAGATGCAACTAGGTCTGAGTTTTTATCTTTTTGTTTCTGTTTTTTTATGAAACATAAAAATGAACAATTTTGTCTAATTTATTTAAAAGCTGTGTTGTTAAGTGTGTATACGTTTAGAATTCTTATGTCTCTTTGGACAATTTACCCCTTTTCTTTATGTAAAGTCCTGCCTTAATGCTGACAATATCCCTTGCTCTGAAGTCTATTTATTTAAAGTTATTTTAGATTTATAGCTTTCTTTAAATCACTGTTTGCATGGTAAAACTTATTTCTCTTAGCATGGACAAAGACTTGTTTGTTTTATTGATCTTTTCAAAGAACCAGCTTTTGGTTTCATTGATATTCTTCATTGATTTCCTGTTTTTCATTGCAGGGATTTCTGCTCTAATTCTTATTACTTCTTTTCTTCTGCTTACTTTGGATTTAATTTACTTTTCTTTTTCTAATTTCCTAAGGTGGAAAATTATTTTATTGATTTTAGACTTAGTTTTTCTTTTCTAATACGTGCATTCAACACTTAGATTCCCTCTCAGCACTGCTTTTACTGATCCCACAAATGTTGATAAATTGTGTTTTAATTTAGTTCAAAATATTTTAAATTTGCTTCTGAGATTCTTCCTTTGACCCATGAAGTTTGTTTAATCTCCACATATTGTGGGATTTTCCAGTTATCTTTCTGTTATTGATTTCTAGTTTAATTCCATTGTGGTCTGAGAGCAGTCATTGTACACTATTGGCCTTTTCATATCATTGGATGGGATTAACCTTGCATTACCTGAGGAAATGGTAATTGCCTCCACTGAAGCAGATGCCATGCAAGACAACATTAGTTTTTCCCAGGACCCACCACCACCAGTCCTTCTTTGCTTCTAGACCTATCACTAGACTCAAGTGTTAGCAGGCACCTAAGTGTGACACATGAGGAAGTGTACTACACTCCAAAATAGCCTTCTGAATTTCTAATTTATACAAGCAGAATTCTGGGAAACATGCGTCAGAATGGATACTATGGGTGTGGGATAATGGTGGAAGGGACATAAAGTTGGATCAGGCCAAATTCATTGATATGGTCCACTAAGCAGAGATTCTGCATTTAATTTTGCAGCTTGAGTAGTGTGTTTGATTGTTGAAAGATAGACCAAAAGGTGGCCCACCATGAGTGAATTGGGAATGCCAGATCTCCCTTGGTTTTGTGGACTTAAAAATTATTCACAACCTAAAAGTTGAGAGTTATGTTTTATGTGGCAGGAATTTTTAGGACTTTAAGCCCGGGAGGCAGCATCTCAAGTAAACCTGAGAGAACTGCTATGAGGAGGCGAGGTGGGGAGGCAAGTTATATAGAAGTTTTGCAACAAAGGAAAGGTAGTCCAGAACATCAAAAGATTATTGTTAATTAAAGAAAACCAGATATCCCAAGTTAAGGAATTTAGCACTTTTCTATGTATGGGAAGATGCAAGAGTCTCGGCTCACTGACATCATTCCTTTGATGTGCACCTCAGCTCTCTGGGGCCAGTATCCTGCGTTCTCACATCCTGAGTTTCCTCAGGGCTCACCATGGGGAGTGGCTGCAGTCTGATGGCTGCTAGATGGCAGGTATTCTTTCCTTCCTGAGTTCTCTCAAGGCTCACCAGCTCACCATTCATGGTGGCTGCAATCGCTGATGACTGTGACATCCTTTGTTTACTGATATGGCAGGAAGTATTCCATTTCTCAGTTTAATATAGAGGAAGGGACTCAGAGGCTTAGGGACATTGAAATAGTAGAGTGGATTTGTCATTTAAGACCTACTCACCCATACCAGGAGGATCCAGAAGACATACCTTTCATCAATACTCGAGAAATAAATTTGTGAGGAAGCCCCGCCATCCTTGCAGAGCTTCCTTCCTCTTTTCTGAAGGCCAGACCTTACAGTGGGAACCACAGCCACTCAATTGGGAAACCTAAATTATTTCTCTTATTTTAAATTTGTTAAAGTGTGTATTATGTCTCAGAATGTGATCTATCTTTGTGGATACTTCATGTAAGTTTGAGAAAAATATTTATTCTGCTATTGTTGCATGAAGTAGTGTATAGATGTCAGTTGTATCCATGAGAGTAATTTAGAGTTCAACTATGTCCTTACTAGTTTTCTGCCCACTAGATCTGTCCATTTCTGATAAAGGGGTGTCAACATTTCCAACTATGATAGTGGATTCACCTGTTTCTCCTTGGAGTTCTATCAGTTTCTGCCTCACATAGTTTGACATTCTGTGATTAAGTGTAGAAGTATTAAGGATTTTTATGTCTTGGAGAATTGACCCCTTTGTCATTATGTAATGCCCTTCTTTATCCTGATAACTTTCCTTGCTTTGAAGTCTGTTCTGTCTGATATTGACATAGCTACTCCTGCTTTTTTGTTAGGGGAGATAAGTATTAGCATGGTACATTTTTCTCCATTCATTTACTTTTAATCTGTATGTGTCTTTATATTTAAAATGGGGTTTTGTATACAACATATAGTTGGGTTGTGTTTTTTGATCCACTCTTATAATCTCTTTAAATTGGTGTATATAAGCCATTGATGTTCAAAGTGCTTATTGGTATAGTTCGATTAATATCCTCCATATTTATTATTATTTTCTATTTGTTGCCCTTGTTCTTTTTCTATTTTTGTCTTCACTCCTTTTCTGCTATTCATGGTTTTAATTGAATATTTTATATGGTTCCGTTTACTCTCCTTTCTTAGCATATTGGTTATACATTTTTTACCTTTTTAAGTGTTTGTCCTAGAGTTTGTAATGTCTATTTACAGCTAATCTAAGTCCACAGTTAAAGTTATTTTAAATTGCCTTTCTAATTGTTCTACTGTGTGTGTCATATCAGAGTCTGCTTCTGGTGAATGCTTTGTGGCTTCAGAATATGCTTTACCTTATAGATTTTATGCCTCATAACTTTTAATAAAAGCTAGAAATATTGTTTAAGAAAGTAGATGATCATATAAATTTTTTTATGTTCAGAGGTGAGTGTTCCATTTCTTTTGTCAGACCTTTAGTAGCTGGGCTTAATTGAGGTGTGTTGTTGCTATGAATATCCTCAGTGCACCACAGGATTCAAATTCTTCTCCTGATACCTTAAGGTTAGGGAAGGACCTGGTTTTCCATGGGTCATTTTCTTAATGTCTGCTTCCTGCCTGGGTTTGAGTCTTTCCTTTGTGTTAGTATCTAGAGACAATATGTCTTTCATCTCTCCTAGCTGTATTGTTATTATTTTTGCCCAGTTCTTGATAGCTTGATAATGGTGGTTGGGGAAGGGCATGCACTTGTGTTCTAACTAAGCCTCAGTCTTAGTCAGGCACTGTGTCTCTGTATCAGGGCATGTTCAACACATGCCCCTCCTCCAGCTGTAGTGCTGGGCAGAGTAAATATTCCTGCCCCTCCCCTGGTTAGTGATTTTTATTTTACTTTCTTTCCCCCACTGCAATCGGTTTCTACCAGTGTCCTAAAATGGACATTTTTGTTTTTCTTCCCCTGCAGATGAAGGCATGTGATCCACAGGCAAAACAGGTGAGACAGTTTTGTTTTTGGTATTGTTACTGATTTCCTTTCCATTCTGCTCTCTCAACTAGTACCACAAGAAAAAATCTTGAAATATTCTCTCTCATATCCCCTGTGAGTACCAGTTGGGGTTCGTGGGGAACAGACCTCAACAGTGCAGGCTTTCTTTTATCTGTTACCTCCAAGGTCTTTACAGTCTGTGCTTAATCCAGAAGATTCAACTATATCTCCTTATTGGCTTGTATGAAGCCCAGTGATGTCTGCCTCATTTAAGCAAATGTTCAGGACCCGTTTCTCCCTTAGGCAACTCTCTTTCTTTAAATTTATGATTATTCGATTGTACTGAGACCTCAGTTCTTTGGTGAGTTTGAAAATATAATTAATTTTCAGTTTCTCCAAGTTTTTCTTGTTGTTAAGTGTGGGGACTACTCTCTTTACAGCTGTTTGCATCTCTGAGCTTCATTATTATTATTTTTTTACTTAATTTATTTTTGGCTGTGTTGGGTCTTCGTTGCTGTGCGCGGGCAGTCCTAGTTGCAGTGAGTGGGGACTACTCTTCATTGTGGTGTGCTGGCTTCTCTTGTTGCAGAGCATGGGCTCTAGCACACGGGCTTCAGTAGCTGTGGCTTACGGACTCTAGAGTGCAGGCTCAGTGGTTGTGGCGCACAGGCTTAGTTGCTCTACAGCATGTGGGATCTTCCTGGACCAGGGCTCAAACCCGTGTCCCCTGCATTGGCAGGTGGATTCTTAACCACTGAGCCACGAGGAAAACCGTTCATTTTATTTTTTACTGTGTTCATGAATTGTCTTTTAAAAACATTACAGTACTATGCTGCTTTAATACATTAATAGCATTAATATTATTTAGAGGACAAATAAACAAGAAAAAAGCAGTAAAAAGAAGAGAAAGTGGGGTGCCCTATAGAGCTTGGGAAGAGAAATGAAGATTAAAATATAACTTCCAGTATTGTCTATAATTTCGAATGAATATGATTTCCACCAGTGACTATAAAATACTTTGTTCCAATCCCTGTTATTCTGAATTATAATAACTTATTACACTGTGGCTATTTATTAATGATAACCTTGTATTGCCAGTAAAGGTTAACTGATGTTGTTTCCTTTGAAATTGAAAAAGGAACTGAATGAGTCATGAGCATGAGAATAAATTCCTCATCCACATAGTTCATTAAGCATCATTCTTCTCTCATAGGATCTTATATTTAGAAACAGAGATCTGGTCACCTTGAGAGACAATGTTGGATGCTTCCATTATTGTCGTAAGGCATTTTTTATTTTTACAGTTTGACCCAATATTCGTCTGACTTTAAACTGGCACATCAGCCCTCTGACTATCTTGCTCAACATCCAAATTTCCCTTTCTTGTGTATCAAAGGGCAGTTGTAAAATTAATCAAGCACCACCTACACATTAGCATTGCACAAAGTAATAAAATACAGGGATAATGATCACTTTTCAATTATAGTCCAGTTTAATTTTCAGCAATAGGAAATTGCCAACAAATCAGGATATGACGTACTATGTCTCCACCTTCTTGTGTACTGCTTTTTAATAAAATATAGAAACAGATACACCCAGAGTTTATTAACATCCAGGGCGTAAAATCTCAGTATAAGAAGCCATGTTTCAGATTTTCAGCTTTCAAAGTGGCAATTAGAGGGCTTGAGTAATGCATTGGAGAGTACCTCGAATCCAGCTTTTTTTCTTCTTTCTCTTTCTGTCTGAAATCCTAAGACCTAAATTTCATTATGGTGAAGTTTATCTCTGTAATGTACCTGATACAACGTAATTCATTTTAGGTCAAATGAATCTAGCAAGTTTATCAAATGTATGGTTGTTGGTCAAGACTTTACCTCTAATATCATTTCCTCCTGGGGTGTGTGTGTGTGTGTGTGTGTGTGAGAGAGAGAGAGAGAGAGAGAGATAGAGACATAGATGTGTTTTAGTTTTCTTTCAGTCTATGATCAAATAGACAGTTCTTATAAGGGGGATAAACATTAGGAGACTAAAAACCAAACCTTAAAACATCAGCATTACTGAGTCTGTACATTTATTTAGACAAGTTTTGCATTTGTTTAGACAGCCTCCATAATCAGGTTGTGCTTGTGAACTGCCTTTGTTGTAAATTTATACCTGAGCATCTTAAGATGTTTGATATTTTGGCCTTTACATTTTCATGATCATATGAAAATTATTATGAGAATTGGGATTAGGTTTTCTCATCCTTAAATATTTCATTCGTAGTTTTGTTATTGGACTAGTCATTTATTTCTATACTATAAATTCTCTTTTAGTGGAGTTCAAATCCTGTCTCATATGCATATATACACCTTTAAATTCTTATCATTTTTAAAGCAGTGAATTCTTTGATAATTTAACAAGTGCCAAGCTAATTAAGTCTTAGACTCTTATAGGTACATAAAAACATAATTTAATTTAGTATATTTGCTATCATGTCTAACCTCTTATCAAATTGATATTTTAAAATGTATTGAAAGCTAACCAAATATAAAAGTTAATTCCTATGGTATACATGATAATAAGGTAATGAAATGAATGCAAGTTTAGTGTCAGAAGGCTTGGGTTTAAGAATCAGTTCTACTTCTATACCTATGTGAATTTGATGACTTCATTAAATTTTCAAGAGCTTTTTGTTTTTTGCTCTTTTTAAGAACCTCAATTTTCTCACCTGCAAAATAATTGGTAAGAGCAATGCCCTATTGCTTCACAGAATTTTGTTATAATTACCATAAGTGAGGTATGTGAAAAAATTTAACTGCATATTAACCTTACATGTTTTAATTATTCAAGTTATATAGACAAAATTACTAGGTAGATACATAGATGGATAAACAGATATGATGGATAACACGAAGTGAAGTTTTACTTAGTGGCCCTTCCTGAAAAAGAGTGAAGACAACAGGAGATACTCTTATTCGTAATAGAATGGAGTTTCATTCTACTAGCGATAATAATTTAATAAGCAAGGCATATCAAAATTTATAAGTGATTTGAAGAAAATAAAGAAGGGTAAATTGAAAGTGAAGGAATAGGGTAGGAGTAGGAATAGACAGAAACTCAACAAAGAAACAGCAGCCTTAAATAAAAGATTAGACCAGATGGATTTGATACACTGATGCAGAACATTCCATCCAAATGCAGCAGAGTACACATTCTTCTCAGGGACACATGGAACATTCTCAAGGATAGGTCATATGTTGGGACAACAAGACGAGTCTTAAATATCACACCCTTTGCAAGAGCTCTCCTGCTACTCAATCTAAAGTAGCCTCAAGTCACTTCCAATAAAGTGACTGAGGTTAAAAAGACAACAGTATCTAGTGTTGTAGATGATTTGGAGCAACTGGAATACATACATTGCTGGTGGGAATGCAAAATCATGCATTCTCCTTAGAAAACACTATAGTATTTTCTCATAAAATTAAACATCCAGTTACAGTATGACAAAGAAACTTCACCCCTAGATACTTATTAAAGTGAAATGGCAATAAATATATGTATATAAATGTTCATAGCTGCATTATTTGAAATTGTCAAAATCTAGAGGCAAACCAAATGTGCATTCACCTATGAATGGGTAAACATATTGTGTATATCCATACCATAGGAAACTATTCAAGCATAACACAACGTGAATCAATCTCCTAAGCATCATGCTAAATTAAAAGAGTCAAGCCAAACACATGCATGATTCCACTTATAAGAAATTCTAGAAAAGGCATAATTTTGTGAAAGAAAACAGATCAGTTGCTGCCTGGGGCTGTGGTTGTGGGGAGAGAATTGAATGCAAAGGGACACCAGAAAATGTTTTAGGGTAAGGGAACTGTTCTATATTTTGATCATTGTGATAGTTTCATTATTACATACAATTACCAAAATTTCTCAATCTGTACTTTTGAACTTGGTAAAATTGGCTGTGTATAAATAATACATTAATAAACAAAAAATCCCTATAAAAATGTCACCTCCCCACAGAGGTCTCTGCCAACCACTCTGTTGAAATATTTCCCTTTATACCTCAGAAAGTTAAATGCTGTGGATGTCCATCTTTGAAGTTAATCCCTGCTCTACTATAGAGGCTTATGGTCCATATCCCTGATCATTTCTCTGTATTTTTGTTTTACAGTGACAGAAACATGCAAATGAAACATAAACAGACAAATCTAGATATTCTAAAATTGTGGGGGTTTGTGGACCAGCCAATATAGAAACTCTTATTTTAAAGAATAATTCTTTAATAGAGCAAATGATGTTTTCTCAGCTCAGTATTTTTTGGTTATAAATGAGGCTTGGTGTTTTCTTTGCTTATTCGGGGAACATAAATGCATTCTGAAGTTTGTTTGTTTGTTTTTTTATCTAGGAAGGCTTATCAGAACATCTAGCTAACATGCATCTGGAAAGCAGAAAATATTTTAAAAATATTTTTCTTCATAGGAAAATTATATTTCATCTTCTTATAAAGCAGTAGATGTTGGCTTATCTGTAACTATGATACATGCCTGAAAGCAAAGATAGCCTGGCTATATAACATAACATTATCTATTCACCTACAACTACAATGTAAAACTACAAAAACAAGCAAAATTCCAATTTAAGAGGATGTATCTGAGTTGACTTCGGTTTAAGATTGTAGAAGTTGCAAATGATAATTGTTTTCTAACAATGAGAATAATTGAGGTAAGTTATAAATCTTTGCCTTTTAAAACCTATCAGAGAGATGAGGACAAGTACACTAGATAAGTAAATATATGTGTATATGTGAGTGTGTATGTGTGTCTACGTGTGACACAGATGAAAATAAGACCATGGAACAAGTAGGTTAGGCAAAGTGAGCATAAAAAATATGATGAAGGGGGCTTCCCCGGTGGCGCAGTGGTTGAGAGTCCGCCTGCCGATGCAGGGGATACGGGTTCGTGCCCCGGTTCAGGAAGATCCCACATGCCATGGAGCGGCTAGGCCCGTGAGCCATGGCCACTGAGCCTGCGCGTCTGGAGCCTGTGCTCCGCAATGGGAGAGGCCACAACAGTGAGAGGCCCGCATACAGCAAAAAAAAAAAAAAAATATGATGAAGGTGTGTTAATATCACATAAAGTAAAATTTAAATCAGAGTATTATCGAAGATAAATGCAAATATTTCATGGTGATATATTAAAATGTTAGACAATTTATTAAGAAAACATAACAATTCACATGATGTCATCACCTTTTTACAGATATTCAAAACATGTAGTTAAACATTGGCAAAAAAAAGGGAAATCCAGAATCATATCTGGATATTTTATTATCTGATATTTTATAAAACAAGTAGACACAAACTCAGTAATAATGTAGAACACTTGAACAATGCTATCCACCAGCTTAGTCTAATGACATGTATAAAGTGCTATCCCCAAATGGAGAATACATATTCTTTCTAATTACTCTTGGAAATATTTACCAAAATCATCAAAAGACTTGACTATGACAAAAGGCTTAATCTATGTCAAAGAACTGAAAACATAAAACATACGTTCTGTAGTGATGATGGTATTAAATTAGAAGTCATTTACAATGAAGTATTGATAAAATCCATAAATATGTGAAAATTTAAAGACACATTTGTAACAAACCATGACAAAAAACTATGAGGGGATTCAGAAAATATTTTAAACTGAATGATAAGGGAAACAGAACTTTTTTTTTTTTTGGCAGTTGAAGTTAAGCAGTGATTAATGGAAATTTATAATATTAATAACAAACTTCTCATACAAATGCCTTATATTAAAAAAGAAATAATTAATTACCAAAGCTTCCAAAATAAGAAGCTAGGAACATAAAAGCAAATTAAACCTAAAGAGAGGCCATCATAAAGATAGGGGTGAAAATCAGAGACATAAAAATGAAGAAAGAAATTTTTAAAATCAAGATAAACACTGATATTTTTGAGATTAGTAAATTTAATAAGCCCTTGGTAAGACAGTTGATGATGGCAAGAGTAAAAAATACAAATATCACTATCAAAAGATCCTGTAGACACTAAAAAGAAGATAAAGGAATATTATAAGCATTAGGCCTATTACTGATACATCCACAACATACTATAAATCTCAAATACATTTTGTTGGGTGAAAGAAGCCAGACACAAAATATACTTTACATGTGATTGCATTTATATGAATGCTAAGAGTAGGGACAGCTAATCTATGGTGATACCAATCAGAAGTGGTCACCTCTGAGAGAAGAATTTACTGGAAATTGGCACAAAATAATTTTCTGAGATGATGGCAATGTGCTTTATCATATTTTGGGTGGAAGATGTATATGTTTAATCAAGTATTAAAACTCAGTTTCCAGAACCCTAAGATCTTTACATTTTATTTTATGTAAGTTATACCTTAAATAAAAGAAAGATGTTTTTGATCAATTTCACATCACTTTCTGTCATTATATTCCATGATTTATTAGTCTCGTATTATTAATTTTCTTATGCTTTATTTTTCCCTTAATATTTCTCAGTGTGTTTTTCAGAGAGAGAGAGAGAGAGAGAGAGAGAGTGTGTGTGTGTGTGTGTGTGTGTGTGTGTGTGTGTGTGTGTCTTCAATAGAGTTATTGTTGAGGTAAGAATATTTCTAATAGAAGAGATCCAAACTTGTGGTTGATTCTTGCTATATTCTGAATGTTTGTGTCCTCCCAAAATTCATATGTTGAAATCCTGACCTTCAAAGATGATGGTATTAGGAGGTTGGATCTTTAGGGAGTGTTTGAATCAGGAGGGTAGAACCCTCATGAATGAGATAAGAGACTCCAGAGAGATCACTGGCCCCTTCTGCGATGTAAAGACACAGTGAGAAGTCAGCAGTCTGCAATGTGGAAGAGGGCCTTCACCAGAACCCTACCATGCTGGCGCCCTGATCTTAGACCTACCACTCTGATCTCAGACTTCCAGCTCCCAGACAGTGAGAAATATATTTCTGTTGTTTGTAAGCCACCCAGTCTGTGGTATTTCATTACAGCAGCCCAGATGGACTAAGGAAACTCCCTTTGCTTTACTCAATTTGCCATGGTATTTATTAGACAGCTGATACGAATTTCCTAGATAAAATTGATGTATGTTAAGAATTTCTGTAAGGTATCTAGATATAAGAAGTCATGCCTGCTTGAGTTTTTTTTTTTCTCTTTATTTCTTAAAATTACCTTCACTGCTACAATAATATTAGGTGGTTTCTATTAAATAAATTAGATTTAATTAATTGCATACGCACATAGACATCTAAGTCTCCAATTGGTTCATGGATCATGTTCAATAAGTACAGAGAAAAAGGAGAAGAAACATATCCAAGCTCTGTTTTTAACAGTTGCAAAGGTCCTGTTTTCCTATATGAATGATAATGATCCTGCTGAACTGACTAACTATTGTTCTCATTCTCCTCACAGCTGGCAGATGATAAAGTAGAGACAGTCCTAATTACCTGATGGTCTATGAATAAACAAGGGAAAGATCAGTAGTTTGGTGATTTAATCACTGAATAAAAATTAGTGTGGGACTCATTAATTTCCTTTTATATACAAACCACCATAAAAAGGCTCTTTCAACTGATTTCAGTATTATTGCAACTAATTAGAAATTTTAAGTAATATTATCTCATACAGTTTTCCTCCAATAACAATACTGTTGAACACTTTCTCTGCTGGAAATGTTATTGAGAAGCTGTTTAAATTACTGAGGCACTAAAAATTCAACTTAATTGAAGTATGAGGCACCATTTTTAAGTGTACATTCTGATGAGTTTTGAGAAATTTATACACCCATGTAAGAACCACACAATCAAGAAATAGAATATTTCTATTACCTGTGTGCCCATCTCAATCAATTCAACCCTCCCCACCCCTACACCCAGCCCAGGAAACCGCTGATTTTGTGCTTTTTATTCCTATAGATTCTGTCCCTATAGATTATTTTCATGTTTTTTAATCCTATTTTCTCTCACCTAGTTAAACCCTTTTCCAATGAAAGAGAAATGAACCAATTATATCCAAGATCCAAAGAAATTAAACTACTTTTTTCTTTTTATTAGAAATTACTGAATACTTACATTTTTCTGCTGTTCACTTAGCAGTGTCATATGGTCCTGTTATAACATGGTGAATGAATTAATAATTATTGCTAAGTAATAATTCATTTATAAATTGGGTTCACTATATAGCCCACGCAAGAGTCATTTGACAATTACGTATTGAGTGTGTGCCATGTTTTAGGCACTCTGCCAGATGCTGATGTACAACGTTACAAAAGATATACCAGCTAAAGGACGTAAAGCACAGCTGACAATTATAATTTTGGGTGATGAGTGAGTACAGGGCCTTTGGAAATGCATGTAGGAATAGACAGTACAGTCTCCCACCCTTTTTTCTTGGGCTCATAGAAAAAAGTTTGAAGGAAGTGACGTCTCACCTGAGACCTGAAGAAAGTACAAGAATTTGCAGGTGAAGATGCTGGAAAAATAAGCTCAGTTATAATAAAGAGCTTGAGCAAAAGTCAAGAGCCAACATTCAGCTGAAGCCCACAGATAAGGTAAAGAGCAAAGTTCTTGAAATTTGCCTTATAGGATTTGTATCAAAGGCGATAGGAAGCCACAGGAAGCATTTAAGGGGTGATGACATCATCATATTTTGGCAAGGTTATTCTGGCTTATGAGGCAAACTGACGATAGTGTGCAAAATTTCAAAGTTGATGTTATAGGTTTGGAGAGAAGCAGATATATTTAAATATATTCAAGAGAGAAAATCAGTAGTAATTGGGGATTGATTAAATATGTGCGTGGAAAGAGAAAGCAGTGTTTCTGAATTTGATGAGTGAAAGATTAAATCATTTATTGAGATATAGGAAGCCTAAAAATATGTCCACTTTGAGATGCCTATGAAATATTTCTAATGAATGAAAAGAACATTTATATATTCTTTACCTAAATTCACCAATTGTTAACAATTTGTCATTTTCCTTCTCTCTTTCTACAAACACACACACACACACACAAACAGTCATACACACTCATGCACAAACCCTCATGTTTATAGTAAGTTATAAATATCATGGTGCTAAATACTTCAGCATACATCCTCTAAAAACATATTTTACTACAGAACCATAACTATCACATTATTCAAGAAATGTAACATTGGTACTTTACTGTTATCTAATATGCTATAGTCCATATCGAAATTACCCAGTTGTTCCAAATATGTCTTTTATACATAGTCATTAAATTGCTTCCCTATACTCACATGCACACACACGCACACACATACACACACACTTCTTATCTAAGTATAACAAATATATATAGTAAAATGTTTACCTGTATGTAGTAAAACTTATACTTTTCAAATTCTTATGAGTCCAATATTTTCTTCAGAAAACAGATTTACTTCACTTTTAGAGGATAAGGATGAGGGTAACAGTATAATCTGGCGATGGTAAAAATAGAATGAAAGGGACCCTAAGAATCCTCAGAAAATGTTAAAAAAGTATAGTAAGTATATAGTGTTTCATGATTTTTACTTTACTTAGATGATTTTCCCACATATTAGCAACATATCTTCATATCTGACATTTGGCATGGCTATAACTCTTTTCATGAATTTCTGCCTCCAGCAAAATTCTTACATCTTTAAGAAGAATTATGATTCACAAACTAGAGTTTTTCAATCTTATTTTTGTTTTTGTTTTGTTTAAACATCAAAGCTGTGTAGTATTTCATGAGATTATCATACACACACTCACACATGCACACACATTAGGATTTAGGAGTTGAAAGGAAATTCCCTGAATCAAAACACAAAATTTGAAAAAAAATTTGTATGAGAATTGCAGTTTTTGAATGATATCATGCTTACTATTTTGCTTATCAATTGCTTATATGAATAGATGAACATTAGCAGTAAGTTGAATCTAACTTTAAATAAACTTACTCAAATTGAAAGTTTTCTGTGGGGTAGGTTGGAATGTGATTATTCCTAAGAACTTTGGGTTTTCTAAATTAGATTTAAGGAGCCACAAACTGAAAAGGACACTGGCGTAGAAAGAGATCTGTTCTTACACCAGAACTTGACTGGGTTGTTCATGTTTCAGGGATTTCATCACTTATTAAATTAGGATGTTGGAGTAAATAAGTTTATAAGGCTCCTTCCTATAATAATTGTAGAATTTTACAAAAATTAGAAGGCAAGATACATTTTGTGTTGCTGTGTCTTAATTTGTTTCTTCCTTATGGGTTCAAGAAAGTCAAGTGAGTTCTTAGAGTTATGATCCTGCAAAGCTGGAAAAGTCTTTGTGGTGCTCAAGTCCATTTCCTGACAGATTTGAGCATATGTTTTCATATTCCATTTTGCAAAAGCTTTGAAATCTCTCACTGTAGCAATTCCACTGCCTCTGACCTTGCTTATGTAGCTTTTTCTCATAAAAGTAATTGCCATAGTGAGAAATAAATGGAAATGGCTTCCAGTAACATGGATGACTGACCTGATCAAAAATTTCTTGCATGAAATATACTGAAATGCTGGGTAAAATAGAATCACCATTTTAAAATCAGAGTTGAGCTCAAGAGAAAAGAAGGAAACAAGCTGGATTGAAGAGTGAACTCAAAGTAGGAATGGAAAACTCATGATTTATCAATAACTAGGCAATGATGGATAATGGAATAAAATTGGAATTAACCTACTAGCAATAGACTTTATTTTATTTTATTTATTATTTTGGCTACTCTGGGTCTTTGTTGCTGTGCACGGGCTTTCTCTAGTTGCAGCGAGCGGGGGCTACTCTTTGTTGTGGTGCGTGGGCTTCTCTTTGCGATGGCTTATCTTGTTGTGGAGCACGGGCTCTAGGTGCACGGGCTTCAGTAGTTGTGGCACGTGGGCTTCAGTAGTTGTGGCTCGCAGGCTCTAGAGCGCAGACTCAGTAGTTGTGGCACATGGGCTTAGTTGCCCCGCGGCCTGTGGGATTTTCCTGCACCAGGGATCGAACCTGTGTCCCCCGCCCTGGCAGGCGGATTCTTAACCACTGGACCACCAGGGAAGTCCCGGGACTATATTTTAAATAAGGAAATATGTATGCAGTTTTATCCCTTCAGAGATGGAACTAAAACCCCTACATAAAGGATTATCCCTCACTAAAAGTAAATGACTAAGAAAACTTCACTCAACACACTGAAGGAGTTCAGAAGTAGATAGTTTTCCCAAGACAGAGAAGAGAGGTTTGGAAATCAGGCATAGGGATAAGGATCCAATAAGATAATTAAACTTTAACCTAAAACCACATGAAGTGGGGGGTAAGAATACAAATGTCCAGATTTATATCTTGTCATCCAGGATGTGCAGTAATCCATAACTATAGGTTAATATTAAAATAAAAACAGTATCCATGTAAGCTCTGGACACCTGTAGAAGTAAACTTAAACTTCTTGGTAGAAGCCTGTCCACAAAGCAGGTTGCATACAAGTTAGCAAAACAATCCCAAACTAAGCACTGGCTAAAGAAGAGCTCACATTTAAAACTTTGAAATTTAGAATTTGAAAAAGAATAGATAAATGTATATGTATAACTGAATCACTTTGCTGTACACCTGAAACTAACACAACATTGTTAATCAACTGCACTCCAATATAAAATAAAAAGTTAAAAAATAAATAAAACTTTGCAATCAAAGAGTTAATAATTCACGTTAAGGAGGAGTCAGTAGAAACAACACAGAAGAACTAGCACCCCCAAAATCAATATAATTAAACAATTTTTAAGAAATTATAAGTGTGTATGAAATAATTAAAGAAATGAAAATGGCACAGAATTACAATGGAAGTTATAGTATAATAAAAACAAAGCTTTTATAGTTACTTAAAATTCATGGAGGTCAAAATAAGTGAACTAGATTTATCGGTATCTGTAAATCGCGATAACAAATTGGTAAATGATGCATAAAATAATGTCTTTTATGTATCTTTAAAACTATATAAAATGACATACATTTATGCAGTAAATGGATAGGAAAGATATATGTTAATCTTAAAGTAGTGCTTACCTCTGTGTAAGATAGTCCTGGGTGGCTTATGAGTGTCTATAACATTGCTAAAGAAAAAAAGAAAAGCTTAAACACATCTGTCAAGTTGTTAACATTTGCTAAGTCTACGTAATAGTATATGGGTATGTGCTACATTATTATAATTTTGGAAAATTTTATACTACAAGTTTCATTAAATATGTGAATTCAAAAGAGTATTCACAAAAAAGTATTATAATCATCATCATCTCCATTTTATGGTTAAAGGGACGGAACAGTACAGAATAGTTAAGTAATTTTATGTATGGTCACATAGGGAGCAAATAACATCACTGTTAAGTAACACAGCTAGGATTCACATACAAAATGATGGGTTTTAAATTTCAAGCTATTTTCACTATACCTAATATTCACTAATCCTGTTACAATATTTTAATTTTCTTTAATTAATAAGGAATATTTTAGTATTAAGTGTATAGTGATGCTATCTCGTAATAAGGATAACTTTTAAATGATTCATTATAGGTCAGGAACTGTACTCCACACTTTATTGCTTTTTCTCCTTTAATTTTTTCATTTAATCTTCACAACAACCCTATAAAATAGGCGTTATTGTTATCATCTCTTACTTTATAAGTGAGGAAACTTATTACCTGATCACTTACATATTGGGATTAAATCCTTATAGGAATTAACTTTTTATATCTAAGCTTCTCACTATGCTGTTGCCATTGCTTTATTAACCCGTAATCGTTCATTACTAAAGAGATAAAGCATAACTGATTTAACAAAATATAACTGTAAATTTCATAGTTAATTTTACTGGAATTTTAAAGAAATACAGAACTTTAAAAGGCAAAGAATTTTTTCGAATTTGAGAGTATAATGTTTTCTTTTTCAAGAACAAGAAAAAATTGGACAATAATTTTATATAAATATTATTTTATGCACATTTAGAAGGAAATCTGAGAAAAAATTTTCACATTATTGTACTCATCATCTTATTTTCATCTTATAATTATTTTTCCTGTATGGTTTATAAATTCTGTAAGTTAAATGATATAAATACTTCTATGAACTAAAAGTCCAAATTAAAACTGAATGGAAATTGTGGACAGTAACAAGGTTTCTCTCTCTTTGTATGTGTATATTTTTATACCAATTCAGATAATACATAAATAAATGGATCAATAGATAGATATGTAAATACATAGAGAAATCTCTCCCTGATAGAATAGTAATTATAAATATACAGTAAAGAATGGAATTAGAAAATCAACACTTTGCAACTATCATATTAATTAATTTAGCCAAAACAGACAAATAAAAAATTGATGCTAAAATCAGTTTATGAAAGTTTGATGAGGAACAATATTTTACAGGGTTTCAAAATTTGCTCCCACAAAATATTTGTTGACAACAAATGGAAAAATAATATATTTCTTTATAGTGGATAAACCTAGTAGACCTTAACAAAGTTATCTTATACTATGAATAATTGCATATTACTTTATGTGAGTTGCACATTAATTAAGTTGATTAAAAAATCAGTAAAATGTCTAATGCATCAGGAGGGGATCTGGGAGAGGAATGGGAATATTTCCATATCTTGAATGTAAAGGTGGTTACTTGGTGTATCTCTGTCAAAATTCATCTAACTACACTTAAAATGAGTGTATTTTATTTAACATAAATTGTAACTCAATAAATTTGGTTATAAACATTCTACCTAAGTTTACTACCCATTAGATTTACCTTCATATTTTAGTGAAGGTTCTCTCACTATTTTTGCGACATCAGGATTTCTGTCTTTTAACTCTATCATCTTTACCTCTTTCTTCATCTCTATCTTGATTTCAATTTCTATATCTACTCCTTACTCTGTATCTAATTGCAAATATGCAGCTATACCATTTCTCTCATTTCAGTTTTTCATGACACAGTATTTCAAAAACATTTGAAAAAATATTTCAAAAACATTTTTCAACTATATATTGACATGACAGCTATATATATCCTGAAATTGCTATTTAAATACTGTTAATTATTAAAAATATCCTTATTTGTTATTAATATTGCTTTTTGAATTATGTTATTTAAATAAGAGCAATTAATATTTTAATTGATTTATTTTTTCACATATTGCTAATAATTTCCTTTAATATGTTTATTTAAGATGTTAAGGTGTTTGAACTATATTCAGTTTTGTGATAATGCCATAGTACACTCAAACAAGTACTGTGACCGAGTGGCAGAATACCAGGTACTCATTTTTTGACACCAATATATGCTTTAATTTTATTTTTAGAACATTCATTTATTAAGGACAAGAGGTTTAAAATATGTCAGTAATTTTAATTTGCATCTTACTTAAACTTATGAGGTTGAATATGTTTTTATATTTTTCATTGAAATTTACAAATTTATTTTTTCATTGGTTTATATTGTACATTTTTAAATTAAGACATTTACTTCCCTTTTCTTGATTTTTAAAAGCTCCTCACATATTAAATAATCAGATATTTTTGACATGTATTCTACAAATATTTTAATATCCCATGTATTTCTTTCACCTAGTTTTTTTTTTTTTAATAGAGAACGTTTTACATTTGACTCTTTATTTCACATGCTATTTCTGTTGATACATGAGGGTATACAGCATTAATTTGCAGTTAGCCACTCGTCCCAAAATTGTTTACTTATAAGCCATTCATACTAATTTAATTCTAGCCAAGGGTATTCAAAATAAATTCCTGGTTCTAGCTTTTACTAACTGTAAAATGATACTGTTGTGACGATTAAATCAGTCAATGCATGGCTATATCCCAAACTCATTCATTTCTTTTCTCTCCTTCACAGCACTTACCACTGCCTGAATTTATTTTTCAAGACTTCATCATCTGCTTCCTTCTAGTTATCGATTGCTTTATCATAAACCACCCCCAAATTAGTAGCTTAAACCACAGTTTATTACCATCACTCACATTTCTGTGGTTGACGGGGCTCAGAGTTGTGGTGCTTGCTTGGGAGACTCCACTGGGGTGTGTGTCCAAGATGGCTCACTCACAGGCTGGAGAAGTTGGCTGTCAGCTGAGAGCTCAGCCACATTCTTTTCATTGTTCATGACACCATTTCTTTCCATTGATCATACAAGTCATGGGGACCAAATTCAAAGGAAGTGGAATTATTTTCAGTCTCAGTAACAAGAGTAGCAAACGATGTGTGACCATATTTAATTTGCCAGTCTTCCCCGTCTTGTTGATGGTGGAGCATCTATCTTTTTTAACTGCTAATTCTCAACCACTAGAACAGTCCTTCAGATTCTCTATGGTATGTCTTATTATTGTTCCTGTTATATTCCATTTATCTATTCATTTTTGCCCCGTACCACACATTTAAATCAACTCAATACCACTTCTGGGTATATATACAGAAAATTGAAATCAAGATCTTAAAAAGATATCTACAGTGTTCTCAATAGCCAAGATATGGGAACAACTGAAAAATCCATTGACAAACAAATGGATAAAAATGTGGTATATACACATAACTGAATACTATTCAGCCTTAAAAAAGAAAGAAATCCTACCATTTGTGATAACAAGGGTGGACCTGGAAGACATTATGCTAAGTAAAATAAATCAGTGACAGACAGACACATACTGTATGATTTCCTGTATATGAGATATCTAAAATAGTCAAATCTTACAGAAGCAGAACATAGATTAGTGGTTTACAGAGGATGGGGAGAGAGGGAAGTGGGAAGTTGTTCAGTTTATAACTATAAAGTTATATGTATACAAGATAAATAGTTTCTAGATATCTGCTGTACAACATAGTACCTATAGTTAAAAATATGATATTGTACAGTCAAAATTTCAAGAGGGTAGTTCTCAAAAACAAAAAAAATGGAAAAGGACACAAGGAAAACTTTTAAGTGATGGACATATTTATCACCTTGATTGTGGAGATGGTGTCATGGGTGTATGCCATCTGTCCAAACTCATCAAATTGTGTACATTAAATATGTGCAGTTTTTGTATATCAATTATACCTCAATAAAGTTTTAAAAAATACTCTAGTTTTATAATACATTTTAGTACCTGACATGGCTGTGTATATATGTTTTATTGACCTACATGAACATAATACTAAAGAAAGGCTCTTTACTTACAGTCTGTATCTTATTTTGAGAATAATTTGTTGGTCGGAGGCACTAGAAATGAGAAAAAGTTGTATTTTTCAATCTGGCAAGTTCTGGGTTGTATATGCCATCAAAATTCTGCTTGCTAACTTATTTTTGCGCCCATCTTTTACTTTTAGTTTTTACATTTTGCAGCTAAAACAGCAAAGCCCAGGTTGTCAACATTCTATTTTCCCTGGAGTTCTTCTTGTGCAGTTGCGAAAATTCATTAGGTACATTTTTAATCTTCTAAGTAACCTTACGTGAGAGTTTTACCAAATATTTCATCACTACAAAACACATGTCTCCAATTTCTCATCCTCCTAAAACAGTTCCCTTGACATTTTCCTAGTCTCTTCTGTTTCCTCGGGGCCTGCTGCTTGTTGCAAAGGCAATGCCAGATAATTTTGGTTTTTATAATGACAGTACCACTCTTCCGGTACCAATTTCAGAATCAATCAGCTCTCACTACAGACCACAAAAACTGAGAAACATTACTTAGCTCATGAGTTTTCAGGTAAGCTGGGGGGGTAGGCTGATCTCAATTGGATCTGTTCCCTGAACCAGCAAACTAGTGAAACCATGTTCTTCTCATGGTGAAAACAGAGATGTTGTATACATGCTTTTCTGGCTTTTGGTCAAGTTACTGTCATCAGTATCCCACTGGCCAAAGCACATCATAGGGCTAAACACAAAGCCAAGGGGCAGGGGAAATATATTCTACCTCTTTAGTGAGAGGGGCTGCATGGTGAAAAGGATGTGAATATTTAAATTAATAAAATCTAAGAGCATTTGCAACCTCCCTGCTTCGCTGATGCAGGTTTATTTCATTTCACACTTATGTCGAAGAATAGGCCTTTGGCATTCTGTCTATGGAAAGAGCATAAAAAGTACCAGGAAATAAATGAATACAATGGTTTCAGAGCGTCATGCATTCTAAGGTATTATCAGTAAGGATTAACAAATAGGGCAGCATCGACTGGTTGTTGAGCTCATGTAATAAGACACAAACTGCCTTGGTTCAAATCTCATTTTTCTCTGATTACTAAGTTGACTACTTTTTAGCTGTTATTACAGATTTCTTATACTTTCTTTGTTTTCATTTTCTTTAAGAAAAGTATAATTATGATAGTTCCTAGTTCATGGGACTTTCATCAGGATTGAGTTAATATATGTAAAAAATATATGTAAAACACATAAAACAGTGCTTTGCATATAATAAGTATTAAGATTAGGAAAGGTCACTCTGAGGAGATGATATTTCAGTTGATAGTTGAATGATAAAGCAAAATCAGCTAAGGAGATATGTGCAAGAACATTTTAGGCAGAAGATACAGCAATAGAAAGGCCCAAAGGAAAAAAAAAGATCGGACATCACTGAGGAGCAGGAAGAAAGTCAGTGTATTGTTCATTCATTCACTTGAGTTTCTTCAATGAGGATAAAGATCATTACCACACTTACCATTTTAAAGTTTTCTTTTTTTAAAAATTTGGGCTCTTTACTTTATTCCTACAAGATTTGTGTATTCTGTTATCTTCACTCTCTTCACAACATAGAATTTTGAAACTTCGAATTATCATATTTTCCTCAGTGAGTCACATTTTTCCTCCTTAATGAAAATGAAGACATCATTCTCCAGATCCCCCAGACAAATGATTGTTGGAGTTTGCTTTGATTTCTCAGCACTCTTATCTCATTTATCCATTTACAGTACAGGTTTTATGGATTCCTCTTATGAGTTATCTAAAATATTGTTTTGTCCTCCTGGTAGCTTCATTTACCATACTAATCCAGCTCATAATCACTTCATTTATGATCTCTTAGTTCATTTTAGTCAATGTCTAAACAGATGTTAGAATACTAGTTACAACTGTCTTATCTTTCTATAGCAATTGTCACTCCCCAAAATGCTACCCCTACTGTTACTTAAACAGTATTTCCACTGATGAGAAGAATGTTATAATGAAGAGTCCTCAGCTTGACAACAGGATCTTCAGTGTTTTCAGTAATAATTCTTTAAGTAATTTACTTAACATTTCTAAGACTAAATGTCTTCAACTTTAAAATAGGAAGTGATATTTCATTCGTTCATTCATTTTTCTAACCATTTAGCCATTCAAACATACATATATTCAATAAATATTTATAGTTTACTAAGTTCCAGGGACTCAACTATAAGCAAGGAATAAAAAATGAAAAAAAAAATGCTTCAAGTAGTTCAAGAAAAGTTTATCAACATCTGAAATCTAAGTATAATTGTGGAAAATCATGTTTCCTTAGATATCCATTTAAAACTTTATCCTTTGTCCATATAAAAACTGTTTTTCTGATATGGGAATTTAAAATTATTCTATTTATTAGATAAAAACAATCAAAATGTACTAATTATGGTTTCTCCAGACTTACTTCCATGGAGTAGTTTTGTAGGAAACATTAAAAAAGGGGTCATATGGGGTGCTTAATTTTCCGGTTTGGCAATGACTCAGAAAATCTTTGTTTTAAACAATTAAGTCATTTTCATCCTTGCCAGTGCACAGTTTAATTAAATTGATATCAATGAAGGTAATACAGCCTAAAAACAACATTACAGTGGATTTAATGTTCACTGCCTTCTATACTGTTTAGATTGGGATAATTAAACCTGGCATATTTATTAAAGGAAACAAAACATCAATTTAAGATTGCTCTTCAATGAATTTATTTGGTAGTAAAATCTTTAGCATTAAATATTTAAAACAGCTTATGAATATATTTTATTCCCTCAAATATACTAATGAATTTTTAATACTAAACAAATGTTCTATTTTATTTCTTTTTTCTGTATATGTGTGTGTCTGTTTTATTTCATCTAGCCAAGACTATGTGTTAATGTTTAAAATTGATTTCAGCAGACTCTATTTATAACTCATAAGAAACCTTAAGATGGATATTTTTTCTTTTTTTCTGTATAGGTGAAATAGTAAATCCTGACTTCACAGACTTTAAGACTAAATGAAAGGAGGATTTAAAAGAGGATCTAATATATTTATAGGCCAAAGACTGGGAAAGTCATGTCCTCAAATGCTCTGTCTTTTTCAGTGGAAAGCTTTCTTGCTTTTAGGATTAAGATATTCATGTGAAATCTTCATTTCCCTTTGCTAGACTCAAATTCATGCTCTCAAACTGAACTATTTTAAGTAAGAGTCTGTAAAGTATCTTGCCAAAATCTAAATGATATTTCACAATAAGATCATGAATTAATCTTGTTTGAACTACATAGAGGGCCCTTTCATAACACCATGATTTGGGGGACAGTTTCAGCTATCATGGGCCTGCTTTATATTAAGGTGGCCCTCTGTGATTTTATTCATGATTTGTCTTTTCTCTTTTGGCCTCAATATTTTATCTTAGTTGTTTTTAATTTTAATTTTATTGATGTATATTTGGTTTACAATATTGTGTTAGCTTCAGGTGTACAGCAAAGTGATTCAGTTATACATATACATATATTCATTCTTTTTTAGATTCTTTTCTCTTAGAGATTACCTCAGAATATTGAGTAGAGTTCCCTGTGCTATACAGTATGTCCTTGTTGGTTATCTATCTTATATATAGTAGTGTGTGTATGTTCATCTCAAGTTCCTGATTTATTTCTTCCCCCCACGTTTCCCCTTTGGTAACTGTAAGTTTGCTTTCAATATTTGTAAAACTGCTTCTGTTTTGTAAATAAGTTCATTTGTATCATTTAAAAAAAATTAAATTCCACATATGAGTGATATCATATGATCTTTGTCTTTCTCTGTCTGACTTACTTCATTTAGTATGATAATCTCTAGGTCCATCCATGTTGTTGCAGATGGCATTATTTCATTTGTTTTTTATGGCTGAGTAATATTCCATTGTATATATGTACCATATCTTCTTTATCCATTCCTCTGTTGATGAACATTTAGCTTGATTCCATGTCTTAGCTATTGTAAATAGTGCTGCAATGAATATTGGGGTGCATGTATCTTTTCAGAGTATGATTTTCTATGGATATATGCCCACGAGTGGGATTGCTGGATCATATGGTAGTTCTACTTTTATTTATTTATTTATTTTTAAAAATTTATTTTATTTATTTATTTTTGGCAACATTGGGTCTTCGCTGCTGCACACAGGCTTTCTCTAGTTGCAGCATGCAGGGGCTAAGCTTTTGTTGCAGTGCTCAGGCTTCTCAGTGGCTTCTCCTGCTGCAAAGCATGGGCTCTAGGCACATGGGCTTCAGTAGTTGTGGCACGTAGGCTCAGTAGTTGTGGCTCACAGGCTCTAAAGCACAGGCTCAGTAGTTGTGGTGCACAGGCCTAGTTGCTCAGTGGCATGTGGAATCTTCCCGGACCAGGGTCCAAACCCATGTCCCCTGCATTGACAGGCAGACTGCCAACCACTGTGCCACCAGGGAAGCCCGGTAGTTCTACTTTTAGTTTTTTTTTTTTGTTTGTTTGCATGTTTGTTTGTTTTGGCTAAGGGGCTTGTGGGATTTTAGTTCCACAACAAGGGATTGAGCCTGGGCCCTCGACAGTGAGAACACAGAGTCTTAACCATTGGATTGCCAGGGAATTCATTACTTTCAGTTTTTTAAGAAAACTTTATACTGTTCTCCATAGAGGGTGTACCAATTTACATTCCCACCAACAGTATAGGAGGGTTCCCTTTTCTCTACACCCTCTCCAGCATTTATTGTTTGTGGACTACACTGTACCTCACTGTAGTTTTGATTTCCATTTGTCTGATAATTAGTGATGTTGAGCATCTTTTCATGTATTTTTTGGCCAACTGTACATCTTCTTTGGAGAAATGTCTATTTAGATCTACCCACTTTTTGATTGGGTTTGTTTTTTTGATATAGAGCTGCATGAGCTGTTTGTTTATTTTAGAGATTAATCCTTTGTCAGTCACTTCACTTTGAAATATTTTCTCCCATTCTGTGGGTTGTCTTTTGTTTTGTTTATGGTTTCCTTTGCTGTGCAGAAGCTTTTAAGTTTAGGTTCCATTCATTTATTTTTGTTTTTATTTTCAGTAGGAGGTGGATTGAAAAAGATATTGCTGTGATTTAAGTCAAAGATTGTTCTGTCAATGTTTTCCTCTAAGAGTTTTATAGTGCCCGGCCTTACATTTAGGTCTTTGATCCATTTTGAGTTTATTTTTGTGTATGGTGTTAGAGAATGTTCTAATTTTATTCTTTTACATGTAGCTGTCCAGTTTTCCCAGCACCACTTATTGAAGAGACTTTTCTCTATTGTATATTCTTGCCTCCTTTATTGTAGATTAATTGACCATAGGTGCGTGGGTTTATTTCTGGGGTTTCTACCCTGTTCCATTGATCTATGTTGCTGTTTTTGTGCCAGTACCATACTGTTTTGACGACTGTAGCTTTCTAGTATAGTTTGAAGTCAGGGAGCCTCATTCCTCCAGCTTCATTTTTCTTTCTCAAGATTGTTTCAGCTATTTGGGGGGTTTTGTGTATCAGCATTTTAGATCCAGCAAAGTTTAATACATGATTTCTGCTTTTATTATTTATGTTTATATTTTGTGAATTGCTCCTAATATTGAATATTCATTTTTCCTGCATATTCTTTTCTTCTTATTTAGGAATATAACACAGCTGTTTTACTCTCTTAAGTATAGATAGATACTGAAAACAAGAAACTTTCTAAGGATAGTCATCCCAGGTAAATGATAAATCAAGGTCTAAGTTTCTTTGTTTTGATTAGTGTTGTTCTTTAACACAGTAAATTTTATTAAATCTCTATTAATTTATGAAATAAATTAAAATTTAATCATTTGTCTTAGTTTTGGAACTCAGTTGTTTTCTTTAAGAGGTATATATATATTGTGTATTTTTCTCAGTTTAGTCATACTTACCTTTCATGTTACAAGACACATTTGTATATATGGTCCATTCACTGGTGATTCCTGTACAAAAGGTCAGCTGTGAAAATCTGTAATTAAGCTATTAATATATCTAATTTTGCATTTGGAGGAATATAAGGGAAACAAAGAATATAAAGAACACTAATAATAATAAAAACAACAACAACAATAAAGTAGTTTTTAGGGTTTTTTTGCATTACTTCAGTTTCTGTTATTTCATTATCTGCTTAATTCTAAAGAGGCTCAAGAATTAATTATATTTTGTCTTGAGGTACATAGTCATCATGACTGATTTATTAAATTCTTGCAACAATATGAACACAAATAATGCTGAAAGCTTTATACTGATCTATTTGTTTATATTGTATATTTACTTTCTTCACGTTTTCTCTTCCACCTGTTCTCTCTTGAATCTGCTCCAGTCATGCTATCTTTCTCGCAGTCTACTATCACTGCTCTTGTCAAGGTTATTTGTGGTCTCCATGCTGATAAATCCAATGGTCAGTTCTCAGTGTTCATCTCACTTGATTTACAAGCTACACTGATATGTCAATTGCTCCTTCACTTGTAAGAACTTTTCACTGGACTTCCAGAACAAAATTCTCTTGGTCTTTGCTTATTTAGTGGCTACACCTTTAACCTCCTTTGTATGTTTCCCCTTTTCTTCTTGATTTATTAATGGTGGAAGACTCCAAAGTTGAGAATGTCTTTAAAAATCTGTTCTTTGCTATCTGTGTTCTCTCTTGGTGAACTCATACAGTCTCAGGGTTTGAAATACCATTTGTATTCTGAAAATTCCAAATATGTCTTCAGATCTCTCATCCTAAATTACAGACAGATATACAACTGCCTATTCATCTCCACTTGCATTTCAAATAGATATCTCAAACTTAATATGTCCTAATCTTTTCCCCAAACCTTGCTTTTCCCTCTCTCTTCCCCTTTCGTGTTAATGGCAACTTCTTTTTTCCAGTTTTAAATATCAGAAACCTTGGGGTCACCCCTTTACTTCTGTCTTCCTCCTACATCCTAAATACATTTCTTCAGAAAATACTGATGGATCATCATATATATCTAGAAGCCAACTACTTATGTTACTACTGCAGTCCAAGCCATTATTATACCCTACCTGTATTTCCCCAATAGCTTCCAAATATTTGTCCACAGAAAGTCAATTCTGAACACAGTAGCCTTAGGGATCTTGTTTTATCAGGATAATGTCACCCCTCTGCTCTAAATCTTCCAAAGGCACTATGGTCTAAGATTACAAGCCAGTGTTTTTATAAAGGCCAATAAGACCTTACATGATATGAATGCTTTTGCTTCAAATTGTACTACTTTCCCTCTTTTTCACTCTCTCCTAGCCTTATTAGCTTCTTAACCCCTATGGACCACACCAACCAAGGTCCAATTTCAGAGTCACTGTGCTAACAGTTCCTGATGTCTGGAATGCTCTTCTTCAGATATCTGCAAGTCTCACTCCCTTAATTAATTCAAATTATGAAGAAACTATTTGTCGTAGTCTGTTCAGGCTGCTATAAAAATACCATATATCAAGTTTGTAAACCACAGAAATCTATTTCTCTCAGTTCTAGATGCTGGAAGTCCAAAATTATGGTGTCAGCATGGTCAGGTTCTGGTGCAGGCCCTCATCTGGATTACAGACTACCCACATCGCGTTGTGCCCTCATTTATCAGAATAAGGGTGAGAGAGTTCTCGAGGGTCTCTTTCATAGGACCCTAATCCCATCCATGAGGCCTCTGCACTCATGATCTAATCACCTCCCAAATTCCCACCTCCAAATCCCATCACACGGTGGGGTGAGGATTTCAACATATGAATTTTGAGAGAACACAGAGATTGAACATAGTGACCTGTTCGGAAGCCACTGACATAATCGAGGCTAAAAATGAAGAAGGTTGACTTAAGCAAGGGCAGTGGAATTGGAAAGAGAGGGTTGATTTTTAGATTACTGTGCAATATATCATACATCATTTCTTATTTTAGTGTGCATGGTACATAGAGTAGAGGAAAAAATCAAATTAACCTTCATGATAGCCTGACCATGTTGGTTTTTGCTTGTAATATGTAAACCTTGTGTCTGTTTAAAGGGACTGGCACATAGTTCACTCTCCAATAAACATTTGATAAATAAGTTATCATATCAATTTTAACACACTAACTTTTCATAAAGTAAAATAGGTCTGGTTAAGCCATAAATCATATAAATAGACTCTTGTATCACCACGACTCTAAACAAGATCTCAAAACAGTAGGTACTTAACAGTCCTTATAAATAATGATGAAAATTCTTTACTGATTTTCTCTCTAGATTTAGTATGATAAGCAATCTGGAGTCACTACGTTGAAGAGCATCTTAATCTACTCCAACACTGAAAATTATCATATCCCTTTTGAGTGCTTTGTTGAAAGGACTGTACATGTGACCCTGACCATTATTTACCCTAATGATTCTAACATTGATTACCCACTCTGTACGCAGATTCCTTAATTTTCTATCCACAGGAACTTTTGCACCGGGGTGTTTCCCTGCTCTGTGATACAGGCAGGGAAGCTAGGCTAAGCTCATGGTTGCTGCCTTGATGCTTTGGTGGAGGAGGAGATTGGCTGCCCTGATATTAGGGTATTTTTAGCACCTTCCATTTTCCTTCCTTTCCCTGGTTTTAATTAACATTGGTGATTTAAGGCTGACTACATTTTTCATCCAAGTTTTTCTTTCAAGTCACTGATCAATAATTCATTAATGAAGCCAGAAGAAAGAGAACGGAGCATTCTGAAATGTCCACTACCACTCCCCAAAGCAAACAAATAAACATGGCAGTTGCTGCACAGAGGAAATCATTCAGCTAGCTAAATCATGCAGCTGCTACGAGAAAGGATAACTGATTTAGTGAGAAGGGTGCTAACATCCCTAAATATTCAATTCGCTTCATAATATTTAAAAGATAGGTTTAATGGCTATTAATATTTACATTATCATTTTCAATTTAACTTTCATGAAATGTTATACAGTCTTAATAGTACAGATTTCAAGTTATAGTTCATCTTAAGAGCCATTAATTCACCCTTCTCTAAATAGAGTTCTTTAGAAGACCATTACATTTTGAAGCTCCAAAGGAACAGAGCAGTGTGTGATGCATATCCTCAGTATTCATGCAGAGACTAGAGAAGGTCATTTACACTTGTGTGCCAGACATTTCAAAAATAAAGCGAAAACGTGGAGGTCTCAGTGCACAATACAGGGCATTGACCACTAGGTGGCAGAAGTGCTCCTTCAGCTCTTCTGCTTCTCCTGGTGTGGGCTGTAATTAGGTCAGTGTAAGTTAAAGTAGGGCTGAGAGATGAATAAAGTAGATTTTCTCCTCTGGAACACACTGCAGTTTAATTTCACTTCTTTCTACATTGTGCGATGAAGGTGGATTTAACTTTTAAAGGCAAAGAGACAAACCTCTGCCAGGATAAATGAAAAGACTCAGGGAGGGCAACTGGCACAAAACATAAAAGGAAGGAAATGCTTTCTGGCTGTTTTCCTAATTTTGATATTCGTGTCATCGTCAGAAATCATTTTCAGAGGTAAAGTGCTATATGTATTACATAAGGAGGGGGGTGACTTCTGAATCCTAAAGGGGCATGCTTGTGGGTGTAGATGTTAAAATTTTCTCCTACTGGTAGCATTAAATAAAATAAAACTATTTTATCCTTGAAGCTGTTTTTCTAATTTTGCCAGCAGCCAGGAGCATTTTAATCTGAAGGGAAAACTCCACACCCCAACACAGATTTCCCTTTCCTGCTTGAATGAGTCACTAAGGAGGGAAGTGGTCCTGAAGGTGAAAGTTGAAACTGGGTGTTCTATTGAACGTTGTGTGTCAGGGGCTCTGGGGAGGACAGGAACCCCTAAAAAATGGGATCAGGCACTGTGTGTTAAGCAGCCCCAGTAGTTATCAGGCCACAATTGGGTAGCTTCATTATCAAAGAGCATCGGGGGTCGCTTAGGTAGAAATGGTGAGGAAAGGAGAAGAACAATCACAGGAAGATCTCTCCTTTCCCAAACTGCTGGTCATGGCCTTGAATAAGCAGAAGTCAGATTTTTTTTTTAAAGAAAATAAAGGCAAATAAGATATAAGAACAGGAGTAAATAATCATGTTTCCTGATTTTAAATTCTCTAGAGGTTGAGAACATTCAGCTAATTTAGACTGTATTTTTTTTTTCCTTTGAATTACTGGTCATCTCACAGCAATGAGAGGAGGAGAGATTGGCAGCCTTTAAGCTGCTCCAGAGGTAATTGTGGAAATAAGCTCAGATATGCTAAGATTCTTCAAGTAATTCTTGGATTTTATAGAAAATGTTTAGGGTTGGACTTGAGAGTGCTTTCTCCTGACACCTTTTCAACATTGCCCTGTTGCTAATGTCTTTGTGTTTGTTACCCAAAGATTTGTTCAAACATATTGAAACTGGAAATCCACCTGGTTAGCAATACCTACTGTTTGTGCAGGCTGTTTTCCATCTGTAGCCACAGATGATATGACTACAGACTTTGTGTGCAATTCAGGGTTATTATGTTTGCCTACGGAATCATAGACAATCACATTAAAGCTATGTGCAAACATGGTACATGACTAAATTCTCCATTCTTGAAATGATGTTCTGTGTATGTCTCAATATTGTAAGAAAGGAATAGGAATGGAAGAGAACAGAGTAGAAGAAGGCAAAGAAATAAAGAACCTGAAAAAGAGAGTCTTGAAATCTTGTTTCAAGGGCACAGTCACTGTATTGTAGCTTCTTGTTCCACTTACACTGTTTCATTTGCTGACAGACACTAGTCAGATATGGGAAAACTAAATATTGATAGAATGGAAACAAAAGACAGGTGATGGATCATAATTATATAATTATAAAGACAGTGGACTGATCCCTTATGTATATCTCAGAAATCAGATAGATATTTTATCAAGGTCTGGAATTTGGAGACAAATGTTTGAAAAAGATTCTGTTAATCAAAATTTGTTGAAAAGATACAGTGTAACTAAGAAAGTAAATACACCCTCATATACATAGGTACACACACACACACACACACAGATTGGGTTTTAATTGAAACCTGTTAGAAATCTTCATTTACAGTCACATCATATCAATGTCAAATTCCTTGTTTTTGTTTTACACTGTAATCATGTAAGATGTGACCATTTGGGGAAATTGGGTTAACGGTACATGAGACCTTTGTACTGCCCCTGCAACTTTCTGCAAATCTCTATTTTAATATAAAAAGTTTAAAATATCAAAAAAAAGTTTGTTTCAGAATACAATTATAAAATGAACTTTGGGAAGCACGTATTTGGTTCACTTGTTAACTTCATGAGAATAGTCTAACTATTCAATCTTTTTGAAGCATAAACTGTAATCTCACCAAGTTTATAAATCAGGAATATTTGGAAGCAGCATGAACAGTCATTGGATGTGGTATAAACAGGATCAAATTCTTCCCTAAGAATATTTCCAGTGACCTGTTATTTAGATGCACAGCATGAATCAGAATCCAAGACACTGATCTAGGAGTAAAGAGTCACAGCTGGGCTTTGGTTGTCACCCTATTGTTATCCTACCATGTCTGTTCTCATGGATGTTTCTGCAGACCCTTCACTGTTATCCATTTCATTTAATTACTCATTTCCATGTCCCGAGTCTGTGAAAAAGCAAGTGAAAAATAATTCTATTTACTTTAAATTCTCAGACTGAGAAATGCCTAGCATGTAGTGGATATTTGATCAATATTGTTTGAATTAATGAAAAAATAGCTAGTTATGACATGCAATGCTATCAAAGTTCTACATGTAGAACTAGAACTAAATCCCAAGTTTCTAATTTCTCTATCCCAAAGGGGGTCATTGTTTGTTTTGATGTTGTTGTTTTTGTTTTGTATTTATCAGAAAACATTGCCTAGTGTTTTTGTTTTGTTTTGCACAGACATTTTTAATGTATGTATTCCTTATCCCTCTTTGGAGAAGTATAGTCAGTTGTCCATAGTGTGAAATATTGTCAAACTCAAACTTCTTTTTATTAACTAAGTTAATCCCCCAAAACTTTTACAGTGTCAATTCTGCCACTAGTTATATAAAGGTTATCTTTAATTTGTATTCATTCTGCAGAAGTATGTTACTCAGTTTGAGATATGATGTATTTCTTATTTCTTTTATTCAAGCAAAATTTTCGAAAAAAATAACTTATGATCTCTATATAATCATCATTATAACAATACAGTTAGATGTGTATGTCAATTGATTACAATGGGAAACTTCTGTTACTTACTGGTAGAAGAAATTATGATATTCTTTATTGATCCAAATTACAGAATGTTGTCTTCTGTAGAAACACAGTTATTGAATAACCTAGGTCTTTATTAGGCTATAGAGTATAAATATAAATACATATATTTTAGCAAATTTTTAATAACTGTTTATATTATTTTAGAGTAGTACATATATACTTAATTACAATGAGGCTCATTTAAATTTCTCTTTTTATGCAAAGCTTTTGCAAATATATTATATAGACACTAAAGATAAATATACAGTTTGATGAATTGTCATACACTGAGCACATCTGGGGGATCAGAATCGAGTCAGGAAAAAAATCACCCCTTAAGCTTCATCATGCTCCTTTTCAGGTATTATTCACCAGCCTAGAGGTAATCACTACCCTGACTTCTGACTTCATAGATTAGCTTTGTCTCATTTTAAATTTTATATAATTGGAATCGTACAGTATGTATTGATACTTCTAGGAGTCTAGTTTCTTTCACTCGACATTTATTTTTGTGATTCATCTGGATTGTTGTGTAGTTGTAGTAGTTGTAAATTATTCATTCTCAGTGCTGTATAGTGTTTCATTGCATAAATATAATACAAATTATTTGTTCATTTTATGTCAATATTTTCCAGCTTGTGAATATAAAATATAGTGCTGTATAAACATAGATGACCTTTGTGAAGATTATACAAGCTTATATTTGGAAAGTCTATATGCAGAAATGTTGGATAAAATATGTACATTTCCATTTTTTGATATACTAAAAAGAACTTAAAATAGATGCATAAACATAATTTTATTAGTGGTACATAAATATTAAAATTTATCTATGTCTTTGCCAACACTTGTTATTCTCTGTCCTTTCCATTGTAATGATTCTGTTTTTGACTCTCTTTCCATAGAAATAGTGATCAAACCAGGGGGTGTTTACAACCATATAGACAGTAGAAGCAGTTAGTTGACTCAGAATCATTTATTTGTTTTATTTCAGTTAGTTGGCCAATTTTTTTTAATCTATATATTAACCTGACATATTCTTTAGTGTATCATTGTAACTTCAAAAAGAAGAGTATGATTATGTATATTCTTTATTTCAGAAATCAGAAAAGACCTTAAATAAAGAAGGCAGTGTTTGACCTTATAACCTTCAATATGTGAACATCAAGTTAAAGAGCAAATGAACAATTCCCTTGTTATTAAAATACTCATGATTAAAAAAAAAAAGGTTGTAACACAAAGTCCAAAAAAATGTTCATTATGCTTCTACCACTTCTGTTAAATTAGGCCCCAAGAGTGAAATCTGTATGAGGCATACTAAAGCATTTGCCAATCATGAAACAAAAAAATTTTTGCCAGAAGATTCTGGGAAAACTGGATATCAACCTGAAAATTATATATCCTGCAGAATGTGTCAAATACAAATATCTTATTTATATTAAATTAATGAAAACATTTTTTTCTTTTATAAAATTTATCTTATGATTTCTTTCATAAAATCGCTAAATACCTCCCAAATTCTATAATTATAATTGAAGCTATTCCTTTTACTTTTTAGTGTGATCAATAGATTTTATTTGATATGTTTTCAATAGATTGTTACATGGCCAAAAATGTGATATTTATAAAGCTCTTCAGCATGCCAACACAGTTCTCTTCAGTCGAAACTGGCAAAAGATATAACAGTCATGAGTGATCTAAATTACAGATATTGTTTCTTATATAAGCACAGGCACTTGATTAATAAAAGGTTTTGATTATTAGAGTATCGGGGCAAAATCTTTAATATGTATGTTGAGAGAGCTTTTGGCAAGTTTTTATGGAAATAGTTCCAAATGACTTCCTTCCAGTTGATTCATTGTATATTATGGAAATATAAATTCCCATATTTGAGTAATTAAATTTCAAATGTCTCATGTTCTATAATTTAATTAATATTTAGTCAGAATTTATTACATTCAAGTAACTGTGCAAAGTGTTATCTGTGCTTATCTGTGCAAGGGATAATCTTTCCTGAGAAAATAATATTAATTTTAAAAAGGATTGGTACCATACCTAAAACAATTGTCCTTTTACTTATTTAATGTCGGTTTCTACTGCTTTATTAAGAATTGTAAATCATTCCATGACTTTATCTTTTTATATTTTTAAGCACTTAAAATATAAGGATCTGTCATTAATTTTTAAACACAATTATTTTATATATTTAGAAAATTGGAAATTACAGTGAGGATTTATGGAAACACAATGAATACTTAGAACACTGTCCTACAAAGCTATGAGGAAAGCTTTTGCGTTTTTGGGGGGATTTGGGGCAAAAGATTTTAGGGAAGTTGTAAACAACAGGCAATATTTATTATCCTTTGCAGATTCAAGTAAGGGACAAAGTTAAGTGCTCAGTGTGGGAAACAGTGATCTTGGTTGGTCGTTTCAGATGAATCTAAACCCACTATCTAAAATCACTGTCAGTGTCAATGCCTTCCAAAAAACAGATTTATAATTTAAAATATTTTTGAAGTAAAACAGCTGATTCATTTCATAGCTTCAGAATAAATTCGGAGAATTTCAGTAAATCTCTCATCTTTCTTCCCGTGTTTTCTCTGATAACATGTCCAATATCAGGAGACTGAACTTCTCATTGCTAAATAAGTTAGCACTTTAATGGAAATTATTTGTAATTAAAATAACATATGCTTTTTTTTTAGTGGAGAGAAAATTATCTCTTTCTCTACAAATTCTTATAATACAAATGATTATCAGCATGAGCACATGTGGGTGCGCACACATGTGCACACGTATGTGTGTGTGTGTGTGTGTGTGTGTGTAAAAGGAAGGTGAAACAGCAGGGGGCAAAGGGCCTAAAGAAAATGGTCTGTTCTCAGTGAAAAATGTCAAAGGGTTGGACATTATCAACCATTTTATCCAAACAGCAAAATTACATTTAGGCGTTTACTATCTATCACCTTTCATGTCTCTTCTTTACCATTTTTATAAATAAGATATTACAGCTTTAAATTACTGGTTGAAGGAACACTTTTTTGACCATTGAAATTTCAGGAATTTGGTTCTCCTATTTCAATGAAGTGTGGTCACTCTAACAAATGTCTCCTATGTAGGTTTCAGTGTTCCTTTGAGATTAGAAAAAGGTTTGGCAGACAAACATCAAATGAAATATGATATCCAGGCAGTCAATCTTGTCTGACCTTCATTCCCACATGGTCATGATAATTATTAAACAATTAGGCCTTTGTTTTACAACTTTTTCTTAAAAATGCAGGTTTACTGCATCTCTATATTGGTCAAGTTTTAAACTATCAATGACGTTTTGACTTTCATATTTTTGAGCAATTTTGGTCATAATCTGGTCTACCACAATTCTCTTTCTCTGGCTCTGTCTCCCTCTCCCTCTCTAATGGTACATTGCAATTCTCAAAGTTCTTCTAGATTGACTAACATCACAAGCTCAAGAGGTCAGTTCAGATAATTCAGTTAATGCTTTACTCTTTTTTATGTATTTTTATAAACTCTGAAGCAAGTATTTTCACTGAATTTTATGTTCTGGGGTATTAGAAACTAGAAACCATACAATACAAAAGACAGAGTATTATGAAAACCAATTATATTAGAAAAATAGAGAAATTAATGTAAATTTAGATTGTAACAAATATTAATATGGTATGAAATAAGAATTAAATTTGCTATACTGCTTACTTGGAGTGGCCCACTTCTAACTAAAGTTTCATAATTCTGATAATATGTTCACTCTACTTCATAGATTAGGGAAATTCAAATATAAGATGTGAGAACCACTAACTTAGATAAACACTTTGATTTGATATTGCAATACTAAGGATTAAAGAAATGCACATCCAAGAGACAATTTCTGATATATTCTTTCATGCACATGTACTTGCATTAGTGTTTCAGTTTCATCTTTCAACCTTTTTTTTCTGCTTTTGATAGTAATTTTAAAATATGCTGATAAGCATTGCTTTAGAAGGACATATGTAAGGAATGTTCTCATCATAAGGACTTTTTTTTCTTTTATTTTGTATCTATATGAAATAATGGATGTTCACTAAACTTACGGTGGTAATCATTTCATGATATATAAGTCAAATCATTATGCTGTATAACAAACTTATACAGTGCTGTATGTCAATTATGTCTCAATAAAACTGGAAAAAATAACCCAGTTACTCTCTATAATCCACAAAAATCTTAGGAATTGTCAGTATTAGATATCAATGGAATTGAAAGTAAAGGTGAACCTAAACACTGAATAATTGAAAGTCTGTCTAAAAAGCAACTCAATTGTTAGGTATATATACCACTCTGTGCAATACCTAGGCAGCAGATTAGAGGTTCTTTTGCAGGAGAGCGTAAAACAGCCAGTCAATAGGCAAATTACAGTCCAGGGTACTATGGTGACAACAAAGTGGTTAAGGGACGCTTACATATTGAATCACGAGATCCTCACATGTTTTAATCCACAGAGTTCCCAGAAATTTGTCAGTTTAGCTTAACATGTTACCACATCTAATATGGGAAAAGTCTTCTTTGGGAAACTTAAACACACCAAGAGCTAAAATCTATAGACATTGAAGTCAGGGAATCCCCGGTGAAATGTCTTATCCAGATATTACTACCATAAAATTCACATTTGACAATCCCTATTTATACATGTAGAGCTTCTGATAACTTTTGTTTAGACCTTTTCTGGATATTGTTATTTAAAACCTGTATAGACATATATAGGCAGGGAATATCTTATTTAATGGAAAAACAGGTAAACAGTAATTGTTCTTTTAGAAAACACATTTAAACATCATTTGCTTATATTTATTTTATTAATATACTAGTATTAGTATGCTTAAAGAAGATGAAGGAGGAAGGAAGAGGAGAAGAAAGAGAAGAGAACAGGGAAAATAAAATAAGAGGAACCCTTTACGGACAATGTGATAGGAATATTTTATCTTATCATTTGCTCACATCAAGAGTAGATGTTAAAATCATATCAGGCTTTGCTTGGGCCAGTATCTTTAAAAAGCCACACATCTGATAAAATGTGACATCTCATAGTAAGGGTTATACAGAGTGAAAGTTTTTTCAAAGTAGTAATTTATAACTTTTGGACAAACTTTCTTTTTTTTTCAAATACAGATTCAGGTGTATTTTCAAATACATGCAGTACTCTGGTGGAAATAAAAGCTTCACTAATAAAAAAAGAAGTAAACACATTTGATAGCTATCTCTATTACCATTAAATTTGTGATATAAAACACTGATCTAATTAGTTAAAAAGTTTAACGCAAGCAACATTTCTGTAATTTAGTAAGACATGAATTAATTTTTTAATGGTTATGATTTTTATTTTAACAATAACCTATTCTTGTTTGTTTTCTTTTAAATATATTTATGAGAACTAAGAGGTGGCTTTTAAGGTATAGTACTGATAAACACAGTACCTATACTATTTATACTAGAAAATTCTTGAAATAGGTTTTATTATGTCTGAACAACCTTTTGGCACATTAGGATATATTAATCAGAAAAGAACATAATGATTATGGATGACTTACCTTTCATCTGAACTTGTTCTTACTATGGCCATGTAACTTTCTAATTTTGATGGACTATATGTTAAGTTTGAGTGAACAATTTCAATTTCAGTATACTGAGAAATAGCATGGATTGCTACATAAATATGACCCTGGGTAAATAACTTATTGATTATTAATTCCCAATTTCTCTGACATGAAACTTAACGTACTACTGCAAAGGAAAAGCTAAATTGATCAAGTTATTTTTGTTGTTGTTGTTTTGTGTTTTGTGGGGTTTTTTTGTTTGTTTTTTTAGTAGTAAGAAATATACATTGAATACTTACTATATCTTTGGGTTTTGAAATGGAAGCTACATTTATTTAATGCTTAACACTTTATAAAACTCCTCTTACACATATCTTTTAATTGTTAGGTACATTATGAAAAGACTGTTTCCCTTTAGTGGTTCTACTCTCTTGAGAAGAAAATTTTGGTATTATTGATATTATTTAGAGAAGAGGGCACTTTGGGTGTTTAGATATCAGAGTTAAGTCCCAAAGAATCTTGTATGGTGATTTCATGAGAATAAAATTGGCCATGTAGCATATATACAATAAATTATAGCAGAGATACAGAAACAAAGAGAAATAAAATACTTTTTAAAAATCTTCATTAATTTCCATACAAGAAGTGATTTAAAGGGAACAGGAAACTACAAGAATAATGTATACACTTCAGTTAAAGGAATGAAAGGTAGCTGTTCATGGCATAGAATCAACACTGATTCTTGGTATATAGATGACATGTTTTTTACTGGATCCTTTTTTGCCATGTTGCTTTCTATGGATTCTATACACAGCTATGATGTATGGAACTGGAGAGCAGAAGGTGAGCCTTACTGTGTGAATAAAAATGTGTCTTTTGGTTACAAGTACAGGAAAGAGTAAGATGTCAGTTCCCTCTGAGATGAGGAAGAATGCCAGTTGAATAATTTCATGGACTCATTTTGTGTCCAAAAGGTTTCATATCATGCCTTTCTGTGTCACTTCAGGGAAGCTAAGAGACATTAAACTTTGTTGAATTCTCTTTTTTGAATAGCTATGTTAACTGTACATTTGAAACTCCAGATTGGACCGTGATCTACATAGATAACTCTAGACTTTTTAAGGCAAGAAAAATTCCTTCACTTATTTCAAAAGATCCCATTATAACCCTTATAAAAACAGTTCAAGCCCTGATGCATGAAATTTGATTGCCAACTCATCTACTTACATTGCTCCCTACACAGTATCATGATAATGTATCCTTGAATTTTAGTGAGAGATTTATTTCCACTACAGATTAAAAACCACATTGCCTTCAGAAACACATTTACCACTATCTTTTTAGATTAGAGAGAACTTTGTTACTAGCATTTAATGTTTCTGCATCTGGATACAAGTTTGTTTATGCATTTGGAAACCAGGAATACCACAATTATACTTTCTGGAATTTGTAAAACTCCACAGAACACAGAGCTATTTGTAGAACTGCACAGCATCCCCAAGAAACATATGAATATCATATTTGTGCAACAAAAATGGATCTTTTGTATTGTGTCCACATTGATAAATCTACTCTGGTCCTAGTCATGGAAATCTAAGCCTGCAGGTGCAAATTCAAATATATCTGGTTTAAACTGGGACTAGTTTGCCTACCTTCTTCACTAGAGGAAAAAAAAACCTTTTTTTCTTTCAAGTGTAAGAGTAGAAGCCATTGTTAATGGTGCACACACCCAGAATAATCAACCACCTTGAATTTGTAGCAGAAGAGATTTGTATTTGCCCACAGCAAGAGATTGGAAGTTTTCAAGACTCTGTATTTCTCCATTACTGATAATTGGTGAATAATTTTGTAGAAAGTTAAAAGACAAACACATATCACTGACACTAAATCTTGAATTATTAGAATGACTTTATATTGACTCGGTCACATATCAAAGTGTTTATAAAAGTAAATTTTGATAGTAAATTTATATAGCAAATTGATAGCATGTCTGCAGACAAGAAAAATAGAATTAAACAAAGGAAATGTTGAATTTGGTACTCTGACTGTACACCTTTACAAGATACAAAACTGCAAAGAAAATGTGACCTTTACTCAGTAAGTTTGCTATTGATTGTATTACACATGAAATAGTTCCAAAATTGTTTTTTGTATTTATCATAAGATTAAGGAAATGAGTAAGTATACTGATGCTCTTGAGAAACAGCACTTTCACTATGGGAAAAAGACAAATACATATGTCGAATGCGGGGTGCGGGGCACTGTACTTTTAGATTAGAATTTGAACTACCTGTTCCAATTCCATATTACAAAATTCAACACCTATTCACGATAAAAAAAACTCAGAAGACCAGACATAGAAAGGAATGTCCTTAACTTGAAAAATGGTATCTAGGAAACACAGCAAATTTATTCTTAATTGTTAAAGGTTGAATGTTTCCCAGGAATATCAGGAACAAGGCAGGGTTTTTCCTAGAGTTCCTAGTTACTGGAATAAAAACAAACAAGAAACCTAAATAAAACCCAAAAAATTAAAGAGGAAAATTTATAAACAATATGATATTGCCAGTAGAATATTTTGAATTTGTTAAAAGATACCAGAATTTAAAAATTATTTTAGCAATGTTATAGGATGCAAAGTAAAAACATAAAAATCAGTTATATCTCTGAACTCTAGACATGAATAATTAGAAAATAAAATAAAATTAAAACAATTTCATTTACAATATCATCAAGAAGTATGAAATACTTAGGAATAAATTTGACAAAATATGTGAAAGACCTGTACCCTGAAGATTACAAAACACAGCTGAGGCAAATCAAAACTAAATAAATGTAGAGTTATACAATATAAATGGATTGGAAGGCTCAACATTATTTTAATATAAATTCTTCTCAAATTTATCTATAGATTGCTGTCTAATTACAAAATCACAGTGGATTTTTAAATAGAAATTGGGAAGTTAATTCTAACTATATTTGCAAATACAAATGACCTACAAGTCAAATTATATTTAGAAAATGAATTGAAGGACTTATACTTCAGAATTTCTAATTTGCTATGAAACAACAGTAATAAATTCAGTATGATATTTACATAAAGATAAATGAATAGATCAATGGAACAGAATTACACTGATACATATATGCCATTTGATTTTTGACAAAGATGCCAAGGTATTCAGTGGGGAAAGGATAGTCTTTCAACTAGAAATGCTGGAATGGTATTTGGTCACAGTGCCACATAGCTGCCACTGGACAGATCTGAGAGAAAGAAAATATGAATTATAAAATAAGGTAAGATCTATGATAAAGACAAAAACTATACTTCTGAGCCCTGCTTATAGAAACAGCAAATAAAATATTGCTGGTAACAAAGTGAAAGAACCTTGAATCAAAGATTTTAAAAAGTGAGATGGGAAACTCTTCTTCATACTTCTTTGGTATTTAGAAAGGAGTATTACAAAAAGGAGTTAAGTGTAGATTAAGAGAAATAGAAGCAAATCTGGACTTTAAAAGTAAACAGAATGATAAATCATTTTGCAATCAATTGCTAGTTCAGTAAATACAAAGTCAACTTATAGCATATATTATTCAGTATCTTACAGCTTCTTCCGCAGTTATTTTAAGTCTGTATTTCAGTAGAAGCTCAGACCCTATTGCTAAATTCTTGAACACCTAAGGGCATATTTTGTGCACCATGTGTGTTGTTTTTCATAGTTTTGATAGGGATTTTAAAAGTATATATAGGATTTTTCATAGTTTTGATAGAGCTCTTCATTAGCTCTAGGAGAGAAAGGCATCTTTTTTTTTTTTCTGAGTTAAATTCATAGCGTACTGAGAGACTGAATATACTGATACTGCATGCAATGTCTTAGAACAGGGGAAGGGAGGCATTAATTACAAGAAAGTGTAATTCTAAATAAAATAATTTCTTTGTCACTATTTTAATATGACCACTGAATAGTAGTTCCTAACACAACTTCTCCAGAAGTTATGCTAAAATTCCTGTGAAGACAGGCAAAAAATAAAAGAAAACTGAACAGTGAAGAGACTTTTATTTCTGGTAAGATGGAGTAGATATCTTTTCCCTTTTATTCCCACTATGTAGATAAAATGCCTGAACACTGTGTATAAAGCAAATAAGATTTTGAAAGGCAGAGAGAAGAAAATAACCAACTAGGGCTTCAGAATCTGAGGAACAACCTGGGGGGATTTCCCTTTTTTCTCATATAGCCCATAGCAATTACTGGAGAAGCCGGTGACCTGGAAATGCTAACAGTTACAGACAAAAAAAAGCTCCTAGGAAACCCTGCTGTCTTTAGGCACACAAATCTTAAAAAAAGAAAAAAAAAAAAAGAAATTACTGCTCCACTCCAGATAAACAATATAAAATAACAATGGCATACCACCCCCAACAGAAGGCAGAGAATCCAGACTTCCATCATCACTAGGTTGTAGCTTCCATTCCAGAGTGGTGTCAGAGAATGAAGAGTGGAAATCAAGAACATTCATCACCAAGCAAGGGTTCTCCCTCTGCAGCGTCAGGGGAGACTATCTGGAGAGCCTGGAAGTCCCTACCTGGAGGTAGTGAGGTACTTCACACCATCCTCCCTGAGGAGGTATCAGAGGTGGCCTAGTGCAGAGTCAGGATTTTCATCATCTTTCAGCTGCAGTGAGTGCACTTTTCACTTCTGAAACATCAATGGAGCCATGTGGGAAGCAGCAATGAGACACTCATTGCACAAACAGCCAAGGTAGTATTAGTGAAGGCATAGTGAAGAGCCTGAACCTGACTCCATGTCTAGTTGTAGCAAAGGGCCCCTTTCCCTCAGAGGCAAAATGGAGAACCTGGACTTGTTCCCCCACCTGGCAGTAACAAGGTGGCAGAACCCTTCCCCAGCTGGAGCAGTGCCAGAAATAGGTGGCTAAGATACAAGATTTAAGTAAGGTCCAGAGTCTCACAGCAGATTACTTAAATTGTTCAAATTTCAATCAAGGTCACTTATTATTTTAAGAACCAGGGAGATCTGAAATTAATGAGAAAAGATAACAGATGCTGACACTGAGAAAAAAATGGAAATTAGAATTATCTCAAGGACTGTAATATCAGCTATCAGTAAAATGCTTCAGTGAAAATTATGAACGTTTTAAATAAATAAAATATACAAGCTTCAGAAAAGAAATATAAGATATAGAGAAGAATAAAATAGGAATTATAGAACTGAAAAAATACAATAACTTAAATTTTTAAAATTCAGTGAGTAGGCTCAACAGCAGAACTGAAAGAAAAAAGGAGAGAATCATTGAACTTGATGATTTAACAATAGAAAGCACACAATCTGAATAACATGGTAAGCAAAACTATGAGTAAGCACAGTGTTTCCCTTTTCTTCTTGAGTTTTTGAAATTTTGTTTGACTGTTGAAGGAAAAATCATCATAATGTCTGATGTGGTTCTAAATGTGTGTAGAAAGAAATTTAAAAAATAATTCTATTATAAATGGGGGAGGGTAAAGCCATGTAAAGAGAGATCATGTTTTTATAGGTCACATGAACTGGTAAAATGACTACAATAATAGCCTGTGATAAGTCATTCATTTATAATGTAATTCTAACAAATTCTAAAATATGTTTATTTAGCCCATAGAAAAATAAAGAGAAAAGCAGTGAAATGAAAAACAAAGAGAATAATGAGAAAACATATCAATACAGATGATATTTGGGTCCATAAAACAATATTCAACACATTTAAAAGAATTGAAATCATGCAGAATTTTTCTCTTAAACACAATGGAATCAAACTGTAAATCAATAAGTGAAGGATTAACAGAAAATCCCCAAACACCTGAAAAGACTCTTCTAAATAATCCACAAGCTAAGAGAATAAAAGGGAAATAAAAAAATATACACTGAACTGAATGAAGATGAAAATATAACATCAAAATTTGGGGGGGGCAGAGCTGAACTAGTGCTGAGATGGAAATTTATAGCATTAAATTCTTACTTTAGAAAAGGGGGAAAGTCTCAAAACAATATTCTACGTTTCTCTCTCAAGAAACTAGGTGAGAAAGCAAAATAAACCCAAAGCAAGCAGAAGAAATGAAACAATAAAATAAGAACTGATATCTATGAAACTGAAGCAGATGAAAATAGAGAAAAATCTTTAGCTCAAAATAATCTTTACACTAAAGTTGCATATTTTGAGGTGGAATATTCTGCTACCCTCCATTAGACATATATGTCAATTAAACAAGAGAATGCTTGTAAATATCACCAAACAAATATGACCAAGTGCTATTTGCAAAGATGTGAAGCAATTCAATGGTAGAAGGGTAGTTTTTTGAAAAAAACGGTGCTGGAGCACTTGTATATCCATAAGCAAAAACATGAACCTAGATTTAAACTCACACCTCATACAATGATAACTTAAAGTGGATTATATATTTACATGTAAAATGTAAATTATAAAACTTTTAGAAGATGACAGAGGGAAAAACATCTTTGGGATCTAGGTCTTGAAAAACAGTTCCTAGACTTGACACCAAGTACACCATTTGTAAGTAGAAATTTGGCGGAATTAAATTTCATGACAATTAAAAACTTTTGCTCTGGAAAGATCCTGTTAAAAGATGAAAAGGCAAGCTACAGCTAGGCGAAAATATTTGCCAACTTATCTGACAAGGGACTAGTATCCAGAAAATATAAAGAATTTTCAAAACTCAATAGTAAGAACAGTAGAATAGTAGAACTCCACCATATTTTCTCTGAATTCTCTGAAAATTGAGTTAAAAATGCCTACAGTGAAACTTGATTTTAATGATTAACAATAATATATGTGCAATGCTACAAAAATAAGTGGTTATCCAGTTCAATTGGTTTTCTGTTTTTTCAAATAACAATAATGCTCGGTGTTACCTTTGAACAAATACTAAAACACATAAAAAGGCATTAGGAACCATTAACATAATACTTTATTTTTAATATCTGGTAGAACCAAAATATCTTTCTTGTAGCCGTCCAATATAAATGCCAGAAGGTAACCATAATTAAAAATTGTGTGCATTTTTGTTTCACATATGTTGTTACACACTTTGCAGGAATGTATAACGTCAAATAAAAGGGTTTCCAGACTTCTATTTTAAAATATACACTGAATGGTTAGTCATAAATATAGATTCTTCAAAAGTTATGCTAAAACTTCCATGAAGACTCACTAAAAATGAAAATTTAAAGAGTAAGTATTTCAACTATAGTCAGCCTTCTGGTTTCAGGTGTTCCGCACACAGGCGAATACAGAGGGCATTTTGGTATCCGTGGGCATCCATCCTAGAACCAGTCCACCATGGATATCAAGGGGTAACTGTAATTGATTAATCATACATATATATAGTTACATATTTTAAATAAACATCTGTATTTATCTTATATTTATATATGTATGTATGTATGACATTTTTATTCAATTAATATACAATTTACCACTTCCCTGGTTAGTGCATACGCATCTACTTACTTCTTTTTACTGGCTACATGATTTTCTAATAAATGGATATATCCTATTTTATTTATCCATCCCTTTAGCTTATTTTCAGTGTATACAAATGGTGTTATAATAAACATTCTAATATATTACCTCTACAAATACACTGAGGCTGAATCTTCATAAGTGATTTTGCATTTTATACCTAGTCAAGTAGATTTTTAAGCATGAAAATCATAGAAATATATTTTTACATATGCTGGGTCTCACAAAACCTGCCATCCATGTGTCATGTTTAAAAATAATTTTAAAAGAGTTAAAAGTAGAAAGGAGAAAGACATACCTTATTATAGATTTTTAAGACTACCTATAATTGTAATTCTTTTTAAGGAATTAAGGAATTACATTACTTAATGTTAAATTAAAAACAACAATATTAGAAATAAAATTAATTTAGCAGCTTCTTGGTAAACAATTAATGGAAGAATACATTCTTAATATTTTTTAAAAATTGTCTCAAACCAAAAACATGTATTGTATTGACTAGTAAACCATAGAGTCATTCCTATTAAATTCAATACAAGAAGCATTTTTACCTTTTATCATTGGAAGTTGATGCAAATTCAATAAGGAAATCAAGATATAAACATTAGAAATAAGCAAATCAATATATTGTCAATTTCCGATGGTATTTGTATAGCATGACAAACTATATCAGTTGAAAAACTCTTAAGAATTCTATCAAGTTTTTGGTTACAGAAGACAAGAATGCAATGGTTTATAATATAATGGCAATAATAACTTAGAAAATATAATGAAAAATAACTATTTACAAGAACTATTGGAGTTTAAGTGGGTCCAGTATGTAATGCCATTCTTTTCTCCACCTGACTTTTTGATATATAAGACATAAAACAAAGACATTGAATGGATAGAGTATGAACATCATCCTTATCACTAAGATGATGTTTAAAAAATGAGATGAATCTGAAGGAAATTGGTCTTCTTAAAATAGTGAACCAAAGAATTAAAGAGCATTACAACCTAAAATAGTGCTGGATCTCTGCATGCCTCACAACATGGTGGTCTGTCCTTGTAAAACATAGTCTGGAGGATTACAGCAGAACATGCTAGCTCTATGGACAGTTCATTCCCAAGAGGCAATGGATAAGAATTCTTGGATGATTGCACCAAGTTTCCCCTTGCAAAATCATCAGTCAGATTAAGTCACTCCTCTTCAAGTTAAGCTTAAGGGACAGAAAGGAAAAAGAAGTGAAATGCTAGTGGAGCTTCTTCCATTTGGAAGGAAACAATAGAATGTGAGGGAGAAGCAATCCAAACCAACAGTAAGTAAGCATAGGAATATACTGTATAGGATAGATATGTTTTGTGTAGTATAGATATGAAGACATATATAACAGCTGAGAGGAAAAAATAAATAATTTGATTAAATGTTGAGAATTATCTAGTGTTTCTCGAGGGAAAACATTTATTATAATGCTGTTACATCCCCAATAGGATGTCCAATAGGACATTGCTTTCAGTTAACTCTGTGGTATGTCTGGTTTAGTATTTAGTCTGCCATCTCTGAAGAATGACCTTTCTGCCACTTACATGTACTGGCTGCAAAGCAGTTTGAATTGGGCCCTAGGTCAGCACCCAACATGTGAAGTAGAATCATGAGAAATTTTTGTAAATTGTTCTCCAATTTTGAGTTATTTCACACTTCTGATTTAGAGATTGCATTAAGTAGTATATTTTAATAGAAACCATCATTTAAAAATAGTGTATATGCTTTTATTTTCCTCTGCCTTCCTGCAGTGCTATATGATAAAAAATTACAGGGCTTAATTGTATATTTAAACTGAATGATCAGAAAGTCTTGCTTGAGCAAAGAAAAACAATTAGGGTTATATTAATCAATGGAAATATCAGTATGCTTTAAAAGTTACAATTCTTGATGGAAAGTTCAAGATAACTCTAACTTCAGCCAGTTGGAACACTTAAAAATATTGAGAAATAAATGCATCTGATTGAACTGGAGTCATACTTCATTGACTGAGTGTGGAAGAGAAAGCAATCAATGCTTAGATGCTTACCACAGTTGTGGGAGTTGTTGAGTATGCTGTCTCTGACTTGGGAAATATATCTAATTAAGGGAAGTTTGCCTTAACGATTTGCCTTAGGATCACAATTAGTGGAGACCTCTAGGGACTGCGGTTTCTACTTAGGGTCTTCCAATTTGACTACATTGCTCTCCAATATAGGAAATTAATGAAAGCTTCATGAAAAAGATACATTGTCTGCTTTACTGAATCAGTTCCTTCTAAGACTATGTTTCCCTTCTTAAATATTTAAGTGCCATTCTACATCTTAAAAGGAAAAGTTTCACAAGTACTTCTATTTATGTATAAAGTATGGCTTTTTCATTTTAAGTTATGACAGATGGCAGATGTCTTTAATGGCCAATGTGAAGATGAATGATTGCCTAGAGGTTCATTTTTTATTCAAAAATTTTTTGACAGCCAACTAAGCAAACTGATTTTTCATAGAAGAAGGGCAACATGGTGCTCATCTAACTCATGTTTTCAATGGTAATGTGTGTTATATAATAATACCTTATATAATACACATTGAAAAATTTGTGATAGGCATCTTATAAAATGGCTCCTAGTGATCCCTGTCTCTTGGTATTCACAACTTTCATTATCTGCTCTCCATGAGTGTAGACTGGGTCTAATGATACACTTTTTTTTTAACATCGTTATTGGAGTATAATTGCTTTACAATGGTGTGTTGGTTTCTGCTTTATGACAAAGTGAATCAGTTATACATATATATATGTCTCCATATCTCTTCCCTCTTGCATCTCCCTCCCTCCCACCCTCCCTATCCCACCCCTCTAGGTGGTCACAAAACACCAAGCTGATCTCCTTGTGCTATGTGGCTGCTTCCCACTAGCTATCTGTTTTATATTTGGTAGTGTTGTATGTCCATGCCACTCTCTCACTTTGTCCCAGCTTACTCTTCCCCTTCCTCATATCTTCAAGTCCATTCTCTAGTAGGTCTGTGTCTTTATTCCCATCTTGCCCCTAGGTTCTTCATGACCATTTTTTTGTTTGTTTTTAGATTCCATATATATGTGTTAGCATACGGTATTTGTTTTTCTCTCTCTGACTTCACTCTGTATGACAGACTCTAGGTCCAACCACCTCACTACAAATAACTCAATTTCGTTTCCTTTTATGGCTGAGTAATATTCCACTGTATATAAGTGCCACATCTTCTTTATCCATTCATCTGTTTATGGACACTTAGGTTGCTACCATGTCCCAGCTATTGTAAATAGAGCTGCATTGAACATTTTGGTACATGACTCTTCTTGAACTAAGGTCTTCTCAGGATATATGCTGAGTAGTGGGATTGCTGGGTCGTATGGTAGTTTTCTTTTTAGTTTTTTAAGGAACCTCCATACTGTTCTCCATAGTGGCTGTATCAGTTTACATTCCCACCAACAGTGCAAGAGTGTTCCCTTTTCTCCACACCGTCTCCAGAACTTATTGTTTGTAGATTTTTTGATGATAGCCATTCTGAATGCTGTGAGATGATATCTCATTGTAGTTTTGATTTGCATTTCTCTAATGATTAATGATGTTGAGCATTCTTTCATGTGTTTGTTGGCAATCTGTATATCTTCTTTGGATAAAAGTCTATTTAGGACTTCTGCCCATTTTTGGATTGAGTTTGTTTTTTTGATTTTGAGCTGCATGAGCTGCTTGTAAATTTTTCAGATTTTTCATCATTAGTGTATAGGAATGCAAGAGATTTCTGTGCATTAATTTTGTATCCTGCTACTTTAAAAAATTCATTGATTAGCTCTAGTAGTTTTCTGGTATCATCTTTAGGATTCTCTATGTATAGTATCATGTCATCTGCAAACACTGACAGCGTTACTTCTTCTTTTCTGATTTGGATTCCTTTTATTTCTTTTTCTTCTCTGATTGCTGTGGCTAAAACTTCCAAAACTATGTTGAATAATAGTGGTGAGAGTGGGCAACCTTGTCTTGTTCCTGATCTTAGTGGAAATGATTTCAGTTTTTCACCATTGAGATTGATGTTAGCTATGGGTTTGTCATATATGGCGTTCATTATGTTGAGGAAAGTTCCCTCCATGCCTACGTTCTGGAGGGTTTTTATCATAAATGGGTGTTGAATTTTGTCAAAAGATTTCTCTACATCTCTTGAGATGATCATATGGTTTTTCTCCTTCAATTTGTTAATATGATGTATCACATTGATTGATTTGCATATATTGAAGAATCCTTGTATTCCTGGGATAAACTCCACTTGATCATGGTGCATGATCCTTTTAATGTGCTGTTGGATTCTGTTTGCTAGTATTTTGTTGTGGATTTTTGCATGTATGTTCATCAGTGATATTGGCCTGTAGTTTTCTTTCTTTGTGCTGTCTTTGTCTGGTTTTGGTATCATGGTGATGTTGGCCTTGTAGAATGAGTTTGGGATTGTTTCTCCCTCTGCTATATTTTGGAAGAGTTTGAGAAGTATAGGTGTTAGTTCTTCTCTAAATGTTTAAGAGAATTTGTCTGTGAAGCCATCTGATCCTGGGCTTTTGTTTGTTGGAAGATTTTTAATGACAGTTTCAATTTCAGTGCTTGTGATTGGTCTGTTCATATTTTCAATTTCTTCCTGGTTCTGTCTCAGAAGGTTGTGCTTTTCTAAGAATTTGTCCATTTTTTCCAGGTTGTTCATTTTATTGGCATATAGTTGCTTGTAGTAATCTCTCATGATCCTTTGTATTTCTGCAGTGTCAGTTGTTACTTCTTTTTCATTTCTAATTCTATTGATTTGAGTCTTCTCCCTTTTTCTCTTGATGAGTCTGGCTCACGGTTTATCAATTTTGTTTATCTGCTCAAAGAACCAGCTTTTAGTTTTATTGATCTTTGCTGTCATCTCCTTCATTTCTTTTTCATTTATTTCTGATCTGATCTTTATGATTTCTTTCCTTCTGCTAACTTTTGGGTTTTTTTAAATTCTTCTTCTCTAATTGCTTTAGGTGTAAGTTTAGGTTGTTTATTTGAAATGTTTCTTGTTTCTTGAGGCAGGATTGTATTGCTATAAACTTCCCTCTTAGAACTGCTTTTGCTGCATCCCATATGTTTTGGGTCATCGTGTTTTCATTGTCCTTTGTTTCTAGGTAATTTTTGATTTCCTCTTTGATTTCTTCAGTGATCTCTTGGTTATTAAGTAGTGTATTGTTCAGCTTCCATCTGTTTCTATTTTTTACAGAGTTTTTCCTGTAATTGATATCTAGTCTCATAACGTTGTGGTCAGAAAAGATACTTGATACGATTTCAATTTTCTTAAATTTACCAAGGCTTGATTTGTGACCCAGGATATGATCTATCCTGGAGAATGTTCCAAGAGCACTTGAGAAGAATGTGTATTCTGTTGGTTTTGGATGGAATGTCCTATAAATATCAATTATGTCCATCATGTTTAATGTACCATTTAAAGCTTTTGTTTCCTTATTTATTTTCATTTTGGATGATCTGTCCATTGGTGAAAGTGGGGTGTTAAAGTCCCCTGCTATGATTGTGTTACTGTCGATATCCCCTTTACGGCTGTTAGTGTTTGCCTTATGTATTTACATGCTCCTATGTTGGGTGCATAAATATTTAAAATTGTTATATCTCCTTCTTGGATTGATCCCTTGATCTTTATGTAGTGTCCTTCCTTGTCTCTTGTAATAGTCTTTATGTTAAAATCTACTGTGTCTCATATGACAATTTCTACTTCAGCTTTGTTTTGATTTCCATTTGCATAAGATATCTTTTTCCATCCCCTCACTTTCAGTCTGTATGTGTCCCTAGGTCTGTAGTGGGTCTCTTGTAGAGAGCATACATGTGGGTCTTGTTTTTGTATCCATTCAGCCAGTCTATATCTTTTGGTTGGAGCATTTATTCCATTTACATTTAAGGTAATTTTTGATATATATGTTCCTATTACCATTTTCTTAATTGTTTGGGGTTTATTATTGTAGGTCTTTTCCTTCTCTTGTGTTTCCTGCCTAGAGAAGTTCCTTTAGCATTTGTTGTAAAGCTGGTTTGGTGGTGCTGAACTCTCTCAGCTTTTGCTTGTCTGTAAAGGTTTTAATTTCTCCATCAAATCTGAATGAGATCCTTCTGGGTAGAGTAATCTTGGTTGTAGGTTTTTCTCCTTCATCACTTTAAATATGTCCTGCCACTCCCATCTGGCTTGCAGTGTTTCTGCTGAAAGATCAGCTGTTAACCTTATGGAGATTCCCTTGTGTGTTATTTGTTGTTTTTCCCTTGCTGCTTTTAATATTTTTTCTTTGTATTTAATTTTTGATAGTTCGATTAATATGTGTCTTGGCATGTCTGTCCTTGGATTTATCCTGTATGGGACTCTCTGTGCTTCCTGGACTTGATTAACTATTTCCTTTCCCATATTAGGAAAGTTTCCAACTATAATCTCTCCAAATATTTTCTCAGTCCTTTTCTTTTTCTCTTCTTCTTCTGGGACCCCTATAATTTGAATATTGATGCATTTAATGTTGTCCCAGAGGTCTCTGATATGGTCCTCGATTCTTGTCATTCTTTTTTCTTTATTCTGCTCTGCAGTAGTTATTTACACTGTTTTATATTCCTGGTCAGTTATCTGATCTTCTGCCTCAGTTATTCTGCTATTGATCCCTTCCAGAGACTTTTAAATTTCATTTATTGTGTTTTTCATCGCTGTTTGTTTGCTCTTTAATTCTTCTAGGTCCTTGTTAAGCATTTTTTGTATTTTCTCCATTCTATTTCCAAGATTTTGGATCATCTTTAGTATCATTTTTCTGAATTATTTTTCGGGTAGACTGCCTATTTCCTCTTCATTTATTAGGTCTGGTGGATTTTTGCCTTGCTCCTTCATCTGCTGTGTGTTTCTCTGTCTTCTCATTTTGCTTAACTTACTGTGTTTGGAGTCTCCTTTTCACAGGCTTCAGGTTCGTAGTTCCTGTTGTTTTTGGTGTCTGGTCCCAGTGGCTAAGGTTGGTTCAGTAGCTTTTGTAGGCTTCCTCTTGGAGGGGACTAGTGCCTGTGTTCTGGTGGTTGAGGCTCGATCTTGTCTTTCTGCTGGGCAGGTCCACGTCTGGTGGTGTGTTTTGGGTGTGTCTGTGTCTTTATTATGATTTTAGGCAGCCTCTCTGCTAATGGATGGGGTTTTGTTGTTGTCTTGCTTGTTGTTTGTCATGGGCTGTCCAGCACTGTAGCTTTCTGGTCATTGAGTGGAGCTGGATCTTGACTTTGAGCTGGAGATCTCTGGGAGCTTTTTGCCATTTGATATTATGTGGAGCTGGGAGGTCTCTTGTGGACCAGTGTTCTTAACTTGGCTCTCCCACCTCAGAGGCATAGCCTTGACACCTGACTGGAGCACCAAGAGCCTGTTATCCACAGTGCTCAGAATAAAAGGGAGAAAAGAAAGAAAGAAAGAAGATAAAATAAAATGAAAGAAAATAAAGTTAAATAAAATAAATTTATTAAAAAAATTATTTAAAAAAATTTTAAGTAATAAAAAGAAGAAAGAAAGAAAGAAAAAAGAGAGCAAGCAAACCAAAAAACAGATACACCAATGATAAGTCCTAAGAACTATACTAAAAATACCCAGAAACAACAGCAAAAAAAAACAAAAAACAAAACAAAACCCAGGTAGACAGAACCCTAGGACAAATGGTAAAAGCAAAGCTATACAGACAAAATCACACACAGGAGTATACACATACACACTCACAAAAAGAGAAAAAGGGAAAAAAATATATATATATCGTTGCTCCCCAAGTCCACCTCCTTAATTTGGGATGATTCATTGTCTATTCAGGCATTCCACAGATGCAGGGTACATCAGGTTGATTGTGGAGATTTAATATGCTGCTCCTGAGGCTACTGAGAGAGATTTCCCTTTCTCTTCTTTGTTCACACAGGTCCTGGGTTCAGCTTTGGATTGGCCCCGCCTCTGCGTGTAGCTTGCCTGAGGGCATTTGTTCTTTGCTCAGACGGGATGGTTTTAAAGGAGCAGCTGATTCCGGGGCTCTGGCTCACTTAGGCAGGGGGGAGGGAGGGGCACGGAGTGCGGGGCGAGCCTGCGGCGGCAGAGGCCGGCGTGACATTGCACCAGCCTGAGGAGCGACGTGTGTTCTCCCTGGCAAGTTGTCCCTGGGTCACAGGACCCTGGCAGTGGCAGGCTGCACAGGCTCTTGGGAGGGGAAGTGTGGAGAGTGAACTATGCTTGCACACAGGCTTCTTGGTGGCTGCAGCAGCAGCAGTTTTAGCATCTCATGTCCGTCCCTGGGGTCCGCACTGATAGCCACGGCTCACTCCAGTCTCTGGAGCTCCTTTAGGCGGTGCTCTTAATCCCCTCTCCTTGCGCACCAGGGAACAAAGAGGCAAGAAAAAGTTTCTTTCCTCTTTGACAGCTCCAGACCTTTTCCCGGACTCCCTCCTGGCTAGCCATGGCGCACTAACAGCTTCAGGCTGTGTTCACGCAGCCAGCCCCAGTCCTCTCCCTGCGATCTAAGCTCTGAAGCCCGAGCCTGAGCTCCCAGCTCCGCCGTCGCCTGGGGCGGGCGAGCAGACAAGCCTCTTGGGCTGGTGAGTGCTGGTGGGCACCGATTCTCTGTGCGGGAATCTCTCCACTTTGTCCTCTGCACCTCACTTGCTGTGCTCTCCTCTGCAGCTCTGAAGCTTCCCCGCTCCGCCACCTGCAGTCTCCGCCAGTGAAGGGGCTTCTAGTGTGTGGAAACCTTTCCTCCTTCACAGCTCCCTCCCACTGGTGCAGGTCCTGTCCCTATTGTTTTGTCTGTGTTTTTTCTTTTGCCCTACCCAGGTACGTGGGGGAGTTTCTTGCATTTTGGGAGGTCTGAGGTCTTCTGCCAGCGTTCAGTGGGTGTTCTGTAGGAGTTGTTCCACATGTAGATGTATTTCTGATGCATTTGTGGAGAGGAAGGTGATCTCTGCGTCTTACTCTTCCTCCATCTTGAAGCTCCTCTACTGATACACTTTTAGAAATAGAATATGACAAAGGTGAGAGAATGTCAATTCCAAGATTATTCTGTTAAAGACAGTGAGTCCCATCTTGCCTGTAATCTATCTCTAGATCAGTGCTTGCTCACTATAGTGAAGCGAGCTGATATATCATGAATGGCCCTGTGATTTTATGGAGTAGCCCACATGTCAAGGGACTGAGGGTATCTTTCAGCTAATGATCAGTGAGGCACTGAAGTCCTCTAACGGTCTACAAGGTGCTGATTCTTGCCAACAACCACGTGAATGAGCTTTGAAATCAGATCCTTCCCCAGAGGTTTGAAATGTCTCCAACCCTTTTGACAACTTGATTGCAGCCTTAGAAAAGAGTCTGAGAAAGAGGAACAACAAAAAAAATTTAGCCTGGATTTCTGACCCAAAGAAATTGCAAGAAATAAATGTTGGTTTAAACCATTTGGTTTTAGAGTAATTTGTTATGCAACAATAGATAACTCATGCAAACATACATGCCTATAATGTTTAAAATAGACATTATCCCAGAGAATAACCAACAGTGAAGGGAAAATGGTATTACTGGTGTCACCAAAACTTCATCATAATCATTTGAGTTCAGCAGCTATATTAAATATTGCTGTTCTTAGAGTGTATGCAACTATGATGTATACACTAGTGGATGCAAGTATCATTCTATAAACATAGAAGGTTAGTAAAATTCAAACAGCTGGCTTCCCTAAAATAATATTGAGTTAGAAAATAATGAAATCAGCCTCCAGATACTTTTTGAATTAATGAGACTTTGTAAATATACAAACATTCTGATATTCAGTAAAAGAGCAATTTATAACTATTTAAAAATAAATTAAATCAGATTCTTTAGATTAATGATATAAGCCTGTTATCTGCAGTTTATGCTGGAAGTTTTTGCCCCAGTATTTTATTCAGATAGTCTGTTTTTAAAAGCAACTTTAGGTTCACAGCAAAATTGAGTGGAAAGTCCAGAGATTTCCTGTATCTCCCCTGCCTCCACACCTGCACGGCCTCTCCCATTATCAACATCCTCCACCAGAGTTGTACCTTTGTTACAACTGATGAACCTGCATTGACACATCATTGTTGCCCAAAGTCCATAGTTGACATTAGGGTTCAACAACTTTTGGTGTTGTACATTCTATGGGGATGAAGAAATGAATAATGACATGTCTCCACTATTATGGTATCCTAAGTTAGTTTCACTTCCCTAAAAATCCTCCACCTATTTATCTCTTCCCTTCCGTAACCCCTGGCAACCAGTGATCTTTTTACTGTCTCCATAGTTTTTGTCTTTTCCAGAATGTCAGATAGCCATAATCTTACAGTATGTACCCTTTTCAGACTAGCTTCTTTCACTTAGAAATATATAAAGTTTCCTCCTTGTCTTTTCATGGTTTGGTAGTGCAGCCCTTTTTTAGTTTCAATAATACCCCATCACCTGGATATATCACTGTTTATTTATCCATTCAACTACTGAAGGACTTCTGTCTAAAATTCATATAGCTATCTTTGTTCTCTTTTGATTAGTGTTAATGTGGTATTTCTCAATTTATTTGCTTTTAGTCTATATGTGTGTTTATATTTAAAGTGAATTTCTCATTGACAACATATACGTTGGGTCTTGTTTCTTGAATCACTCTGACAACCTTTGTCTTTTAATTGGTACATTTAGACCATTAACATTCAAAGCCATTATTGATATAGATGGACTGATATCTACCATATACACTACTGCTTTCTATTTGCTGACGTTTGTTCTTTTTTTTTTCTGTTTTTATCTTCCATTCCTTTTCTGCTTTTTATGGTTTTGAATATTTTATATGTCTGTTTCTTTCCTTTCTTAGTATAGAAGTTTTCTTTTTCTCTTTTTTTTACTTTTTATAGTGGTTGCCTTAAAGTTTTCAATATACTTATACACTTTTACAACTAATCCAAGTCTACTTTCAAATAATACTATATTGTTTTACAGGTAGTTGAAGTACCTTATAATAATCAAATAATCCTAATTTCTCTCAGTTGTATCATTGTTATCATTCATTCTGCTGATACAGAAGCATATATAAGCATACACACACAACCACATAAGCATACATAACTAAATACATTGTTACTGTTATTTTGAACAAACTGTTGTCTGTTAGATCTAGTAAGAATAAGAAATATAAAAGTTTATTTTACCTTTACTTATTCCTTCTCAGATATTCTACTTTCTTCGTTTGTTTTTTTTATTATTTTATGTTGTTTAAAGAATAGTGAGTACAGCGATGAAGCCAGAGTGAATCTATTATTAGTGATAAACTTGATTGAACAAATTGGGTGAAGATAGATTTTGCTGAGCTTTGCTTTGAAGGGTAATAGTTTTTATTTTATCCTGAGGTCAATACATTCATCTAAGATATTTAATAAGGAAATAATATATTGAAATTAATGTTTAGGGGCTTCCCTGGTGGCGCAGTGGTTGGGAGTCCGCCTGCCGATGCAGGGGACATGGGTTCGTGCCCCGGTTTGGGAGGATCCCACATGCCGCGGAGCGGCTGGGTCCGTGCGCCTTGGCCGCTGAGCCTGCGCGTCCGGAGCCTGTGCTCCGCAACGGGAGAGGCCACAGCAGTGAGAAGCCCGTGTAGCACAAAAAAAAAAAAAAAAAATTAATGTTTACTTTTCCTTTCTTTATGAAGACCCAAATTTCTGAGTTTTATTATTCTCCTTTTCTTGAAAGAACTTCTTTTAACATTATATGCAGGGCAACTCTACGGCAACAAATCCTCTTATTTTTGTTTGAGAGAGTCTTTATTTCTCCTCCACTTTTGAAGAATATTTTGCAGGACACAGAATTCCAGGTTGATGGGTTTTTTCCTCAGCACTTCAAGTATTTCACTCTATTTTCTCTGTTTTTGATGACCTTGAAAGGTTTGAGGAGTTCCAGTCAGGTATTCTATGGGATGCCACTCACTTAGTATTTGCCTGTTTTTTTTCTTCATGATTAGATAAGGATACTGTGTTTTAGGGAGAGAGACCATAGAGATAAAGTGCTATTTCATAACATTACGTTATATTAACCACGATCACAAGGCTGAGGTAGTCTTTGTTCACTTCCTCTACTCCAAATTACTCTTTTTCACTCCACTTTCATGCTGTATTTTTTGGATGGATGTCACTATGCATGGTTAAGTAGTTATGTTCAATGCCCTTAAGGGCAGAATATTTACATAAATTATTTGAAATTCATTTGCACATGAGATATTTTAATTCTGTATTTATTTACTCAATTATTTATATCAATATGGATATTTATTGTATACTGAGGGTTATAAACTAATATTTCTTTGATTCAGTTGTCCAGTGTGTTCTAACTTGGCCTTTAGGAGCTCCTTCATTGGTTCCTGTGTTCCATTTACATAACCCATTCATTGTGGATTTTATTTAATTTATGTTTTGAGCAGATATTTATTGTCACTAAAAGAGGCTCCAGGCTCATCTTGTATATTTCCCACCCCAGTTCTAGAATCAACCATTTCTATCTGGGGCCCTATTTTCTTTTATTAAAGAATGGCATTAGAAACCAATCTCTGGACATGAGATATGGTCTTTGTTACTGGGGCATCCTTATTTCCATGTCCTTTCAGCTTACAGGTAAAGGAATTGACATATGTGTGTGGATTAGCTCATGAATATACACATAAATATTTCTCTATGTAAACCATCTGTGTCTATATTTAGTTAAAGGGTTCATACTAATGTCTCCAACTCTAATTCATTATCACATGGATCTCTCTAATATTGTCTCCTTGCTTACCTATTACCTCCCACTCCAAGAGTGAGATGCCTGGCTCCATCATTATCCATTCATTTCTTCTTTATTTTTGTTGATTTCCATATACATATATAATGGTATAAAAATTAACATGTAACCCTTGGGAAAACTTCAGCTAGAATACAGTGTTTACTTACAGTTCCTTTGCCTTTAACCTTACAGAGTCCTCTCATTTCCAAAGTTATTTAGGTCAGCACCTTCACCCCCACTCTTTTCAACAAGGTACTTTCATACATTTGTAATACAGTTAATATACTCTTGCCAATTCTACATACCCTCCTGGAATTTCCTGACTTTGAAATGATTTTCCTTTAAATTTGAATCTATTAAGAGTAAGCTTGGGTTTATCTGGTGGTGCAGTGTTTGAGAGTCTGCCTGCCGATGCAGGGGATGCAGATTCGTGTCCCGGTCTGGGAGGATCCCACATGACATGGAGCGGATGGGCCCGTGAGCCATGGCCACTGAGGCTGTGCGTCCGGAGCCTGTGCTCTGCAACGGGAGAGGCCACAACAGTGAGAGGCCCGTGTACCACAAAAGAAAAAAAAAAAGTAAGCTTTTGTGCTGTAAAGTTCTATGGCTTTGGATCAATGCAAAGGGTCATGTATCCACCATTGTAGTATCATACCGAAACTCTGCCCAAAAACTTCCCTTGTGCTCATCTATTCAACCCTTGCCCCTCTTCCTAAAACCAAGGCTAACACTGATTGTTGCTTTCTTTATAGTTTTGCCTTTTACGAAATGTCATATACTGTCAATTCTTGTTATTCATGGTAGTGGTGTTCTAAAAAAGTCATTGCAAACACTCGATTAGTGAATACCAAACTGAACCACTGCTTCTAGGGGAAATACAAGGCTAGGCTCTTATGAGCCTTTGGTCAAAACATTTTTGTCAACCAATCTACATACAACCTTACTTTATGTGTGTTTCAGTTTATAAAGATATGTTATTTAATATATATTATTGTTTCATTAACATTGAACTCACAGCTAACAGCTGTAACATGTCTGAGTGAACTTTATCTGACATATTTTCTCTGTAAGACACATCACAGCCTTCTTGAATGTAGGAACATGAAACAGCACTTCAGTGTTACATTTGGAGGCCATTTTACATAGAGAAATCATGAATGAAAAGCACAAACATGCAAAAAAATGTGGCACTAAATAGACTGCAGATAGGATACTTGTATACATTTTGAGAGCAAAAGTAAGAAAGCAAAATGTGGCCTTGTCCAACATCAGCTGGGAATATGCATGTAAAGGGACTACACACATGTGTTCAAATAATCACCAAATCACTGCAAGTATTGATTTTGGAGTTACAAATAAATTTTAGCAAGTAGGCAAATTAATACATAAGGAATCTTTGAATTTACAGTTGAACAAAGATCAACTGTAATTGTAATCATATAGTATGTAGCTTTTTCAGACTGCCTTCTTTCACTTAGTGATATGCATTTAAGATTCATTAATTCATTTTTTTTTTTTTTTTTTTTTTTTTGCGTTATGCGGGCCTCTTCACAGTTGTGGCCTCTCCCCTTGCGGAGTACAGGCTCTGGACGCACAGGCTCAGCGGCCATGGCTCACGGGCCCAGCCTCTCCACGGCATGTGGGATCTTCCCGGATCGGGGCACGAACCCGTGTCCCCTGCATCGGCAGGTGGACTCTCAACCACTGCGCCACCAGGGAAGCCCAATTCATTCTTTTTTTTAAATGGCTTGAGAGCTCATTTTTAAAAAATCACTGAATAATATTCCATTGTATGGATGTACCACAGTTTGTTTATCCATTTAACTTTCAAGAGACATCTTTGTTGTTTCTAATTTTGACAGTTATATATAAAGTGACTATAAATATTCCTGCACAGGTTTTTGTGTGCACATACGTTTTCACATCAGGTGGGTAAATTTCTAGGAGCATGATTGCTGGCTCATATGGTAAAACTGTTTAGCTTTGGAAGTGTGATGGTTAAAATTTGTCAACTTGGGTAGGCTACAATGCCCAGTTGTTTGGTCAAACACTGTTGTTTGATGTTGTTATGAAGGTATTTTGTAGATATGGTTAACATGTACAATCAGTTGACTTTTAGTAAAGGATAGGAACTTGATACTGTGGGTGGGCCTCATCCAATCAGGTGAAGGCCTTAAGAGCAAAAACTAAGGTTCCTTAGAGAAAGAGGAATTCTTCCTCAAGACTGTGACTGAAAAATCCTTCCTGAGTTCTCAGCCTACTGGCCTGCCTACAATAGTATGAACCAATACTTTGAAGTAAATCTCACAATTTGTACACACACACACATATATCATATTGGTTCTGCTCTCTGAAGAACCCTGACTGATACAGTAAGAAACTGTCAAACTGTCTTCCAAAATGACTGTACCATTTTGCATTCTTATTAGCAGTGACTGAGAGTTCTGTTGTTCGTTATTACAACAATAGTTGGTATTGCCAGTATTTTGAATGTTAGCAATTCTATTAGGTGTGTAGTGGTACTTCATTGTTTTATTTTAAAATTCTCTAATGAAAAATTAATATTAGCATTTCTGTGTGATTTTTTATCATCTGTACATCTCTTTTGATGAGGTATCTCCAGATCATTTGTCCATTTTTTAATTGGGTAACCACTGCTCTTATTGTTGAGTTTTAAAAGGTCTTTGTTCATTTTGGGTATAACTTCTTTATCAGACATGAGTTTTGAAAACATTTTTAGCCAGTCTGTGGTTTTTCTTTTAAATCACTTAGCAGTTTCTTCCACAGAGCAGATTCCTAAAATTTTAATAAGGTTTAACTTAACTGTTTCTCTTTCATTCATATTGCTTTTAATGTTATATCTTAAAACTCATCACTAAACCGAAGATCATCTAGCTTTTCTTCTACATTTTCTCCCAGATATCTTATGGTATTGTGTCTTATGTTTTAGTCTATGAGATCACTTTGTTAAATGCTGTAAAATCTGTATCTAGATTTTTTTTTGTATGACATTTTGTTTTTCCAGCACTGTTTGTTCAAAGAACTACCCTTTCTTCATTTTATTGCCTTTTCTTCTTTGTTAGGGATGAATTGATTATACTTATGAGTCTTCTTCAGAGCATTCTATTTTGCTTCATTGATCTGTGTGACTATTCGTTTGTTGGTACCACTCTGTCTTGATAACTGTAGCTTTGTAGTAATTCTTTTTTTTTTTTTTTTTTTTTTTTGTTTTTTTGTTTTTTGTGGTACGCGGGCCTCTCACTGTTGTGGCCTCTCCCGTTGCGGAGCACAGGCTCCGGACGCGCAGGCTCAGCGGCCATGGCTCACGGGCCCAGTCGCTCCGCGGCATGTGGGATCTTCCCGCACCGGGGCACGAACCCGTGTCCCCTGCATCGGCAGGCGGACTCTCAACCACTGCGCCACCAGGGAAGCCCCTGTAGTAATTCTTAACACTGAGTTTTTTAAATCCTTCAACTTTGTTGTTCTATATTGTTTTGGCTCTTCTAGGTCTTTTACGCTTACTTAAAACCTTTAAATTATTTTGTGAATATCTCCAAAATGTAATCCTGACATTTCTGTTGAGATTTTGTTCATTCTCTACATCAAGGTAGTAAAAATTTATATCTTAACAATATTAAGTCTTCCAATACATGAACACTGAATATCTCTCCATTCATTAGGTGTGCTTTGAGTTCCTCCATCAGAGTTTTGTATTTTTCTGCTTATTGAACTTGTACATATTTTGTTAGACTTATACCTAAGTGATTCTTAGGTGGTATTATAAATGGTATTTTGTTTTTACTTAAAATTCTAATTATTAATTGCTAATATAAAAATTTGACTTTGGTATATTAATCTTGTACTCTGAAATCTTTCTATACTTGCATAAGATCCAGAGGGCTTTTTTACACCCTAGTCTTTGGTCAATAATGATATAATCTGTTCATAAAGACAGTTTTAGTTCTTCTACCTCCTCTGTCTAACTTTTATTTCCTTTTCTTTATTTTTTCACTAGTTTGGACTTCTGGTACGATGTTAAACAGGAGTGGTGAGAGAAGACATTCTTGTCTTGTAAAGATTAGGTGGAAAACATGTAGTTTCTCACCATTAAGTATGATGATAACTCTAAGTTTTTTGTATCTCTTTTTTACCAAGTTGAGTAACTGCCCCTGTATTCTAATTTGCTTAGAGTTTTTTAAATCATGAATGGGTGTTAGACTTTGTCCTATGTACTTTCTGTGTGAATTGGAATAAATATGATTCTCCTTCTTGAACTTGTGAATTTGATGGATACATCAATTGAATTTTGAGTGTTGAACCAGCCTACATACATGGAATAAACCCCACATGGTAGTGGTTTATAATTATTTTTATACATGGTTGAGTTCAATTTGTGAATACTTTATTCATGGTTTTTGCATCTATGTTTCTGAGAGACATTGGTCTGTGTTTCATTTCTTGCATTTTTCAAATCTGTTTTTATTTGTAGTATAATGTTGGCCTCAAAGAATAAGTTATGAAGGATTTCCTCTCCCTTTATATTCTAGAATAGATTATGGAGAACTGGTAATTTTTTCCTTTAATATTAGTTAGTATTCACTACTGTAACCCAATGGGCTGGAGGATGCTTGCCTCTTCCCACCCTCCCTCCCTTCCTTCCTTTCTTTCTTTCTCTCTCTCTCTCCCCCTCTTTCTTTCTTTTCTTGTGGTTGGTGCTTTCTTTTGAAGGCTATTAATTAAATTAATTATTCAATTTCTTTGATATATATGGTTATTCAGAGTATCTATTTCTCCTCGTATGAATTTTGGGAGTTTGTGTCTTTCAAAGAATTTGCATATTTCATCTATCTTATCAGTTTTGTGGACATCAAGTTATTCAATTTATTTCTTTAGTAGTTCTTAGTATCAATGCAATTAGTAGTGATGAACTCTGTTTCATTTATTGTATACATTATATATATATATATATACATACATATATATGTATGTATAATTCGCATCTTCCTTCCCATATTAGTCTACTAAAATTTCATAACAAAATACCACAGTGGCTTAATCAATAGAAGTCTTGGAGTCTAGAATTCCAAGATCAGTGTTACAGCAAGGTCGATTTCCATGAGACCTCTATTTCTGACTTTCAGATGGCTGTCCTCTCACTGTGTCCTCATGTTGTCTTCCCTCTGTCTTTGCATGTGGCTAGAGATCTCTGGTGTTTCTTCCTCCTGTAAGGATACAAATTCCACTTGATTAGGGCCCTACTCTTATGACATCATTTGACTTTCATTATCTCCTTGGTAATAAGGAGGTAAGAGACATAAGGCCCTTGTCTGCAAAAATAGTCACATTGGAGGTTAGGGCTTTAACATATGAATTTAGGGGGGGGGTGTCAAAATTTAGTCCCTATTTTTCTTGGTTAACCTGGCTAGAAATTTATCAATTTTATTAATCTTTCCAAAGAAATCAGCTTTTAGTTTTGTTGATTTTCTCTGTTAATTTTTAAATTTTCAATTATAGATTTATGTTCTAGTTTTTGTTTTCTTGTACTTGCTTTAAATTAAAATTAAATTAAATTAAATTAATTGCACTTCTTACTCTAGTTTTCTAATGGTGAAGGTAGATTGATTTTAGATCTTTTTTAATATCTACATTCAATGCTGCAAATTTCTCTCTTTGCACTGCCTTCAGTGCATTCTGTGCTTTTTTAATATACTGTATTTTCATTTTCATTTAGTTTAAAATATTTTTAAGTGTTCATAAGACTTGTTTATCCACGTTTTTTATAAATATTTTGCTTCATTTCTAAATATTTCCAGATTTTCTAGTTATCTGTTCCTGATTTCTAGCTTAATTTTATTGTGATCTGAGAATATATTTTGTATGACTTCTCTTCTTTTATGTTTGTTAGTTGGTTTTATGGCCCTGAATGTGATATATCTTGGTGTGTACTACAAGCGATCTTGAAAATAATACATATTCTGCTGTTGTTGGATGAATTATTCTATAAATGCCAATTAGATCACATTGGTTGATGGTGCTGTCCAAGTCAACTCTCTTCTTATTTTTTGTCTGCTTGAACTATCAATTACAAAAATTATGAACTATAATAGTGGATTTATCTATTTCGTCTTGAAGTTCTATTAGTTTTTGCCTCATATTTTTTCATGCTCTCTTGTTTGGTGCATACACAGTTTATGTTATGTCCTTTTTGGAGAACTGACTCCATTTTCATCATGTAATGTTACTTTTTATCCTTGAAAATCCTCTTTATCTGAAATTAATAGACCTATTTCTAGTGTTGTAGGATCAGTGTTAGCATGGTTATCTTCTCAATCTCCCAGAGGGAGAGCATGTGAAGACACAGCAAAAAGGTGGCCACCTACAAGCCAGGGAGAGAGGCCTTGGAAGAATCCAACTCTGCTAACACCTTGATCTTGGAATTCTTAGGCTCCATAATTGTGGGAAGATAAATATCTGTTGTTTAAGCCACCAAGTCTATGGTTTTCATTTTGTTAGTCCTGGAAAACTAATATATTGATACATGATATTATTATTTCAAATATTATAGATCTCTGTAGGATGTGAATTCAAATTAATTTTAAATTATTAGTAGTTTTTATCTCTATTTTACTGTCTTGCTTGCAACCTGTTATAATATTGTTTTGTCTAACTTTAGAATTTTTTACATACTTTTATTTGTAATTTATTACAGCAAGTTATCATAACCCAAGTAATTTTTTAAGTAAGATATGGAATGTGTGATTCTTCTGTACTGTTTTTCTAAGTAGATCTTTCTGTTGACTTCTTAAACAAATTACATCTTGTGTCTGAAATCATTTGGAATTTATGCTGAAGCTACCCTGATTTTATACTTAGTTTGCTTTTTGCTCTGTTTTCACTGTAAGAATAATCATAAGGTTTTCTGCTCATGTCTTGTAAGATTATGTTATAATTTATTCACAAATGGTATTTTTTTCTTATTAATCTACATATTATGGATTCTCTTCACTGCAGAAAAAAATGTTAGATCTAAAATCTAGATCATCTAGATTTTAGACCTAGGTGATCTAACTCTAAAATCATAGATCATAGCATCTGTTCCACATACAGTGGTCTTTTTTCAAGAACAGTAATTGTCTCTGTGTTTACATATTCATCTCTATCTATGTCTTCCCTGTACTTCACTTTCTCTCACATTGTGTTTTTTCCCTTATCCTTGCCATGTGTGATTTTATCAAATTGGTTCACATAACTGATTTAGGTCCTTCCTGCCCTTCATGAATCTAATATTTACTTAATCCTGTTTTTATGATAATTTTTAAAACTTTAATCATCTTCTTTTAATCCTTTCTTGTTGCCTTTTTTATCCCCTTTTGTTGAAACAAAATCTGAATGCTACGTGTTACTAATTTTTTTAAAATGTATCATTAGATTTTTATGACAAGTATGGCATTTATTTTGGTCTTCTAAGCCCTAGTCTTATTTTTGTTTTGTTATATTTTACAAAGGTCCCTATGAATATTCTCTTTTTTTATACATATTTGATTAAATGTAGTAAGATTCTATTTTGAGCCCACTAGACAGGCAATATTTTAAATTAGAAGGCTCCTTAAAAAGCAGGGCAAAGAGGATTGACAACTCAGAATCTCCAAAACAAGATCATTACATTTTGTCAAATGAGGAGTAGTTATAAATATGACAGTTGTTTAGTTGGGAGAATAAAGGAGATGTTGAAAAAAATGTAGCTGTCTAAATATTGGCAGGGCTGTGGTTAGGAAAACTAAGATATGTTTCTGGATGCAGCTAACTGCAGATTTCATCTCAAAGTACAATAAATCTGTGTTACAAAAAGATCTAATGCACACCGATTTAAATTGCTGAGGAAATTAGTTCCCTATCATAGGTGTTCATATATAGCCAATATGACCTATTGCCAAAGGGCTTTTTGAAACAGATGCTTTATTTTGGAGGATATTTGACTGGATGGTTTTTCCTACTTTGACATTGTGTGTAAAAGGCATAAAGAAACATTAAGCAAAACTTGATTTTATCATTCATATGGCCTTAATGTTTGAAAAGAGGCATTTAAAAATTTATTTTCCTTTATTTGAAAACCCACACTTCCAAAACGCTAGAGTATGATTCTAATGATATAGTTGATGAATGCAAATTGGATTCTAAAGTAGTTATGCTTTCCAATCCAATAATCATAAATGGCTTTAACAACTTTTCTTTTGCTCTAGATCAAAGTAAACTATATTTAAGTCAGTTATTTAGAAGTAAAAGGCATGCATAAGGGATGTATGTAAAAGAAAATAATGTCTTAAAAATTGAAACTTTATTTGTTAGGCAGAGGCAGATCATTTTGCATGATCAAAACATGTAGCTGTCAGATTGTTTATAAAAGTGTTAACTGTTTTCCTTGTTTTCCAAATATCTCTTTCTGGTATACAATTTGTATGTTGCTACCTGAATTTCTAATCAAACCTAATATGTTTCCCCCTCTTTATAATATTACTACCCATTTTCCAGGGTAAGACTTCTAATGTTCATTTTATAGTGACTGATTTAAAGTAAATAAAAATTATATATATCAATGAACTAATTGTTAGCAAAGTAGTTAAATTCTCTGTGCTGTACTCCCTTCCAATTTAGAAAGCATTCCCATAAGGTATCATTTGAGGTTATGCTAGGAGGTATTATTTCTAGGTACTCAGAATAATTTTCCTTTTATGTCAGTACCACAAGTGACATTTTAGCTATTTTTTTTAACATCTTTACTGGAGTATAATTGCTTTACATTGTTGTGTTATTTTCTTCTGTATAACAAAGTCCATCAGCTATACATATACATATATACCCATATTTCCTCCCTCTTGCATCTCCCTCTCACTCTCTCACTTCGTCCCAGCTTACCCTTCTCCCTCACTTGTCCTCAAGTTCATTCTCTACGTCTGTGTCTTTATTCCTGTCCTGCCCCTAGGTTCTTCAGGACCAGTTTTTTTTTTTTTTTTTTAGATTCCATGTGTATGTGTTAGCATACAGTATTTTTTTTTTCTCTTTCTGACTTACTTCACTCTGTGTGACAGTCTCTAAGTCCATCCACCCCATAAAAATAACTCAATTTCATTTCTTTCTATAGCTGAGTAATATTCCATTGTATATATGTGTCAATCTTCTTTATCCATTCATCTGTTGATGGACACTTAGGTTGCTTCCATGTCCTGGCTATTGTAAATAGAGCTGCAATGAACATTGTGGTACATGACTCTTTTTGAATTATGGTTTTCTCAGGGTATATGACAAGTAGTGGGATTGCTGGGTCGTATGGTAGTTCTCTTTTTATTTTTTTAAGGAACCTCCATACTGTTCTCCATAGTGGCTGTATCAATTTACATTCCCATCAACAGTGCAAGAGGGTTCCCTTTTCTCCACACCCTCTCCAGCATTTATTGTTTGTAGATTTTTTGACGATAGCCATTCTGACTGGTGTGAGGTGATACCTCATTGTAGTTTTGATTTTCATTTCTCTAATGATTAGTGATGTTGAGCATTCTTTCATGTGTTTGTTGACAATCTGTATATCTTCTTTCAAGAGATGTCTTTTTAGGTCTTCTGCCCATTTTTTGGATTGGGTTGTTTGTCTTTTTGATATTGAGCTGCATGAGTCGCTTGTAAATTTTGGAGATTATCCTTTGTCAGTTGCTTCATTTGCAAATATTTTCTCCTATTCTGAGAGTTGTCTTTTGGTCTTGTTTATGGTTTCCTTTGCTGTGCAAAAGCTTTGAATTTTCATTAGGTCCCATTTCTTTATTTTTGTTTTTATTTCCATTTCTCTAGGAGGTGGGCCAGAAAGGATCTTGCTGTCATCCAAAATAAAAGTAAATATGGAAACACAAGCTTTAAATGACACATTAAACAAGATGGACTTAATTGATATTTATAGGACATTCCATCCCAAAACAACAGAATACACTTTCTTCTCAAGTGCTCATGGAACATTCTCCAGGATAGATCATATCTTGGCTCACAAATCAGGCCTTGGTAAATTTAAGAAAATTGAAATCATATCAAGTATGTTTTCCGACCACAACGCTATGACACTAGGTATCAATTACAGGAAAAATTCTGCTTTAGCTATTTTAATGAATAACAAGAAACTTCTCTCTTTGCTTTAATTTCTACCTGTATATGATTTCAAGATGACTTAATAGATGCTCTCATTACCCTAACTATTCCTGCATGCAAAGAAAACTTACCACACAATTCTCCACTGAAAATTGTAAAGCATTGATTGTATTGAAGCTGAATCTGTATTATTCCCTTTTGTGGATAATTAAAGTTATATTTGAACATATGTATGGTGTTTTCACTTAGCTCTAAACATATGTATATTTGTTTGTGTTTTAAGTTCCTCTTATTTCTTAGTGAGTTAAGTTTACAGTGCTACTCAGTATAAATTCAAATGCAAAATATTGTTCTATTTGATTAGATGTGGTTTTATATATCTTCAAATAAAACTATTAAATGTGTTTTACTAGTTATTAAAGGTTTTGACATAAAGTATTCAGAAGGAGGACATGGTAGATTTGATTATGCATTTATCCCATGGCCACATAACCATGAATCTCAGTGCTGTACTAGAGAAAATGCCGGCATCTGGAGCATAGTAGTGACTTAATATTTCTTGTGAATAAACCGAAATGAGGAAAATAAACTCCCTGATCAGCAAATTGAATGTCAGAAATTCCATATACTAATATTCTGCACTTTTTAAATACGAGAGGCCCTCAAGTCCTCAATTACAGCTTACGTACTATTGGTGGAAAATTAATTTAACAAATTTAAATAAGTTGTTAGGGTCCTCTGGAGTTTAGGAGGATCATAAATTTTAAAGAGGCTATGAGGTGAAGGTTTCAAAAGGGAGGTTGTCTAAATGTAGACACATAGCAACCCTGGGGAACAGAAGCTGATATGGTTGAAAGAGATAGAAAGCCTCCAATATAGTTCCTGATAATCATAAAAACTTGGCATCATTAGATGGGAAGAAGGGGGGCAATGTAAAGAGTCATATATCGTTAGAGTTCCAGATTATTTCACTAAATAAATGCTTAAATTTAACAAATAATGTTGATCAAGCTATATTAAATTTCATCATACTATGTTTATGAATGTAGGAACAAGTCTAGCAAATTAAAATATATCCTTAAAAATACTATATAATATTTGCAAATGATGGATATAGTTTCCTTGCCTTTGAAATTTTCATTTGACAAATACCTCATTTTTCAACAATGCTAAGCATGGCAGATATGTATATTTTATCACCTGTAAAGTATGCTTTAGCCTTTCTTTTTTTCCCAGGGTTAAAGAAAAGCAATGTCTGTCATAAATACATATTAGTAATGCAAGTAGTTAAAGACAAAGTATGTAATTTGCATTTTTTATTCTCCTTTAGTTCTCAGGATACAAACTTATTTTGGCTTTGGGGAGTTCCATTAATGTTCATGATTTCATAGTCATTAGATAAGCCAGAAGATAATCATTTAAAAATATGTATTCTTTTTTGATGTCTGGCACTTGAGATATCTGTCTCCTAAACAAATTTAGTTTTTGCTTCTATACCACTGCACATATCTGTGTACACATACTTCCAATAAATATCAATTTTCACAATGTTTTTACTAACACTTATAAATGCTTCTTTCTTTTTGGATACCTTTATTGAGTATAATTTACATACCATAAACTCACCCATGTTAATTGTAAACATCAGTGATTTTAGTAAATGTATACAGTTATACACTCTTCACCAAAAACCAGCTTTAAGACATAGCTATCACCCCCAACTTCCTCCATACTATTGCAGTCAATCACTGCTCCCATCCCTATCTCCAAGCAATTCTAATCTTGTTTTGTGTGTGTGTGCTCATGTGCATGCTACATTTTCCATTTTCTAGACATTTTACATAAATGAAATTATGTACCATATAGTCTATTGTGACTAGCTTCTTTTTCTTAACATTATGTTTTTTGAGATTCACTCATGCTTTGTGTGTATTTCCACTTAGTTCAAATTTACTTGTAAGTACACATATACATCATATTTCACCCATTCACCAGTTGAAACATATTTTACTTGTCACAGTTTTGAAGTATTATGAATATGTTGCTATGAGCATTTGCATACAGGTATTTCTGAGGACATGTTTTCATTTCTCTTGGATATATTCCTTAGAGGAATTGCCAGGTCCTACGGTAAGTGTATGTTTTTCTTAAAACACACACACACACACACACACACACACACGCACACACACACACCAATGCCAAACTATTTTCTCAAGTTTCTGGGCCATTTTTCATCCCCAGTAGCAATGTTTGAGAGGACTGGTTTTTCTGTTTCCTCCTTGACACATGGCAAAATCAATTCTCTTTAATTTTATCCATTTCATTGGGCACACAGTGGTATCACATTGTTGTTTTAAATTCTATTTCCCCAACAACTAGGATTTTGAGCATATTTTTTGTGTTTAAACATCTCCTTTGGTTATTTGTTTATTTAAATCATTTGCATATTTATTTATTGAGTTATTTATCTTATTGTTGAGTTGTTAAGAATTCTTTATATATATATATATATATATATATATATATATATAATTTTTGTTTTTTTTGGCGGTATGCGGGCCTCTCACTGCTGTGGCCTCTCCCGTTGTGGAGCACAGGCTCCGGACGCACTGGCCCAGCGGCCATGGCTCACGGGCCCAGCTGCTCCGCGGCATGTGGGATCTTCCCGGATCAGGGCACGAACCCATGTCCCCTGCATCGCCAGGCAGACTCTCAACCACTGCGCCACCAGGGAAGCCCCTCTTTATATATTTTTGATACAAGTATTTACTTACTGAGATTTATATTATGAAAACATTTTCTCCCAGTCTGTGTCTTGCATTTTAATTTTTCTAACAGTGTCTTTTTAAGGTCAAACCTTGAGAAAGACAGAGAAATACAAATATCATATGATATCACTTATATGTGATATAAGAAAATGATACAAATGAACTTATTTGCAAAACAGAATCAGACTCACAGATATAGAAAACATATTTCTCACTACCAAAAGGGAAAGGTGGGGGGGGAGGAATAAATTAGGAGTTTATACATAAAATAAATAATCTACTATACATAAAATAGATAAGGTACAAGAACCTACTGTATAGCACAGGGAACTCTACTCAGTATTCTGTAACAACCTATATGGGAAAAGAATCTGAAAAAGAATGAGTATATGTATAACTGAATCACTTTGCTACACACCTGAAACTAACACAACATTGTAAATCAACTATACTCCAATATAAAATAAAAATTAAATTAAAAAGTAAAAAAATAAACAGCCATGTCTATGAGATATTTTTAGTAATTGTCATTTGTCCAGAAGAGACCTGAATGTTTTAGTTGGTTTTGCAACATTTTAAATTACATTCAAAATTTCTTTGCAAAGACACATATATATTGCCGTTATGATGAAGTTTATATACTTATTATGTTTTTCTTATTTTCTCTGATATAATCTGGAGTATTATTATTAGTAGTACATACACATGCTGCTTGTGGACTTGGATGTGAATATTCTTTTTCAGTGTTGAGGCAGCAGGCTTGTTTTGCATTTTATAAGGCTGTTCTTAAAACAAAAAAAAAATTTAAAGATTGCATCTTTTCCCTACATTAGAAGCAATAAATAACTTCTGTGTATGCTTTTCACCACCATAATCATAGGCTTTGTGATTAAATAAAGTTGGATAGATTTTGTGTGATAAAAAATATTGTTAATTTTGACAAAGTACAATTTATCAAGGTTTCCTTTTTATGCTTCCAGCTTTTGTTTCTGTCTAAGAAAGTTTGCCTAACCCCAAAACACAAAAGAAATTTATCCTATGTTTCATGCAAGAAGTTTTATGATTTTAATTATTACATTTATGGCTATGATTTATCAATACTGTGATGTAATTATTGTGAATAGAGTGTGGTGAGAGTTAATTTTTTTTTTGTCATTTGTGTATCCAGCTGTTTTACCACTACTTATTGAAAATGTTATACTTTACTTATTGAATTTCCTTGGCACCTTTGTGGGAAAGTCAATTGACCATATGTCTTTGGGTCAATATCTGACTCTCTACTATGTTCCATTTATCTATATGTCTAGTCTTGAACTAATAATACACTGTCTTGGCTACTATGGAACCCCAAAGTACATTTTGAAATCATATAATATAAGTCTTCCAACTTTGTACTACTTTTTCAAAATCGTTTTGGCTACTGTAGATACTTTGGATTTCCATATAAATAAAAAAAATCAACTTGTCACTTTCTGAATAAGATCCAGGATTTTTACAGGGAATATTTTTAATAAACATATCAGTTTAGAGAAAATTGCCTTCTTAACATGACCGAGTATTCCAATAGATGAAAAGAGTATGATTGACAACTTATGTAGATTTTCTTTACTTTTTCTTAGCATTGTTTTACAGTTTTTAGCATACATGCATTGCACATCTTCCATTAATTTTTTATAATTTATTTTTTCTTGTTTTGTTAATAGGACTTTTGTAAATTTGTGTCTTTAGATTGTTTGATAATTGTGTATAGAAATATAATTGATTTTTCATATTGATTTGTATCCTGTGACTTTGCTAAATTCACTCATTAATCATACCACCTGTGAATAGACAGCTTTGCTTCCTCTTTTCCAATTGTGTGACTTTTGTTTTTTTGTTTTTTTAACTTATTGAGTAGAACCTCCTTTCCAATGTTGAAAAGCAGTGTGACAGCAGATTTCCTTGTCTTGTTCCTGCTCTTAGCTTTCTAGTGGTTGCCATAAAGTTTACACTGTATATTTTAACTTACCATAACCTATTTATGTTATTATTGACTTACATTGGTTAAAAAACAACTTTTCCTTAGAATATCTTCATTTGCTTAGTCTCCTCTTTCTGCTGATGTGTGTGTGTGTGTGTGTGTACGTATACACTTTGCTTTAAACAATCACATGGATTTTAAGAAATCAAGAGAAAAATAAAATTGTGTATATCAATATTTTATAACTGCTCTTATATTTACCATTTCCAGTGTTCTTCCTTGTTTCTTTTCCAGCAGAGTTATAAATCTAACATCATTTCCTCTCATTCTGAAGGGCTTTATTTACTATTTCTTGTAGAGCAGTTCTTCTAAACATAAATTCTCTCAGTTTATTATTTTCTTAAGTCAAAAACTGGTTTTATTTTACATTCATTTTTGAAAGATAATTTTGCTCAACGTAGAATTTCTGATTGGTAGTTTGTGTTTGTGTGTATCAGTTTCAAGTTATCATCCTTCTCCCTTCTGTTCTCTATTGTTTCTGATGAGAAATCAGCCATTAACAGATTGTTGTTTCCATGTGTGATGCCATTTTTCTCTTGCAGCTTTTAAGATTTTCATTTTAATCTTGGCTTTCAGCAGTTTGATTAGGGTGTCTCTATCCCTAATTCCCTTTTTTTTTTATCCTTCATGGATTTTATTGAGCTCATTGGATTTGTGAATTAAAGTTTTTATCTAAATTTTGGAAGTTTTCAGCTATTATTTTTTTCCAGTATATACTTTTAGCTCTTTCTCTCTTTCCTTTCTGGGAAAGTTACTTATATGTTGGTTTGCATAATATTTTCCCACACCTCTCTGTCTCCATTCATTTTTCTTTCAACTTTTATTTCTCTCTGATTTTTGTATTAATTACTACTAATATATCTTCCAACTTAATTCAATGATTCTTCTTCCATCTCCAAAATGCTGCTTCACACATCTGGTGAAGTTTTTGTTTTAATGATTATACATTTTGCCGGTAGAATATTGTTGCATCATTCTTAGTATATTTCCATTGGTGTTGAAAATATTTTTCCTTTAATTATTTAAAAATATTTAAAATGGTTGTTTTAAAGTATTTGTGTGCTCACTTCAACATGTGCCCACAATGAGTCAGTTTCTGTTGACTTTTTTTTTCTTTCTGAGTATGAGTAATGCTCTAATTTTTTTGCTCTTCTAGTAATTTTTGCTTGAAAACTGTATATTGTAGATTATACTTTGTAGAGACTCTGTTTTATTTTTTAAGATTATTGGTTTTTCGTTTGCCTGGACTCAAATAGCAGAATGTCTCCTTACCTTGTGTGAGTCACTAATGTCACCATACATTAGTTTTTTTAAGCCTGGCTCCCTAAATGTCTTCCCTGTGCCTCTTTTCTCTGCAAAGTAGTCAGCCACCCTGAGTCCCAAAAGCTCTGCCGATGGGGCTATATTTGCGTTGAGAAAGAGTTTCAATATTGGGCAAGTTCTGTAGTTTCTCTTGAATTTTGCTTCAAAGGGCTCTCAGGCCCTGTCATGTGGCAACAAGGCTACAGTTCCTACAACAGCTTAGCCAGAGTAAACATTTCTAAATTTGTTGTTTACTTTTTTTTTCAGTGCTTTGAAAAGTCCCTTTTGGACAATTTAGTCCAGTTTTATATTTGTTTTCTTAAGAGAATTGTCAACTATCTTTATGCTACAATTATAAGAACTAGCTCCCTGCATAAAGTTTTTAATCAATACAGTACAAATATTTTGAAGAGAATGGAAACATATTTTCATTTACAGATCTTCTGGGCTAAAGAAAGTATGATGCTCACAAATATTAAATAACTTTGAGTTCATAAATTACTGTAATTTCCATTCCTTAGTCTTTTTTCGAGCACAGTTTCATATCAAAAAGAACCTTTATAATACTAATAAAATTTCAGTTTATCCTCTAAATAGAATTTCAAAATCACTTCATTCACACTATGTAATCTTTGCTTCAATAATGGTCTCCTCAAATTATCTAAATATTTACTTTTTCTTCGAATTTGTTTTTATCATATTGTAGCATGATGAGATATCTTTACTTTTCCATAATATTGTACAAAAATATCCCCCAAATTCTCTCATTGTTTTGATGTAAGAGAGTGTCTTTTAATCCGCAGTTTATCTAGAGAGATTCCTTGATTTGTTCTTCCTATGGTGCATAGTATATAAAGATAAAAGCTTTCCTACTCTGTGTTTATTGCCAGGAACATATAAGTGATATGTAAGTTAATCTATATCTTAAGTATTCTGAAGAAGTTTTCACAATTAATTGCTATATTTCAATGAATAGCAACTTGATAGTGTCAGGAAAATTTCCATTAGATCTTCAATAAATCTCTTAAATGTTAGGTTTACTTACTTTTGGCATAATATCAGTACCTATGTTTAGTTGGTTTCCATCTTTGAATTAAATTTAATGTATTGCAAATTAATTTTGCTTTATTCTGATAAGGAGTTATTTCCCTAAAGTGTTTTTTGGAAACTAAATGATCAAAATCTCAAATTAAATACCTTTTTATCAGTGCATTTTTTAAAAGTTATAAATTGCTAGGAATATTTGAAAGTATGTTTCATGAAGAAGGACACAGTACTAGTGTTAAAATTAAAACTAACCTTGGTTCTCCCATGAAAGGATCTTTCCAGTGAAATAATAACTTTTATGTATTGAGCCAATATTAGTCTATGAGAAATGGTTTCTCAGATGCCATGTTTCAGCTGTGATTAGATCACATCCCCAAGGAATTTGACTATAAATTTCTTTTACCAGTGTAGAGAGTAGAATAGCTATAATCTAAGTAGAAATCTATGAGACATTAAGGACTTAATCTTAGAGAACTAAAAGAAAGCAATCTGGGATCCCAGGGTTATCTAAAGATACAATATTGGGGAAAATATTATGCTTTCACTATTAAAAGACTTAGTTATTCAGATAAGTTTATATTTTAGTATATTAAGCTTATTTGGAGATTTATTTAAACAACTTATAATTCATGTCAAACTTACAAATTAATTGGAAATAAGATCTTTCTCTCAAATCCATTTAAACAAGCAAGCCGTATTTCATGTTCTGACTTGGTGTTCCCCAAAGGCTAGAGATTGATCAATTTTAAACAGTGGTATCCACCTCTCAACTGATCTTCAAACCTAGATGAAAATTGATTTACTAGAGATCTCTGTCTCAGTGTCCTGTAGGAATCTCAAGCGCATGGTATAAAATACCTCCTTCCTGAACTATTAATGCCCAAGCTTGCAAACCAGTGACACATTCTCCAATTCCCACTTGCAATTTATTTTCCTCATTGACTTCAGAATTATCTCTCTGAAGCACAAATCTGAGTAGTAACATCAGACTGCTCACCATTCCTTGCTTATTGGGTGCTTTTTTGTGTCTCCGTTCTTTTATGTTATTACTTCTACCTCTACATCCCTTCCTGGTCCTCTGAAACCAGAAGACATCTCCTGTTATTCAAGACCCAGTTCAAATGTCACCTCATCTGAGATACTGTATTATTCATGCTCTTTAAGTTTTCAAGGAAAAGACATTCTCATATTACTACCAACATTGTTAGTTTATGGTAAGCTTACCTGGAGGGTTTGGGGTCATTATTTATTTATCTGTATAGTCACCCTAAACGTTACTGTTTCCACATAAAAAGTGTATGGTTAATGAATGGAATTATCAACCTTTTTATAATCGTGAAACATTTTGGTATATTTTCTTATGTCAATTTCTATAAATCCTACCTTAGATAAATCAAGGGTAGTTTATATGACCAAACAAAATTAAAGTATAGTACTTCATTCTTAATTAATATATACTTCAAGATGCTTGAGGGATGGTATGTTCATATTTCATTAATTCTCCAACACATGTATGTCCTCATCCAGTAACTCTTCAATTTCTGCTTAAAGTTGGAGAAAGATGTTCAAGGAGGGAAATATGAAAATGACATGTGCAAAGACTATAAAAACACAGTAACTGAGCCCCGAACTTATGTAGAATAAGTGTCCTAAACCTGATTTAACTGACTTGACTGATGTATTAGTTAGGGTTTGACCAGAGAAGTATACCAGGATGAATAATATGAAATATTGGGTTTACTATAGGGATGGAATTACATAATTCTGGAAACCGTTGAAGGATTCTAATGAGGACTTACACCACTGTCTGCTGTGAGCCTAAAATTGCTGTAGGTCAAAACAACTGACAGGCAGGGTAAAGCTTGCCCTGAAGAAAAAGGAAAGCAAAAGCAAATTGGAACCTATAGGGACAAACTGAAGCATGTGTGTGTCTTTAACTGCCTTCAACCTCAAAAATGCTAGTTTCTTCCAGAAGTTGCTGGCATCAGTTACAGTGGGGCTGCACATGTGCCATGACTTGGAGCAACTCAAGTAGGAGAATTGGGATCTAGGGTAGTGGCCCACACGACAGGGTGAGTCAATATTGGCAACTCGAATAAGCTCAATTGAAGCTTGGAGCATCATTAAGGACATTACAGCTTCAAATTCGCAAACAGTTCTGTTGTGCCCCAACTCTAACCTAGCATCACAGAGGGAAGAGAACTGAGGGGAAAGTAGTTTGGGCATAGCTAGTTGTCAGAATAAGATCACCTCAACTGTTTGTCTAAAACTTAGTTAAAATATAACCAGCTTTTATATGTGACGTTTCTTATGGTTTCTTTTGTTTGAATTGTTCAGCAAATATTTCCAAACAAATGGAACTGGTGTTTTAAAAAACAGATACTTAATTTGTCTTTGAGTTATAAGTCCTCTGTTAATCATCTTATGTCAGTAAGCTAAAAATAAAGTCTTTCCCATATCAGGCTTCCAGTATTTTTCTTATATATCAATTTCTTACCTGTTGGGAGCCTTATAAGATCTAGACTTATTGAGCACTTTAACTTTATAAAAATAAGTACCAGATCAAAATTACATGATGGGTTCAAATACATCCAGAGTGTAATCAGAGTTTCGTGCCACTTTATTGTGGCATAAATTCTATACTTATGTTTTCTAATGCCAAATAAGCAAAAGCACAATTTGTATTTATGTGACCAAATAAGGAGAATTACATTTGTTTTAAATAAAGATGTTATTTAAGAGTAGAACAAACTGAGTATAATCTGATAATGACTTTTTTCTACAAATTGCTGATCTAAAATGTAATTTTGTATGAAAAAAATATCCAGCTGTGCTGTCTTTTGTTCCCATTCTGAGAATCCTTTATTTTGTTATTATTTTAAGTGAATTACTAAGCTTAACTGTTTAAGATTGACTTTGTTTTAAAATCATCATGAACTGAAATTAAATATCTCTCAATATTATACATTTACTAACAGCTCTTTATAATCAGAGAGATCAGTTAATTGGAATATTTATTTCTACTTTGGTATAATAATAAAGATAATTTTCATTTATTGAAACAAGATTTGTGGGAGTGTGTAATGTACCAGTTATATCAAAAAATAAAATCAAATTTTAATTCCTACTGTAGCCTGAAGAAACAGCAACAACAAAAACTCCATGTCTGTGTGTTGAATAATATGTCTTTCCCTAAGCTTGTTTGGTACAATAAACTCAAAGTGGACACAAAACAAAGACATTCAGACTGCCTCTTAATTTAAAAAGTACTAAAAATTCAGATAAATTCTTTATATAAATGAGGAGAAAAATCTTAAGTTCATAATCATTGATTGTTCATGCATGTGTATGTATATTGTGTATACATTTATGCTTGCATGCATCACATATAACATACTTTTTTTCTCCTAAAAAGCTTGAATAGTAGAGTGGTTTGGCAGATTGCATTTCTATTTTTTTCAGTTTTATTGAGCTATAATTGATGAATGTCCCTGTATACATTTAATGTGTACAGCAAAATGACCTGACTTATATATAGGGCAAAAAGATTATCACTCTTTTTAGTTAATATTCATCACTTCATAAATAGTTAATAAAAAAAAGAAAAAAAATTTTTCCTTGTTATGAAAACTTTTAGGATCTAGTCTCTTAGCAGTTTTCAGCTATAGCATACAGCAATATTAACCATACTCATCATGTAGATTCCTTTTTTCAAAGATAGCTAAAACAGTATTTCCCATTATATATTCTTTTAATAATAAAATTTTGACAGTAGTCTCATTGTGAAGTGGTGTCTGCTTTTTCCTCTTGGATCTGGATAAGTTTGTGAACATGACAAAAATAATGCTCTGTGACTTCTAAGGCTGAGTTGTCAAAGATAAAATAGTTTCCATTTGATTCTATTGAGACACCTTTTCTTGGAACTGAGTCATTGTGCTGTGTGGAAGTCCAAGTAGACTATGGAAACGTTCACATGGAGAGAAAATAAGACACACCTCCCTTCCCCAGACATGTGCACACAATTGCCCTGCTTGAGCTTCCAGGCTGCAGCCAGTATCAATTTACCAAGTATGTAACTGAGTTTTCTTGAAAGTGGATAACCTGGTCTTCTGTTAACTTGCCCCAGTTGAAGATAGAAAGAGATGAACCAGCCTCACTCGTCCCTGCACATACTCAGATATTTCAACAAAATAATTTTTTTTGTTTTATGTCATGATATTAGATCATAAAAGGCAATTGAGTTTCCACCCGGTTTACTTGGAACACTTGCCTTTAAAGTCCTGAGTGCCTCATGAGAAATCCAAGGCTACCATGCTGTCAGGATGCTCAAGTCACATATAAGACCGTTTGTAGATGTAGACAAATTATCGTCTGCTTGACAGTCCCAGATGACATCTCCAGTGGCAATCACCATAAACTATCAGACATGTAAATAAAGAAAACTCTAGATGAGTCTTGCCTCCCTCTGGCCAGTAATTGCTAATCAATGACTTCTTCCCATTGAGTCCTTACAAAACATGTTGAAGAGAGAAATCACCTTACTTTGCCCATTTTCAATTAGTGTCTCACAAAGTATGTGAGCATAATAAAATGGTTGTTTTAAGCCATTAGCTTTTGGGGTAATTTTTATAATAGGTAAATAGATAGCCATAATCGACTGTGGTACCAGTAATGGAAGGCTACCTTTACAAAATCTAAGGTATGATGCAGTGCTGTTGGTATGGGTCGGAAGAAAGAAGCTGAAAGGACACTGAGGAAACCATTAGTGAAATCCTAAAGGGCATCAAAGACTGTTAGTAAAAGTATAAAGCACAGTGAGGAGGCTGTAAGTGAGGGTTTAAAGAAAAGAGAGGAAAATGTTACTGGAAGCTGGAGGAAAAGAGACCCTTTTATGAAGAGGCAGAAAGTGTAAAACTGACAACTATAGTAATGTAGAAAATAGAGGATATACTAAGAACTTGATGATCTAAGGTAAAGGGATTAGATTTCCAAGCAAAGTTTTGAGTGTGCTGTCTATCATTTTCTAGCTGCCAAATATAAAATGAGAGAGGAGAAAATTTAGTATAAATATAAATGATCCTAGACTTGCTGAGTTTGTAAATGAAACAGTTTCTCATTCCTAACCTCCCCTAGAAGAAGAGTCATAAAGTAAGAAATAGCGATAGTTCATAGATCAACTCTCGGGCACTGTCAGAAAAATGTCTCATGGTAAAGATGAAACTAAGGGTGCAACTTTAAAAGTGTTTGTTAAGACCTCAAAAGTGCCTCATAGACCCTTTAACACACACAAAAGGCCTTCCAAGTGTCTTAATGGCATGTTCTGTGGCCATTGCTGTTAAAAAAAAAAAAAAAAAGGGTTTCTAAGAATCTTGAAAAGCTTATCACGTGGTAAATTCAAAGGGAGCCCCTGGTGAAAGGTTTCTGTGGATGTGGTCTTTGTCTAATGGAGTATATTATAAATGGATACCACAAAACAGAGCTTCTTTTTAAAGAAATGATATCATATTGAGTCGAAGGCAAGAGAGACTATATAAAATAAAGGAAGGTTTTCACACTCCTTTAAGGAATACAGACAGGAAGCAGGCTGAGAAAACCACTCATCTGCAACCACAGGCCATTTCTTATGGAAAAAGCAAAATGCCTCAGAGGGCAAAACCAAGATCTCAGATCATAGAGCCTAGGGCCACCAAGAAATCCCAGGCATGAAGATTTAGCCCTAAACAGTTAACTGACCACATGTGCCTGGCTGGATTCAGATAATTTTACAGACGAGTAACTGTTGTGTGTCTCCTGTTTTTGAATGGAAGTGTCTATATCAACTATTCTATGCCTGTCCCATCATTGTGCCCTGACTATGTGGGGAACGTATAACATGTCTTTAGTTCACAGTTTGTCAGTTTGAGAGAAATTGTATTCAAAGAGCTCTGCACAAGGTACAGGACCTGAAGAGCCTCAGCTGTAGCTGAACCAGATTTACCTGAGGAGATCTTAAACCTTGATGGACTGATGATGTTATAGGAGAAGGCTTAGGGGCTTTAGGGGCAGGCATTGCTATATTTTGTATGTGAGAGGGAAATGGGGAAATGGATTGTTTTAGTTAGAAGGCGGGCTGACAGATTGTATTTTCCAGAGATGGTTACAATAATATCACCTCTGCCATATGCTCATCTTATGATGTGATTTTGACATCTTTCCCTCCCCCTGAGAATTGAGGTCTATATTCTCTTCCTTTTAATCCAAGGCTTGTTAGTATGGTAGAAATAGTAAGGCTATGGTACATCCAAGGATGGGTCATAAAATGTAATATGGCTTCCATCTGATTATCTTGGAACACTTGCTTTTATAGACCTGAGCAACCATGAAATATATGTTGTGAAGAAATCAAGGCCACATGGAGAGGCTGTATGTAGGTGAAGCCCTCACCTTTTGCATCATTAAATTTAATTGATTTATATTTTTTATAACCATGACTATATTTAGATTTATGTCTCATTTTATATTCAATGCATTTATTTTTTTCTCATTTTAAGAAGAGATAAAAATTTCTTCTTTGGATTTGAAAATATTACTTTTTTGTGTGTGTGTGGTATGCGGGCCTCTCACTGTTGTGGCCTCTCCCATCATGGAGCACAGGCTCTGGACATGCAGGATCAGTAGCCATGGCTCACGGGCCCAGCCGCTCTGCGGCATGTGGGATCCTTCCGGACCGGGGCACGAACCCATGTTCCCTGCATCGGCAGGCAGACTCTCAACCACTGCGCCACCAGGGAAGCCCTGAAAATATTATGTATTTTTTAAATCTGGTGGTTGTTTATAATTTATTAAAACTCTGGATTACCTTGCAATTTTCAGTAATTGATTTCTTTATCTTTCTCTTGAGTCAGAGTAGACATTAAGATTCTCCTTTGTCTCATGCACCTCTTCATCTCACAATATTAATGTCCTCTGTAGTTTTAGTCTACAATAGGAGGGATAAAATTTCCATTTCTTTTCCATTTTTATTCTTGCTGTTTTTAGATGACAATAATTTTTATTAAATTGTTCACTCACCCTTATCTTACATATTTAATTAAGCATTTTCTTTGATTTTTTAATATCCATTCAATAGGATATCCTCCAATAAATATTTTTGTATCATAAAATTCCTGAGGTATCTTAAATTACATATTTATTTAATATATCAGTTTAGTTTGCCATAAAAATAATAGTATCATATTAGTATCATCAGTCCTTTATCTTGTACACTTTGAAAATATTTTTCCATTGTGCTCTTGTCCTTGGTGTGGTTTATAAATCTAATAAAGAGTTGATTAGAATTTTTTCCACTGTTCTAGAAAATCTTAGTTTCACTATTATGTGTCTGGTTGTGGCTTTTTAAAAGATCTTGCCTTTATACTATGAGACTGTTTAATATGAGATGTTTCATCTTTCTCTAATATTTGGATGTGTTCAATCCTTACTGCTTCAATATTTCCTCTGCTCTGTATATATTTTAACTCCTTCTAAGATTCTTATTTTAGGGAGTTTCATGTCTTTTTATCTTATAGATACCTCAGGTTCTTATTCCTTCCATGTTTTTTATTATTTTCTGATGATTTCTAGAGACTTTTTGAACTTAATATTCCATTTCAATAAGATAGCACTTTTGGATGTATTATTCAGTTATAAAATCCTTCTACTGAATTCTTTATTTCTAACACAGGTATTATATTTTTATGAAAATAATTTCTATTTGGTTTTACTTTATAATTTTCTTATCTTCATTTACCACTAATTTGTATAGTAGTTTTGCTTTCCTTTTTCAAATATTTGATTTTTCTGTATATCATACCTTTTATCCTTTAGGAGATTAACAACATCTAGATCAGAAAATAGAATACAGAAATAGAGGCTGAAGCCCCAAACTTTTGAATTTAATAACTAGGTTGAAAGTAGTCAAAGGCAGACAAGCAGATGCACTGAGATTTTCTACCTCCAGATTTTCCACCCCACCCCCCAAGAAGTGAACTGCTTATCAGTTCTCTTTATCTACCTCTTCATTCAATTATGAAGTGAATGTCCCCCCTGTTAGTTAATCCTCTAGCCCTTGAGAAATGGAGGGAAGGGGGAGACAGCAGGGGCTAAAACATCAGGAGGCCCTTCTTTTGTTTTTTGCAGTACGCAGGCCTCTCACTGTTGTGGCCTCTCCCGTTGGGAAGCACAGGCTCCGGACGCACAGGCTCAGCGGTCGTGGCTCACGGGCCCAGCCGCTCCGTGGCATGTGGGATCTTCCCGGACCGGGGCACGAACCCGTGTCCCCTGCATCGGCAGGTGGACCCTCAACCACTGTGCCACCGGGGAAGCCCAGGAGGCCCATTTTGATTTGGCTATATATATATGGGGGGGAGAGAGGGGCGGGCGAGGATTGACATAACATTATATTACTTTCAGGTGTACAACATAATGGTTTGATATTTGTATATATTGCAAAAGGATCACCACATTCTCTACCATCTTCTCTACATTAGGGTCAACTTATATTAAGCAATACTAAGCACCAGTAAAATATATTTTCTATTCACCTCACCCAAACTATTATTTAAGTAGAAAATTGCATTTTTAAAAATAGCATATTTCAGCCAGTGCCATTATACTCTCTATTGGATTATTTTTCTTTTTAGATTTAAAAAGCAATATGCAGAAAAAGGAGAAACTAAGAGAAAACTAAGCCCTGGTACCTCATGTTTGTTTCATTGTGGACTAATTCATTCTTTAATTATCCCAGGTAATCACTCTTCTTTTAACTCTGTCCACAAATTTTGATACTCCTCCCTTCAAGAGGTGTAGCCTAATCCCACATCCCTTCTTTGTAGGCTTGATTTAAGGACATGCTTCTAACAAATAGAATTAACTGGAAGCTGCAATGTATACCTTTATGGACTAGACCATAAAAGGCACTATAGCTTTCTCCTTGCACTCCTGCTTTCTCTCTGTCTGTGTCTCTCTGTCTCTCTCTCTCTCTTTTAGATTGCTCTCTGAGAGAGTGAGTTGCCAGGTATGAGGATAGCCAAGTATCTCATGAAGAGATACTCATTTTGATGAAATGAATACTTTTTCTACTAGCCATATGGGTAAACCATTTTAGAAATAAAACTTTCAGCCCTAGCCAAGGCTACAAATGACTGTAGCCCTGAGTGAAGACATGCCTGCTGCTTCTGGAGAGACCTTGAGCCAGAACCACCCAGAGAAGTTGTTCCTGAATTCCTGAACAACAGAAACTTTGGGATAATAAATGTTTTCTGTTTTAAGCCACTAAAATTATGGGTAATTTGATAGGCAGCAATAAATACCTAATACAGCTTCTTGAAACTTAATAGGCTAATACAATTGGGTTTAATTTCTCTATTTTTATAATATTTGTTTTTGTCACTGTTTTTTTGAATTAAGATGAATAGTAAGAGTATGCTTAGTTCTATAAGAAACCTCCAAACTCTCCTCCAAAGTGGCTGTACCATGTGTAATTCCACCAGCAATTAATAAAGAGTTCTTGTAGCTCCATACCTCACCAGCATTTGGTGCTGTCAATGTTTTGGATTTTGACCATTCTAATAGGTGGTTAGTAGTATTTCATTAATTTTAATTTCTCTAATGGCATAGGATGTTGAACCTTTTCATATGCTATTTGCCATCCGTATATCTTCCTCAGTGAGTTGTCTAAGATCTTTTGCCTATTTGCTCATTTTCTTATTGTTGAACTCTAAGAGTTCTTTGTATATTTTCTACACCAATTCTTTATCAGATATGTCTTTGCAGATATTTTATTCCAGTCTTTGGCTTACCTTTTCATTTTCTTTGACAGATCAGATGCTTGTAATGAAGTCCAGCTTATCAGTTATTTATTTCATGGATCATGCCTTACTTATTGTATCTAAAAAGTCATCTCTGTATCTAAGTTTGTCTAGATTTTCTTCTATGTTATCTTCTTGAGGTTTACATTTAGGTATTTATTCCATTGTTAGTTAATTTTTATGAAGAGTGAAATGTCTTTTTTTGGGATTGATTGTTTTGCATGTGGATGTCCAGTTATTCCAGTATCATTTTTGAAAAGACTAACTTCCCTCTATTTACTGACTTTTTGTAGCATACTTTTTAAAACTCAGTTTTATTTAGGTATAATTTTTATGGTATGAATTTAATCAGTTTTAAGTGTAAGATTAGGTGCCCTTTGACTAATCATTGCAATGTGGAGCTACCACCGTAATCATAATAGAGGTTATCTTCATCACTTGAAACAGTTACCTGAGACCTTTTTGTAGTTAATTTCATACCACAGTCCCAGTCTATGGCAAGTAGTGATTTTATTTCTGTCACTATAGATTTGTCTTTTTGAAAATTCCATATAAAAGGAATTATACATTATCCTCCTTGTATGTCTTTTCACTTATAATAATTCTTTGAGATTCATTTGAGTTGAGTGAATTGATTATAGTTTGGGCTTTTATGTATATATCTATGGGTTGACCAAAAAGTTCATTTGGGTTTTTGTCATACGATGTCATGAAAAACCCAAATGAAGTTTTTGGCCAACCCAATACTCTAAATATTTGAAGACAGAACTTTCTGTGAACATACTCATTTTCTTCAACATACACTTACAGTGGAGTTTCTGCATCACATGATAAGTAAATATAAAACTGTGAGAAATTGTAATTATCTTTTTTCATTCTTACCAACAGTGTATGAGAGTTCCTCCGCATTCTCACTCAGCCTTACTATCTTCAGACTCTTTAGTTTTAGCTATTCTGCTAGGTATGTAGAAGTATCTTACTGTGGCTTTAATTTGTATGTACCTAATGACTAATGGTGCCAGCTACCGTTTTAATATACTTTAAGTATTTTCTTCAGTAAAGTGTCCAATAGAATATTTTACCTATTTTTACTATTTATTCAGTTAATAAAAGCTATTGTTTTTGTTATTGAATAATTCTTTATATATTTTGAATAGAAACTCTTTATCAGATATATGATTTGCAAAATTTTATCTCAGTCTCAGGAGTGATTTTGTATTTTCTTAAACATTTTTTTTTGAAGAGAAGTTAATATTTTATGAAATCTTAATTATATACAGTATAATCATTTCATAGACCAAGGACTTTATTCTTCTCTCTTCTAGAAACTTTATAATTTGACCTCTTACATTCATTTCCATCATTCATTCTGAGTTAATTTTTGTCTGTAGTGTGAGTTATGGGATGAAGTTCATTCTTTTAGATATAGATATCTAATGTTTTCAGAACTTTTTCTTTTCTTTTTTTGGTAAAGTTTACCCTTTCCTCTTTTCTCATTTTTTTGGTAAAGACTACACTTTACTTGTTGTAGAAAATAAATTGACCATATATATCTCATTTGGACTCTATAATCTGTTCCCACTTATTCATATGAGTCCCCTATACTCCAAAACCACACTGCAGGTTACTTTAAAAATATGAATTATTTCTTAGCTATTACTGCTGTATTGAATATTCTTTCTTTGTAAAGAAAATGATAACTCAAAAAAAAAAAACTGAACTCACATATACATACATAAAGATCTGCAATGCATATTTGGAAGTGTTTAGGGAAACTATGAACTTTTTCACCATAAATGAAGAGGGAGATGAAAAATCATTTACCAGATTTTAATGATTGAAAATATATAATCATGTAAGAACAAATGTTTGGCTCATTTGTATTTCCACCAAGAGAGTTACAAAATATAAAAATCTAAATATGATGACTGTAGTGGTTCACTGTGAATATTTATATTAGATATAAAGGTCATTTTGATTTTACAAGCTCTTCAAAATTTTAGTCATACTTCTCAAAAATAATTTGTTATACAAGTCATTAAAATATATGGTGGCTTTTTTTTCACACCAAGGAAATATAATGTCACAACATCACTAACATTGAAATTTAGTACTCTCAGATATTCCACTAAAATCCTACATGTTTCTTAAAAGTCACATCTCTGTTTAATATAAGTGCAAAATAAAAGACTTGATTCAATGATTTTCATATATATTTGTCTTACAAAACCCCATAATTAACAGAAAGAGTAAAAGGAAAATGAGATACAATCCCATCTGATATGTATTATATTATATTGGGATTCAGAAATCTTGGATTCTGGCCTTGTTTTCCCAACAACTAGCCAAGTTTTTTTTTTTTTTTTTTATATAAACTCTAGGGCCTTAGTTTTCTCACTGGTAAATGATAAAAATTGGACCCAATATAATATCTTAGTATTTTTTTTTTTCAAATAATGATCAGTACTCTAGTTTCAGCTCAGACATGTAGAGGGATAAAAAGAGGATAACTCCCACACTTACGAGAGAGTGAAAGAACAAATTGAAAATTCATTACTTTCCTTGAAACTATAAGAGACTGAGATCACAGGATAAACAACGCATCTGAAATCTAAAGACAGATCTGCAGGGAGACACAGAACCTGAGTATTTGCCTACTTGGCAAAGACACCACCTATGCCACTATAACCATCTAATCCAGTGAAAAGATACAGCTAGAAATTTGTAATACATTGCTAAAAGCTAGATGGGAACCCACAGACAGAGAAGAATGTGCATCGGTTTTCAAGCTTTTCTTTCAGGAATACCACAAAAAGCTCAAAAGACTATTTGGGAAAACCATGAGAAAGCTTCCCTCATGGTGCTAGCTAGGGAATGGGAATAGCAGCCACTATCACATATGGCCTGGAATCCATCTCCCTAACTTCCCTATGGAAGAAAATATTTAACCTTCAGGGTGGAAGACAACAAAATTGTAGACAGAGGGCACTGGTGGGAACCCACTGAAGCTGGTGGTTGGGGACCAGAGGTATAAAACAAACAAACAAACAAAAACTATAACTTTGGAGGAAGGAATGGCAACCTACTAGAGCCAACATATATCTGGAGGAGAGGCAGGAATATTTCCAAAGGCCATATCCCTGAGACCCATGTCCAGAACGTCAGAGAACTCTCATCTCTTCTCCCTCTACCCTGAAAGGGACAACTACCACCACAAGTGTTGAGTACACATAGTATTGGAATACAGCTGGGATAGTGGTAAGAGAGTCTCTTGAGGAGCAACACAGAGAGGAGAAGCAAAGTCAGACAAGGATACTCAAACTCTAGCAAATTTCCAACCATGACTAAATTTTGTCTAGGTGAAAGCACACTACACAAGAAAAACTTAAAGGCCTGAAAGAGAGGCTCTCATTGCCCCTCCCCATATATATATATATATATATATATACCTCATTTTTGACTGGCCTATCCTATGTGGCATTTTCAGATGCCAACTAAATGTATGTGGCATACAAACAGACAATAAAATTCACAATCTAAAGAGGCAAAACTATTATCAGAACCATAGTTAGATGTGATACAGATTTTGAAATTATTAGAAAGGCATTTAAAATACCTATGATTAGTATGTTAAAGACTCCAATGGAAAAGGTAGTCAACATGAAAGATTAGGTTGGTGATTTTATCAGAGAAATGGGAAATGTAGGAAATAATTAATTGAAATTATAGAAAAATTTTTTTTAAAAACACACATAAAGAAAGAAAGTTAAGTATGTGTTAGATGGGCTCATCGGTAGACTTTGACTAGATTAGGAAAACAGCCTAGGAAAGATCCAGCCAGTTTGAAGATAGGTCAATAGAATTTCCAAAGAGAGGCAGAAAATGAAATTAAAAGGAAAAAGAAGTAGAAAAAAATGATAGACCAAAGGATACATGACCTGAGGAAAAATATTAATATCATGCACTCTAAAATATATCTAGCTGGAACCCCAGGAATATAAGAAAGGGAGAACTGGGATGAAAATATACTTCAAGGGGTAATGGTCAAGAACATTCTAAATTAGTGACAGATACCAAGCAAAATACCCAATTTTCTCAGAGAACAAGTGTTTAGCAAGCAACACTAAACAAACAACAAAACCTATGTATATCGCATTCAAACTACAAACAAGAAAGATAGAAGAGAAAAATTTAAAGGCAAGTAGAAAAAAGAGACACATTGCTCAGAGATAAAGTAAGAATATATCAGACCTCTCACCTGAAAGCATGCAAACAAAAATATAATCGACTGATGTTTTTAATGTGTTGAAATAAAAACTAATTTACTTTTGATGGGAATGCAAAAATGACAAAACCACATTTTCAGTTAGTCTGGCAGGTTCCTTTTCTGTTTTTACTTTCTGTTTAAAAAATGTTTTATTTTGAAATAATTATATTTTAACAAGAAGTTGCAAAGATAAAGGATAGTACAGAGAGGTTCTGTGTATCTTTCATTTAGTTATCCTAAATGGTTATATCTTACCTGCTTATAGTACTATACCTGAACTAGGAAATTGACATGGGTACAATATGTGTATGTAGATCTATGTCACTTTATAATGTGTAGAGTCATGTAATCATCACTGAAATCAGGATAGAAAACTATTTCATCCACAAAGATCTCACACCCTCCTCTCCAATATCCCTAACCCTTGAAAACCACTAGTTTGTTCTCCATCTCTATATTTGTGTCATTCAAGGATGTTATATAAATATAATAGCGTGCTATGTAATTTTTTGATGCAAAATTTTTTCACTCAGCATAATGCTCTTGACATCTCTCCAAATTGTTGCTTGTATCAATAGATTTTTCTTTTAATCACTGTTTACTATTCCATGGTATGGATTTACCAGTTTGTTAAGCCATACACACATTGTAGGGCATTTGGATTATTTCTATTTGACTATTACAAATAAAGCCACTATGAAAAATCACATACAGTTTTTTGTGTGCATATAAGTTTTTATATCTTTAGAATAAATGACTGGAATTGTGATTGCTGAGTAATATGATAAAGTGTGTACAATTTTTTCTTCCAGAGTGGCTGTACATTTTACATTTCTACCAGCCATAAGTAAAGACAAAAAAATGGAAGGACACTGGAAATTTAAGATATATAAATCACTAACAAATTGATGAGAAAAAAGAAAAACAACTCCTGCAAAATGGAAAAAACAAATGGCAAATCAGAAAAGAAAAAAGAGACAAATGGCCGTTAAAAATGTGAAAATATGGTCAGCTCACTAGTAATAAGGGAATTAGTTACAAGCCAACATATAGTAAGACATTAATTCACAATAACAAATTGGCAAGAAATTTAATATTCTCATAATGGCAAATATTGGTGAAAAGAACAAGCCATTGGAACTTTTCATATTTTTTTGCAGAATTATCTTTGGGCATCACCACTTTGAGGAGCAATTTGGAACTATCCGGTACAGTCAAAGCTGCAGCTATAACACAATTCAGTGGAAGCATCTTTAGGTATGTACCATAGAGAAACTCATACGTGAATGCATAAGGATTTAGCAGATGCTGTTGATGCCTGACCCGTGTCCCTTTGGCCTGCTTGAGTTCACCTACTGCTTCTGTAAACAGCTATTGACCTGCTACCAGACCCTAACCTTGTGTGTCTGGGTCTTCCTTCTCTATTTGAGCCCTTTCTCTGGAAACAAATGGGACCTAAATGGTGGACATGGGAGCAATCAGGAAGTGCCTGTGTGAACACTGCTGAGGGCAGCTCTCAGCATAGGGCATGGGGAGAAGGAGCTAAATGCTCCAGCCTCCTTGTACTCTGGTAGAGTAATCCTGAGACATGTTCCACACAGTCCCCAGTGGAATCACACCCTAGTTGCTCACTGTGGTATTTATCTTGTTAAAACCTACTTTATTGCCCATTTTCTCTTTCCTGTTTCTCTTTTCCTGATTCTCATTTGTGGTGCCTGGGATACCCTCTGAAATAAATTGTCTGTCTCCAAATTCTTGGCTCAGCTGGATTTGGGAGAGGGGTGCTCAAACTAAAACAGTATAAGAATGTTCATTGAAGTATGGTTTGTAATAAAGAAAAATTAGAAAAAAATGAGTTTGTTTCCTCTTGTTGTTTCATACTATGGTAGCAAAAGAAATCAAGAATTTATTTTTCCATCTAGAAGAATTAAGAGTTTGTATCAATTTAATACTCTCTGAATTGGGAACATTAATTCCTAAATTTATAAGATCACCTTATATGGGGTCAATAAAAGGAATGTCATAATTTGGTATAACTGTAGAGCACACATTCAAGTGAAATACCACATAATGGGATTAAATGCATGCTTGGAAATAAATACAGTTATCAAGTTCTGAGTGAGTGACCATGGGAATGTCCATTCCCAGACAATTCCAACAAGCCAAATAGATAGTAATTATTGTATTTTCTTTGGTGAATTGACAATTCAATTTTGTTATACCTTGTACTAGTCTGCTTAGGCTGCCATAACAAAATATCACAGACTAGGTGGCTTAAACAACAGAAGTTTATTTTATCACGGTTCTGGTGATTGGAAGTCCAAGATCAAGGTGCCAGCAGGGTTATCATATGGTGAGAGCTCTCTCCTGGGGTTGCAGACAGCTGCCTTTTTGCTTTATGTTTACCTGACCTCTTCTTTGTGCATGCTCTGAGAGGGAGAGAGAGCAAAGGGTAGAGATAGGAGCTCTCTGCTGACTCTTCAATAAGGATACTAATCCCATCAGATAAGAGCTCCACCCTTATGATCTCATTTAACTTTAATTACCTCCTTAGAGGTCCCATCCCTGGTCACAATAGAGGTTAGGGCTTCAACATATGAATTTTAGGGGACACAAATATTTAGTTCATAACATGCTTTCTATTCTCAAGATTTCTTAAAATAAGTTACAAGGAACCCATCTCCCACTGATTACTAAGAGGCTTTTGAAATTATATACAAATAAATTATTTTTCAATCTTGATTTTGCTTCTAAGTACTTATTACAAACTGTAATCATATAGAATATAAGATTTGGAATAAAACTTTGAGTTTATCCATAGTAAATACCCAACATAAATTGCTATGTGTTCTTGGCAAGGTGCCAAAATCATACTCTAGATACAGGAAGCAGTGAATTATATTTATTTGAATATTGAAAAAAACTTCTTAATATTGTCCCACAATATATATTCTTAAAATATTCACACATTAGACCTAGATATTCCATCTGGAAAATGCAAAACATACATGTTCTCTGCTTTCACGTATAATTCATCTTCATGGTAACCTAGCCCCAGAACAACTCAGGTGCCCAAACTGAACACTGCGATATGTATATCGGCTGTCAATTAATAGGTATTTTTTATATGATTTTCTCATAAAGAGAGTTAATACAGTATAGATACTTTTTCTCATTTTATGTCATGTCAGACATACTGCTATTTCAAAATTGAAGTTGTGTGGTGGTCATTGTTGTTTTGGTAAAAGAAAGAAGAGGAGGAAGAGCAGAATCAATTATATGATTTTATTATCCACTTCTCTCCTTTGGGCTATATTGCAGCTGCTATTGTTGAATAGTTGATATAGAATTAAGTCTGGAGAAAAGAAATTGATATAGTATGGTAAGGAAAAATTCAATGACTATCACATTGAACATCTATCTGTACATGAGATATCATTATTATGGCTATTTATTACTTTCAGGGACTGGATACCTGTTGTATTCAAATGTAGTTCTTCTAGATATTGTTGTTATGTGATTATCTCAGACTTTCTAAGATATTTCCTATTCCTCAGGGGCATAAAGACTGGAAGATACATATCCTGACTTTTGGGGTTCAGTTATATTAAGCTGGTGAGAGGCAATCTCATGAGATTGTGTAGGAGTAGAAGCCATTGTTCTCAGGTGGTAGTGGAGGGTAAATGGGTGGGCTTTGGCAGATGGTAGATATGTATTTTTTTTTCCCATAGATTTTGGGTTATCCTGTTGATAACTGTCTTCTGAGGTATAGTAGGCAACTGAACTCATGGATGACTTCCTGAGATTCCTTCACTTAAGAATTTCTTGAAAGCAGACTTTTTGAGCTTCATTCCCCCACTTCCCAACAATTGTATTGGCCTCTAATTCTGTGTATTAAACCCTTTCAGATGTGAAATATTTACAGTGCCTTCAATTTTAATAACTGTATACTGACTATTTGGTAGTGTATATTTGACATTCTCTGATGCTGATAGCAAATGCTTTTTGTTTTACTAATGGTTTTATGGTTATGTGAGGAAAATCCCAGAATTTTAAAAAATTGGCTTTATTAAATTAACTATGTACCTCCATCATACCTAAAGCTCTCTTTGTTTTTCCTCATTGTTTCAAAATTTCTTCTTTAGAGATTAAAAAACTCGATGCTAATAGTTTTCATCTTTTGTAATGTCAAAAATTGAGAAATGGCGATAAAATAAAATTAATATAATGTCAGTACATTATGGCAAAGACTCTCACCTTGACCAAACTCTTGACTGGCTCTGTGGAGCCTGACTACACCCAACCTTGGTCGTGTCCTCAAGAGTCCAGTTTAAGCAAGGATCCTGTTAAGTGAGAATTCACCACCCTGGATATCTGATCAAATTCTTCATCTCCTACTATCCCCAAGGGATAGCTAATCACCCTGGCCTGCCTTTAGTAAGAATTGTGTTGAATCTATTAAGCCAGAATCACCACTCACCCGTGAGGTTTCCAACCATTGATGCCCTTAAACTGCCCCTTGGATATAAATCCCCACTTGTCCATGTTGTATTTGGAAATGAGCCCAGTCTACACTGAGGTCTCTTTTCCTCTATTGTAATAGCTCCTGAGTAAAATCTGTTTGTTTCTGCTCTATCTATGGTCTGGCTCTGGGTTTTCCTTAACAATTTCTTTTATATTGTTTTATTTCTTTTTAAATTTTAGTTATGTTATAAAAGTCACAAATGAAATTTGTCCAAACTTGGAATAAAGAACATTGAAAAAAATGAGATAAAAATATCACCCTAGTCTTCTTAATCTTGTCAAAACATACTAAGATAGGTTGGACCATGGAAGACTCTTTGAGATTTCCAAATAAAATAGCAAATGTCAAGTTACACTGCATCATTCCAGGAACTACAGAGGTTAGTAGATCTCATACAAGACTAGAAAAAAATCACTATCTAGTGAACAGGATTGTGGTTAAGATTACCTCAAAGTTGGAGGGCAAATATTTAATAAATGACAACAAAGAAACCAGATCTTTGTACAATAACATTAAAAAGTGAATGATTTTTTAAAAAAATTACATCATTGAGAATAAATTTATTTTGATATTTCATTTTATTCTCGTAGAATTGTTAACATTGCTGATTTTACCTAAATTATGGCAAGGATTAATTAGAGACCTGAAGCTCTGAAGGAAGTAGCTTAACTGTTTTTCCAGAATTTCCTACCTGCAAGTCCTGGAAAACTCCCAAGGGCAAGTTTCACATGTCTGTCCTCGTTTAAGACTGAAATCATTTTTAGGAGAAATTCTGAAGGGCTTAGAGGAAGCATCCAAAATTTCAGTTGCTTCTCTGAAACCTTGGAATCCTGCCTATTAATAATCTCCATGCTCTTTGCTTAGAATTTACCCACAGAATCAACTGACAGGAAACTGCCTGTCACCCTCCACCCTCCCAGCAAGACTGTGCCAAAACACTCATCAGAAACCACAATGACAAAAATAGATCCATTGACGACTATGCATTGACTAAGAAATAGATGTACAGATTCAAGCTATCTTTATTCTTTTTTCCTTGTTTTGATGATGGTGGTAAAAAGAAAGAGAAAGCTACGTAATAGCATCTGGGCAGACAGCTTGTACACTAAGTCCAGCCCTATGTAAATTAAAATTTTATTTGAGTTCTTATAACATCCCTAAAAAGCATGACATTCAATACAAACATCACAGACATTCAGTACAGAACATCTCACTGCAGTCATGCTGCTGGGTAGAGCTTGCAGCAACAGCAGCAGTAAGAAAAGAAAATTCTCTTTGTACAGCTGAATGGCTGCACTAGAATTTTCAGTGTTCAGATGTAATTAGAAAACAGCTGTGAAGGAAAATCAATTGTTCCTGGTAGTCAATGGCTAATTTTCTACAATCAAAATAAAGAATGCAATATGACTTGTTTGTAATGAGCAAGTAATTGTTTCTCTTTTGTTTATTGTTTTAACATTTTTCCCTTTATTTGTGGGAGCTGTCACTTGCTTGCTTCAGGACAACTTCTCCCAGTCTCTGCTTCTCCCATCCATATTTAAAAACTTGCAACTGCCAAGCAGGCTACATAGTCCAGCTCAGTTTATTCAAGATTGCCTTACTTATGATGATGATTTGTGGACTAGCAAGGAAATGTCCTTGCTTTTATGAATTCACAATAAAGCTTCCATAAATGGAATGATTATTAAACACTAGCATTTATTCATGGGATTTAACTTTGATTCATTCCGCAAAGGTCTCATGTGTCAAAATGATGTAGTTCCCAGAATTCATTGACCTGGTGCTCCAAGTGCCTTTGCATTGCATAACAAAACAAAAGTAAAACAACCACAGGGCCTTTTTTTTATATCCTTCTTCTATCATTAGCATAGACAGGAAGGGATTGCTGCAGCAGATGGATAGAAAAGTAAACCTCTATGGTGCACAACTAGAATGTAGATGGATGGGAAATAAACTTAAATGTTACAATAGACCAATGAGAGTAAATTTGTTTTATCATGCAAAAGAGTCTGGTTGAGAAATACCAGGAGGAATAACACTCCTATGCTGCTTTCAGCATTAAAAAAAGAAAAAAAAATACTTACATTAACTGGTGAAATTAACCTCTCTTATTACTTATTTTCTATACTTACATTTTTTCTAGAACATAATTTGATAGCTACTGTAATGACAGTGGAATAGAGTGAAATGAATAATAAACAGGGGTTGACTCAGTTGCTGGGTAATCTTGGGACCATGCCTTAATTTTAGTTTCCCTTCTATTTCTTTATAAGAGAAATATGATAATAAATAAGGGAATATGGGCTCTTTCTTTTCCTATAATAATAATTATGACACAAAGTACACTGGTACATTAATTAATATTTGCAATTAACGTTCTGGAGGAAAGGCATTCCTCAACTTTTCAAAAGTGCACATTTAGCAACCATTAGCCAATAGTGATAATTAGTTTCATAAAGTCTGTTTATGTCTATGATTGACACATAGAGTTGAAAGTATAGTTGAATTTTTCCTCAGCTTTTATCTTCAGAGAGCCTGCTCCAGAATCTGGGTGGTGTTTATTACATACCATTTACTGAGCCCAAAAAAGACATTATGGGCCAAAGTAACAGGTTATTAAAAAGGAACTCTGTATTCTTACGAAGCAGTCTAAATTATTGACTGGGAACTCAAGTTTGAAAACCACTAGTACAATTCAATTTTTTTGGCTAATAAATATTATAAATTTTAAGCTGAAATACAGTTTTCAAATGGCTAAGGTACCATGTGATTTTTAAATGAAATTTTAGAAGGCACTATCCTACGTGATTATCTGTCCACCTTTATACTTCACAATTTGGGGTAGAATACTTGTAATTTAATATTCAGAATCATCTAAATGAACCTTACATTTTCACTTCTTTACCTCTGCTTTTCTTTACCCTCAGCACAGAATGCTCTCTTTTCCCACTTCCCATTTTTTTTGGAAAAGCACCACAGGCAATGTCAAGTGATGTCTGATTGATTTTAAATGTATTTGTTTTAAGAGTAGAATTTCATATGCACAGTTTTAGACTTTGTGCAAGAAAACCAATGGAAATTGGATAGAAAATTGAAATAATAGAAGAGAGCTGACACTTGTCATCCCAAGACTATAGGAAGAGGCAATGTAATTGAAAGCTATTTAAGTGTAATTATATATACATTATAGGACCAGACAACCAATTTAAGTGAAGGAGAAAGAAAGTAAAAGTATGATGAATTATCTACATTTCCAGGATGATAGCTATTAAATTATCATATAGATAGATAGATAGATAGATAGATACCACATACTTTCTCCATGTAGCCAGAAACCTGTCACTGACCATATATCTGGTAAAAATATTTTCTCGTCTGGTCACAAATACAATCATGTGACAGATGCTGTGTCAATTATAGTTTATCTTATAGAAATTTTGAAAATTGTAGAACAACATACAGAGAGTGAAGGCTGTAAGTTGGAGTTCCCTTGTGACAACCTTAAAGGTTTCATAACATCAAACTCCTGCTGCTGAAATTCCCACATCTTCCCTTTTCCTTGCTCTTCTCGGGAATTGTTTCATTAGCATTTTCTTTGATTTTATGATTAACCCAAGAACTTTTCTAAGGAGTTTTTATCACTCAGCTATCACTTTTATTTATTCAGTTGGTTTGTGGTGCATGACACTCAAATACATTAAAGCAATAAATAAATAAAAATAATACAAAAGTTAGTACCTGAGAGTGGGTCACAGGCAACTGATCTTGAACGAAAAGTGTGGTTTTGGAATTCTTCAGACCAAGAGGGGCAATAAGGAATGAAACATCCCATGGATGGTAATGTAATAGCCATAACTGGCACTGATAAAATACCTAATCAAATTTTGATTTCTAAATCCTCTGAGACTGTCTTCCTTTCCCACTGACAGAATCTCTGTGGAAAATGTAGCTGCTTCTATAGATAAATTTTATAGGGTATAAGCAATGGCAAAGCTGAGGAGAGAGCTAGTTGCTTCAGATACAATGGAATATTTAATATTAAGTGTAACAAGCCCAAATTCTTCCATTAAATAATGGAATGAAAATTAAATTGGACTCTAAGCAGGGCAAAAAATCCCGAAACCAAACCAAAACAAAAAACTGACTATTTTGACAATAGGAATAACAGGGATAAAAATCCATATTCAGAGATTGACTCTAAATGTTCCTGAAATTTTGCAGAGGTTGGAGTAGTACACAGTTCAACCAGGTTTGTTATGTAAAAACCAGGGTGTTGGTTAGAATACACCATGAGTCAACTACATTGGGGATATCTTGGAATATGCAGACAATTTGGAGTGACTCCCTAACCTCCAGAATATCTTTCTTCTCCATCTGAAGAAGTTTCTATTTTATATGCTTTGCTAACAGAAGATGTGATTTTATGCTGGGAGGAGATAATTATTCTCTGAAATTCCACATTCAGGGCCACATCTGTCATTGAAGCTTTCCTTGCTCGATTAATAAATTTACTTTCAACAAGGTGATAAAAATAGCATATGTAACTGACTTGGAAAGAAGAGTTACATATATAAGTAATTACATGAATTTGGTACAGAATGTCATCAAAAACCTTATGGGAATTTTCTCAGTGAGTGTGAGTATAATTTTCAGATAGGTTGGATTTTTTTTCTGCATATGCACTCAGCAGATAATTATCTATTACTTGCTTGGGAAACCATGTGGCTAAAACAAACTTGAAAAAAATAATGATCTACTCTATGTTCCAATTTTTTAATATAAAACTCAACACGTAATACAGAGAATGCAAGGTAAAGACAATGGGAAATAAAAATGTTGAATTAATTCTATCTTTTACATAACTCACCTGGTCTATATTCAATTCCTGCATCCATAGTTACATATTCTGACTTCCCTTCTGTTACATAAGTTGAAATGTTTCTGATCCTACCTAAGGCTAAATCCTCTGCAAGTACTCTGGATTCCCTTTAATCTACTCAAGGATGTTGCTCCTGCAATTCACATTTCTCATTCCATCATCAAGCTCTCCTGTCTACTAAATCATTTTTGTAATCTATAAACTTTTACAATCTTGAAAAATTAAAAGTAAACCTCATCATGTGCCCCTTCTCCCCATTCAACTCTGATTCTTAGCTTTTATTTATGGCAAATGATTAAAAAGATTGTTTTACTAATTTTTCAACTTCCTCTTCTCCCACTTTTTCTAGCACTCTCTCCAATTCGGACTGTATTTTCACCACTCAACATGAACAACTCTTGTTAAAATCACAAGTGATATCAGTATTGCCAAATTCGAAATTCAACTCTCAATACCCATACTAGTAACTTAAAAGTTACTCCCTGAAACAGAAGATTGCACACACCCCTTCCTGAAATGCTTTACTCATGTGATGTCTGACATCACTCTTTCTTGGTTCATCATTCCTTCTAAACCTTTGCTGGTTTTTCTTTATCGCATTGAATCTAAACTTAGGAATACCCCAAGCTCAATTCTTGGCCATTTTCTCTCTCTACATTTATCCTCTAGCGGATTTTGTCCAGTTGCGTGATTTTACTACTATGTAAAAAGTGATGACTTCCAAATTTACATCTCAGTTACCAATTTTTCTCCTGAAATTCAGCTTCTTACAGTCAAATAATGTATCCTTGGATTCCTAGTAGGTTTATTAATGTTACCATGTACAAAATCAAATTGTCTATTTCTTTTCCTATGTCTCTAAATACTTCCTGAAGAGTTCAATGTTCTCATTGTTATACACTATTCCAATGTATAATTATACCACATTTGTATACCCACCTACTATTTGGCTTTGCTCCAGGTTGGGGATCTTATAACTAGTGCTAGTATGAACACTTTTTGCACATATTTGGAAACTATATGTGCTTTTATTCTAGGTATATATCTAAAAGTGAAATTAGAGGGAATGTGTGAGATCAACTTTAGTAGATAAAAGCCATGAGATTTCTGAAGTGGTGTGCAAATATATACACAGCCATCAGCAGTGTATGAGGTCTTCACCTAAGACATGTTATGACCAATATTTGGTACTTTGTCTTTTTTATTTCGCTCTTATGTTTGGTGATTAGTAGTGCTTCATTGTCATTTTATGTACATTTCTTTCATCACTACTGAATTTGGGCATCTTTATGTGTGTCCATTTGCCATTTGGTAGCCTTTATTTTAAGTGCCTGTATCAGACTTTTTCCAAGTTCTATAGGATTGACAGGTTTTTTTGTACAGGTTATTTAAATATTCTGGATACAAGTTCTTTATTAGAATTGTGTATTGCAAACATTTTCTTTCAGTCTATGGCTTGTTGTCCTTAAAGTCATAAATATGGTCAAAATTATGTTTTTTTCTTTATTGTTATAGATATTTATGTCCTTTTTATCAAATATTTCATACTATAAAGTCAAAATATGATTCACCTGTACTTTAGTCTAATAGGTTTACTGTTTTAACTTTTATATTAAGATTTCCAATCCATTTAGAACTAATTTTTTGTGTATAGTTTGAGAATGGGGTTAATACTAATTTCTTTTGATTAGGATTATACTGACTATATATATCAATTTAAGAAGAGTGGAAATATTAACAAAATATATTGTCTTCAAATCCATGAACATTTACCCCTCCTTTTGAGTCTTTTGTAATTTCTGTATTTATATCAGTTCATCTTTCATTAAATTTATTACTAGATATTTAATGACTGACAAGCCCATTATAAATTGGTTCATTTTCAAATTTTAGTTTCTTTTTGTTTATTGCTGGTACAGATAATTCATGTAAATTGGCCTCCTATCTAACAACTTGCTAAGTACACTTATTTATACTGATAATTTGTAAATTCTTAGTAATGTCTATATTTACTACCATATCCTTTGTGAAAAATTAATTTTATTTCTTTCTTCCCAAATTTTTTACATTTTATTTATTTTTATTGCCTTATTGTACTAACAAGGATTGTACAGTGGTACCAGAAAATGGTGATAGGGAGTATTCTGTTGCATTTCTGAGCTCAGGGTAATGCTTAAAATTCTCATTACTAAGTATAATGTTTGAAATAGGTCTTCTGTTGTTATGTTTAAACAGAATTTTTAAAAATCCTTCTATTGCCTGATTTCTAAGAGTTTTAAAAGGAATTCATGTTGAATTTTATGAAACTCTTTTTTTATGTAGCTATTCAGATGATAAAATGACTTAAATTTATATTTTAAATAAAAAGAGTTGCATTGATTGAATTTCAATTTTTATGCAACTCTTGTATTCTTGGAATACAAGCAAATGGTATTTTCTTTTTATAGGTAACTGGATTTGATTTGTTAATATTTGTTGAAGATTCTTGCAGTTATAGGGGTATTTGCCTTTGAGTTCCTCTTTTTAGCATTTTTAATGATATTTGAGCAACAAATGTATCCAGTTTCAAACGATGACTTGGGAAGTGCTTTCTTCTTTCCTAATCTCAGAAGTTTATTTAAGATTGCTGTTACTTCCATCTTTAAATATGGAAGCATTCTCCAATAAAACTAAGTGGTTTTGTGGATTACATTCTGGGACATTTAAAAGATTCAATTTCTTTGATAAATAATGCCTCTTCAGATTGTGTCTTTTTGTTAACCATATAGAATCATGTTTTTCTAGGCACCTGCTCATCTCGTGTAAATTTTACAATTTAACATACGTATGTTCACACCTCCTTATCATCTTTTTATGTCATTTGAATATGTAATGATATGCTCTTTTTCATGTCAGTTATTTGATTTTTTAAAAATTTGTTTTACTTGATCAGTCTTGCTATGGTCTATAGTTTTTAAAAAAGCTTTCTTTAAATAAAATTTGATGTTTTTTAATTTTGTCAGTATATTTTATCATCCATTGTTATAGACTGAATATTTGTGTCCCCACCCAAATTCGTATGTTGCAACCTAATACCCAAAGTGATGGTACTTGGAATTGGAGTGTTCAGGAGGTGATTAGGTCATGAGGGTGGAACCCTTATCAATGGCATTTGTGCCTTTATAAAAGTGACCTCAGGGAGCTCCCGCATCCGTTCTGCCATGTGAGGACACAGTGAGAAGATAGATGTCTGTGAACCAGGTAGCAGGTCCTCACCAGATACTGAATCTGCCAGTGACTTGATCTTAGACTTCTCAATGTGCAGAACTGTGAGAAATAAATTTATGTTGTTTATAAGCCACCCAATCTATGATATTTTTGATAGTAGCCCAAACAGCCTAAGATACTCATTGAGAGGTATGTAACAAAGATTACCAATATGATAATAGATTTGTCTATTTAACTATTGTGACACTATGTTCTCAGGTGCATATAAATTAAGAAATGTTTAATATTCCTGGTGAATTAACTATTACGAAGTGTCCTTCTATATTACTTCTTCACTTAAAGTTACTGTTTTTGCTATTAATGTAGATTTTGCTAGATTAGTATTTGTAATGTCTTTTTACATTCAGACGTTTTGAGCTCAAGTGGAAAATCTGCAGAGTGCAGGGCTTAAGCTTACTTCTCTTTGACTCCACATTCCTGAGAACTTAACTTATTTCTATGTCTTATCTTTATGGGCAGCTCTTACCTCCAATTTTTCCTATTTAGTCATCTGAAATGTCCAAAAATTATTCTGGCTCTGTGACTCTTAGCATTGGCCTTTTGCAGCAGATTTACTGAAGAATCAGTAAATTTACTTAGAGAAGAAGCAGATGCAAAATGTCAGCTCACCTCTCTATGATTCCTTTATCTCTGGAATCTTGATTCCTCAAGTTCTGTGAAACTCATCAGTTCTTTTATGTCTCCATTTTTTTCCATTTTATCCTGCTTTTCTTATAGTTCTTGCTTAGAATATTGGTCTGGTGCAAGCAATTCCATTATGGTCAGAAGAAGAGTTAGAGTAATCATTAAAAAATATGTATATTGCATCAGTACTGTGCTCAAAACATTCACATCACACTTAAATCAAAGCCAAAGTCATTACCAAGGCACAGAGTCCCTATATGATCTTAACTGCTCAGATCTAATATTCTAAAGTTCATCTCCTATTTCACTCTTCATTGCACTTCAACCATTTTGACCCTTTGTTACTATTTTTTTATATTCCAAGATTAGCACATAGTACTTGTACTTCCTGGAATATTCTTCCCCAAATATTTGCATTACTCATTCCTTCTCTGTATTTAGTTCTCCTCTCTAAGGCCATTTTATACAAGGCCTGCTACATCAGTCCATGTCCTGCTGATGCTATTTTTCTTTTGTCTTAATAGCCATTATCTCCCCTGTTATAGTATTTATTTGTATTTATTAAGGGTTTGTCTCTTTCTCTCTACAGTAGATTATATATTCCATGAAAACAGGGACCTTGTCTGCTTTGGTCACTGCTCAATATCCAGCATTTGCAAAATGTCCTGGAAGTATATACAAGGTACTTAATAAATATTTGTGTACTATGTCAGCCCACACTTACACCCTGATTTGCATTGATGTGCCCAGAAAATTTTTCTTTCTCTCTAGACATGGAAGAATAGATTGATGTGGAAATCCTGAAATCTTTATTAAAAATAAGAAAAGGAAACAAATACAAAACACACAAGAACAAAAACAACCCCAAAACTAACAAACAAATAAACAACCTTTAATTTAGAATATAATAGAAATTCTGATATATAGATACTTCAATTAAATTTTGAGTTCCTTAACAGGACATGTGATAGATACTACTAATCACATATATGACAGTTTGAATTTCAGAGAAAAAAAACATTTAAGTGAAATCATACAGTATTTGTCTACTTAGCATGATACCCTCTAAGCACATGCATGTTATCACAAATGACAAGACTTCATTCTCTTCAATGGCTGAATAATAATAATATTCAGCCATTGAAGAGAATATATATATATATATATATATATATATATATATATATATATATATATATCTCACATCTTCTTTATCCATTCATCTATGATGGGCATTTAAGTTGCTTCCATATCTTGGCTATAGTAAATAATGTTGCAATGGACATAGGAGTGTATATATTTTTTAAATCTAAAAATCAAATGGACAAACATAACTAAAAAGAAACTCAGTCATAGATACAGAGAAAAAACAGGTGGTTGCTAGAGGGGAAGGAGGTGGCAAGAAGAGAAGATAGGTGAGGGAAATGAGAGGTACAAACTTTCAATTACAAAATAAATGAGTCACAGGTATGAAATATACAGTGTGGGGAATACAGCCAATAATTATGTAATGTCTTTGTATGGTGACAGATGACAACTGGACTTATCTTGGTGATCATTTTGAAATGTATAGCAATATTGATCACTGTGTTGTGTACTAGGAACTAACATAGTGTTGTAAGCCAGTTATACTTCAAAAACAAACAAATAAATATATGAGAAAAGAAATCAGATTTCTGGAGAGGGTTAGGAGGAGGGGGAATTGGATGAAGGTAGTTAAAAAGTACACACTTCCAGCTGTAAAATAAATAAGTACTAGGGATGTAATATACAACATGATAAATGTTATTAACATTGCTGTGCATTATATATGAAAGTTATTAAGAGAGTAAATCCTAAGTGTTTTCATCATAAAAGAACCTTTTTTTTTCTACTTATTTAATGTTGTTTCTTTAGGATATGATGGATGTTCACTAAATTTATTGTGGTAATCATTTTGAGATGTATGTAACTCAAATCATTATGCTGTACACCTTAAACTTATACAGTGTTGTATGTCAGTTATATCTCCATAAAACTGTAAGAGAAAGACATTTAAAAGTGACACAATATTTGAGCCATGAAGGGGAACTCTACAGAAAATAGATACGATTGTATATAGTTATAAGAAAAATAGTCACCAGTATTATTTGTAAAAATGAAGACATAATTAGATAATGTTTAGCATGAATTTTCTCAGCATAGAAGGTAAAAGCCAGTGATTTAAGAGTTAAATAGAACGTGCAGATGCACAAAAATTGAATTCAGAGTACTCTCTTAACAAGCTCAGGAAAAAGAGTGGTGAAATCATTTTGCTGGAGGAGGGGTAGAGGGAAGTTCCATGGAAAATTTTTATTAGGATGATGGACAGGCATGTGTTATAGATTGAATCATATCCCTCCAAAATTCATGTGATGAATCATTACCCCCCAGTATGTGACTCAGTATGTGACTGTATTTGGAGATAGAGTTTTTAAAGTGATAATTAAACTTAAAGGAGGTCATTAGAGAGGGCTCTAAAGTAATATGACTGGTAACCTTTTAAGAAGAGGAGATTAGGATATAATACATGAATAGAGGGAAGATCATGTGAAACATAGGGAGATGGCCATGTACAAGCCAAGGGAAGAGGCCCTCAGGAGAAATCAACCCTGCTGATACCTTGATCTTGAACTTTCAGCCTCTAGACTGAGAGGAAATAAATTTTTGCTGTTTAAGTCACCCAGTCTGGGGTACTCTTTTTTCAGCCTTAGCAAACTAATATAGCATGTTTTCAAGCTAAGAGAAAAACGTGGAAGAAGCAAGATGAATAAAGCAGTGAAGAAATGTAGGTAATTGTTGTAGCAAAGACAAAAAAGGAGGTAGAGGGGTGTGTCAAGAAGTAGCTTAGTGAGATAATACCAGAGAACTTTATTAAACCTTATAACATTTTTTTAGCAAGGGTAGTTAAACAGCTGTATCAAAACACAGACTAAACTTCAGCTGAATGTCTCAGGTTAATTTCAAACACTTCAGAATTTACTCAAGGAGTTTGGACTCTAGACTCTCTAACATGTATATGGATGCACCCACAGTGGAATTTCTTTTGTCACTCAGGACCTCTTGGTTACTTTCACATGTATCCAACCCAAATCCATTATCATTACATATATAGCTTTGAGTAGGAAATATGAGCAATAATAGTGAACTGACATTTTTAACAGTTACATATATTTGCAGGAGAAAATTTACAAATTTTTAAAGATAACAATAGGAGTGAGAAGTGCTAAAGAAACCAGAAGGACAAGCAAACAGTGGATAATTTAAATAAATTCAGTGAGCTTTAACAATTTGTAAACCAACACCACCATTACAACACAAACAGATTTCTAGGTATTTAGCAGAATTTAGAAGAGAGCCAGAAAATAATAGCCAAATAGAGCAAAGAATATGAAAAAATTTAGAAAGAAAATACTATAGCCTTGTGTTTTGTTAGAAGAGGGTAAAAAGAAAATCTGAGGATCTGAGTATTTGAGTCAGTATGGACCATTTCACTGCATGGGCCAGCACTGTGTGGACCGGAACCCTCAATCTCAGCAATGGGTTAAATGCCAGCTGCATCGACTAATTTGGGAGCCGGAAATAGTTACACACACACGTGCAGGTTCATCAAATCTCTAGTTTTAAATCGTATTATGATATTCCTTTTTTGTCATATGGATTATTCAGGAATATTTGATTATGATTTAAGAGTTCTTAAAATACCTATCTTACTATAAATTTAACATGCAAAACTAAGACGTTTTCTCCCTTTATTATTTACTTTCCACATTGCTGATTTACATTTATTAATCTGTTAAATAAAGAGATGTGCCATTGGTTCCTGAGTAATTACTTTTGGAGAAAAAAACCTTATTGTTTACAGAAATGTTTGAAAAATATTATGTCTTTTTAATTAATAGCAATTTGCATCAGCCAGAAATTCCAAATTCAAAGTTCCCTAACTCCTTCACTTCTGTTTTTCTTCTGTTTCTTATAGAATTTTGACCTCTCTGTCTTTTGCAGGTGATGATATTTAGATTTCAGAATGCACAAGAGGGTATTGTAATTCTCTGCAGGCAGCAAATCTCTAGCCATTGATATGTGTGCCATTTCACAAGACTCTCAGGCACAGCAATGCTATAGTCTGGCAATAGATTACAGACCTAAAACAACTTCCCATTCTGACTAAAACAAAGTTAATACTTTAAATCTGCTTATTTTGTGTTAGAGGTAGCCTGTAGTAGAACATATATATTAAATTTTGAGAATGAACAAAAACATTTAGCTTATTACAGTAGCCTTTGGAATGGTGGATTCATATATAGAATATTGAATTAAAGAAAAGACCACAATCATCTGAGTATAAACATTGAAAATGGTGCAAAATGGGAAAGTAGGGGCGGGGGTGCATAAAACAGACACTTGAGAAATTTTTGAAGCATGAGTCTTTGTCTTCTTGAACTCGGATTTAAAGGTTGCTTAGCAACAGTGGCAGCAACAGCTGGGATACCCTTGATCTTGTTGTGTAAACTATTAAAAATAGGTGATGGAAAGTGGCACCATGGAAACAATGACTATACTGAAGCAGGTGTCTGTAATGCTGCTTTTCAGTTTAATGTTGGAGTGTAAATTACAAAAAGAAAAAATAAAATAACTATGGCTTTCATTCTCTTGGACTTAGGTAACAGATATATTTCTTGCTTTTTTATTTTTCTTGCAATTTCCCAAACATGTTGGTTCAGTAAATTGTTGATATTTTAACTGATTATTTGATATTTTATTTATATTTCTATATTTCTAAAACAATTTCAGAATGTGATGAATTCATTTCTAAAGTCTTTTAGAAAAGAGTCCATTTTTTTTAAAATAACCAAGTTCTCATGGAATTTAGATTCTAAGTATCTATTTAACATGAATCAATACAGAGTGCTATATAATTGTCATTGTGCATACATCTTTCAGGTCTCTCATTAATTTTTAAAGACTGATCATCTTGTACTTGTTTATTTTAGATTGATAGGAATCACCCTTGAATAATTCCTGGATATTGTTTTATAATTAGTAAATGTTTCTAATAATAACAATATAAAATATACTCCTGTTATCTATCTCTCATGGGCTTACTCTCTTATATTGATAAAAACAGCAGTAAACAACGCCTCAGTTCTTCCTTTCAGATAGCTTTGTAAGATAACCACACTTGATGACCTAGACTGTCAGTGTAAACCTCAATGTTGGTCAGAGTGGAGGGGGCACTTTTCCAACAATGTCACTTATATCAAGCTTTTCCTGTCCTTCAAGTCAACTTGTTTTTCCAGATATTCAATTGATGCACCATTAAAAAAGGAATAAATGTTAAGGGAGTATATTTTTAGAGCATTTAAATAAAATATATAATGATTAGAAGAACCTTTTTACTCTTATTTCACAGATAGGAAACTAAAGGCCCGAAAGGTATTAATCTTAACAAAGGACATAAACTCTAATTTGTAAGGTAATATACCTAATTAGTGATAAAACAGATTTGAACCAGAGCTCTTTCCGCTGTATTAGGATCCTAAATTTAGCCTCTTATACTACAGATTTTAGAACCTTGGGAAGATTTGATTATTATTGAATAATATTTAAGTGATACTACATTTCATAGGAATTTTTACTCATTTTAGTTTTGTGAACTCATGCATTAAATCTTAATCTTCATAAAACTCATGAAAACAAATATAAGATGTATAAATAAAGAATATTAGGGAAATCACATCCCAGTCAAACACAAGAGAATCCATTAGCACTAAATTGAAAAGAAACACAAAGCAGTGAATGGTGCTCCTCTCTAGCCTTCTGTACCCCAAGTTTGGAAACAGGCAGATGTGGCAGGAAGTTTGAATTCTGCAGAACAATGGCAAACATAATTCTTCCGTATGAGATGGGTTTTTGGAGTCATGCTCAGTGTTTGAAATCAAAGCATACAGTGGGACTCTTCTCATTAGAAGGCAGAACTCACTGCCTATGAGTATGACTTATATTATCCCTATAAAAATCCACTAAAAAAAGAATGGAAATGATCATTTCAGCAAAGTTTCTAGATAAAATATTATTATTTAAAATTCATACAATTAAAAATTAGAAACTGAAATATAGTATATGAAAATTATATATTTTTAAACAATTAAGCACAAGGAATAAAGAGATAAATATAATATAAATATAATTCAAACCCTGTATAAAGAAAATGATCAAACATTACTGAGGACCATTAAAAAAGTCATAAATAAAAAGCAAGAAAGTAAGATTTTATATATAGTAAGATTCAGTACTATAGAGTTACTGGTTCTAAAAAATCAGCTATAAATTAAATGGAATTCTAGTTAGCCTCTCAATAGCATTTTTCCTGGAACTAGACAAGCTGACATTACTAAATCATACAGAAGAGTAAATGATCACTAACTGCCGAGATAATTTTGCAAAAAGACATGTTGTGTGTAATGGCCCTGCCTTACCCCATATCAAGGGAATTCTGTTTTTTATCAAAAGAAGTGCAAACTATCAGAAAAGTTATTTGATGAATATAGTTCTCAAATTAATTGATTTGAAAAATAGTCACTGAAACCATAATTATATTTTAAACTATTCATTGAAGTTGTCAGTGGAGTTAAATTTAAATACTAAGAGAGACTGGCTTGGCAAAATTTAAGTTAGCTGTCTATTCTACTGCTGCTTATTCCTATCACATTGTAATGGAAAATTTCAATAATCTTTACAGAGTGAAGTAAGTCAGAAAGAGAAAAACAAATACCGTATGCTAACACATATATGTGGACTAATTTTAAACTTATTTTGAGGAAAAAGTTAATGTAACAATACATTCCTTATGAACTGTTTTGAAAAGTGTTGGAGTATTATCCTGCCCTAATTGTAAAGGTGTTTCAGAAGAATCATTTTTGTTCTGTATTACTGTTTTCAAATGTAACAATCTTGTCAGCTTATGTAAATTTAAAGGGCATTTGCAACTTCTGCTTCTCTACTTCTCACATAGGCAGAATCTCTAAGTCACCTAAGGAAATCAGGCTCAAGTCCTTTCTTTTTTGTTTTTTTTAATTGAAGTATTGTTGATTTATAATATTGTGTTAGTTTCAGGTGCACAGAAAAGTGATTCAGTTATATATATATTATATATATATATATATATATATATATATATAATATATATATATTATATATATAATATATATATATATTCTTTTTCAGTTTCTTTTCCATTATAGGTTATTAGAAGATATTGACTATAGTTCCCTCTACTATACAGTAAATCCTGGTTGTTTATCTATTTTATATATAGTGGTGTGTATCCATTAATCTCATACTCTTAATTTATCCCATTTCCCCGTTGGTACCCATAAGTTTGTTTTCTATGCCTGTTAGTCTGTTTCTGTTTTGAAAATAAGTTCATTTCTATTATTTTTTAGATTCCACATATAAGTGATATCATATAATGTTTGTCTTTTTTTGTCTGGCTTACTTCACTCAGTATGATAATCTCTAGGTCTATCCATGTTGCTGCAAATGGCAATATTTCATTCTTTTATTATGGCCAAGTAATATTCTATTGTATATACATACCATATCTTTATCCATTCATCTGTTAATGGACACTTTGGTTGCTTCCATGTCTTTGCTATTGTAAATAGTGCTGCTATGAACATAAGGATACATGTATCTTTTCAAATTAGACTCCACACAAAAACTATTAGAGCTAATAAATGAATTCAGCAAGGTAGCAGGATACAAGATTAATATAAAGAAATCTGTTGCATTTCTTTACATTAACAATGAAATATCAGAAAGAGAAAATATTTTAAAAATCCCATTTAAAATCACATAAAAAATAAAATACCAAGGAATAAACCTAGCCAAGGAGTGAAAGACCTATACGCTGAAAACTATAAAACATTGATAAAGGAAACTGAAGATGATTCAAAGAAATGGAAAGATATCCCAAGCTCTTAGATTGGAAGAATTAATATTGTTAAAATAGCCATACTACCCAAAGCAATCTAGAGTTTTAATGCAATCCCTATCAAATTGCCCATGAAATTTTTCACAGAACTAGAATAAATAATCCTAAAATTTATATGGAACCACAAATGACCCAGAATTGCCAAAGCAATCCTGAGGAAAAATAACAAAGCTGGAAGCATAATCCTCCCAGACTTCAGAAAATACTACAAAGCTACAGTAATCAAAACAGCTAGGTATTGTTGCAAAACAGACACAGATCAATGGAACAGAATAGAGACCCCCAAAATAAATCTGCACACCTAAGGTCATTTAATCTTTGACAAAGTAGGAAAGAATATACAATGAAGAAAAGGCAGTCTCTTCAGCAAGTGGTGTTGGGAAAACTGGACAGCCTCATGTAAATGAAGTTAGAATATTCCCTCACACTATATAAAAATAAAGTCTAAATGACACCATAAAACTTCTAGAAGAGAACGTAGGCAAAATATTCTCTGACATAATCATAACAATGTTTTCTTAGGTTAGTCTCTCAAGGCAAAAATAATAAAATAAATAAATAAATAAATAAATAAATAAAAGCAAAAATAAACAAATGAGATCTAATCAAATTTAAAAGCTTTTGCACAAAAAGGGAAACTATAAACAAAAGTAAAAGCCAACAAAGTATAGAAACAGTTCATACAACTCAATATCAAAAAAAAAAAACTCAATCAAAATATGGACAGAAGAGCTAAATAGACATTTCTCCAAAGAAGACATACAGATGGTCAGCAGGAACATGAAAAGATACTCAACGTCGCTAATTATTAGAGAAATGCAAATCAAAACCACAATGAAGTATCACTTCACACCAGTCAGAATGGCTGTCATCAAAAAGTCTACAAATAATAAGTGCTGGAGAGGGTGTGGAAAAAAGGGAACCCTCCTACACTGTTGGTGAGAAAGCAAACTGGTGCAGCCACTATGGAAACAGTATAGAGGTTCCTGAAAAAACTAAAAATAGAGCTAATATATGATCCAGCAATCTCACTCCCAGGCATATATCTTGAAAAGACAAAAACAGTAATTCAAGTCCTTTCTGATTAACCCTTTATGAATCTATGGTCCATTTTATATTTTTAATATATTAATGGGATGTTCATTACTGAACTAATTTTTTAATTCATCTGAGCTAAATTTATTTATCTTCTAAAACAGGGGTCCCCAACCCCTGGACAGTGGACCACTACTGGTCTGCAGCCTGTTAGGAACTGGGCTGCACAGCAGGAGGTGAGCAGTGAGGGAGCGAAGCTTCATCTTCCACTCCCAATTTCTCCCCATCTCTCCCCATCTCTCTCATTACCACCTGAACCATACCCCGCTCCATGTGGCCCCTCACCCCGAGGTCTGTGGAAAAAATTTCTCCCATGAAACCCATCCCTGGTGCCATAAAGTTTGGGGACCACTGTTCTAAAAGAGTCATCTCCATGAGACCATGTTCCAATGTGCAAAATATGTAATGATAAATAACAAGTAAAGGAGAGAAATCGTGTCTTTCAATGTTACAAATGTGTTTTTAAAATATCAGTGGCTACTGTGATTGTCCATACATCTGAGTTGAAGTTTTTGTTAGGTTTTAGCTGCTATCAAATTGCTTAATTAGGCAAATGCTTGACCAAAAATTCAAAATTTTCTAGGGAATATTTTAGTTGTTCCTGAAAAATAAGTGACTTTGTTCACAGTTGATGTAGAAATCTACTTTTGTGTGTGAGTCATTGTTAACTGGATTTGAGAACCAGATTAGCTTGCTTCATATCCTGGATCTACCACTTATTAGCTATGTGACATTTACCACATTTTATTCTTCAATTTTCTCATTGATAACTGCTTCACATGGTTCTTATGAGGATCCAATGAGTTAGTACATATAAACCTCCTAGAAGGAGTGTCTGACATAGCCAGCACTAGCTGGGTGTCAGCTGTGATGATCTGGTTGACTGAGTTGATGCTCCCACTCAAGCTCCAGGCATTCCCTTCAGAAGCACTTGCGATTTTTAGGATAAACATATAAAGCCTAGTGAAACAAAATCAGAACCTCCCTGTGGTCCAAACACCAAATATTTATTTTTTTGAAAGGGAGCTTGTCCAAAATACATGAATAAATTTTAATCATGCCAAAGAAACCATTTTTAATTTAGCTTGTACCCTTTTAACTTGCCTGAAAGTCTATTGTTAATTTATATCAATTCTTTTTTTTGACAGTAACTGAGTTTAATAGATTAATGAATCTACTATATCTATAATTATATTTACAATAAACAATCAACAGAATCTTTAAATAATAACAATGAAGTGAGATCTGATTAAAGGATCATCTGGTAGAGAAATAAACTCTATGTTACATGTTTATAAAGACAAAATCTTAAGTAAGTTGCTCAGTTTTGTGGCTAAACTTATCAATGTATTTATATAGGAAATTATACAGTTTTGCTCATTCCTTAAAATACAGAATATGATAGTGCACATTATTTTTTTAAATGTTTGACCATATTAGCAATGCAAGAACATATGATCAATCAAAATCATTCAAAATCTCACTCAAAATGGACTATTAACATCCCAGTCTTCTTTTCAAAGGCCAATAATCTATCAATAATCTGCATATCAAAATACACACAGGGTTATATGAACCTGAAGAAAAAATATTTAACATAAATTGTAACATAGTGGACATTTTCCCCAGTAATTTGTATCTTAGTAATCTACTAATTTATCTAGGTAGTTTATTCTTTTTATATACTACTCCAAAGTATGGATATAACCATAATTTTCATTGTTAATCTCTAGTCTCTAGACATTTAGGGTGTTTCCACTTTCTTGATAATGTGAATGGTGTTAAGTGAATGTCAGTATATACACTTCTCTATTTTATAATTGTACCTACCCAGGGTATATTCCAAATGATGGAATCCATATATTTATTTTAATTTATACTAAAAGATTGTCCTCTAAAGTAGATGTTCTAATATAAAACATGTACTAAGAGGCAAAACCACATTTTAAGGGTATTGTCTTAAAATAATACACTAATGCTTATATAAGCTACTGAATCCAAGTAAGAAACAGGTAGTAATATTGATAATAGTAAAATACTAATTTTGGTTCACCATGAACTTTAGTTCAAAAAAACCACAATATTTTGTAATATACTTGTGCTTCTAGTATAGTATTGTATTGTGTATTTTGTCCAGTATCCTTTTCACAATGATTGCCATGATTTTTTGATAACTTTCCATATGGATATGTTAATTTTACTTTAAAATCTCCACGGACATATAATGATATATTAAACCAGAGAATAACATTTCTACATCTTAAAATTATTATAAAGACATTATGATGCCCTTCTCCCTTATTAGAAACATCCTGAAGAATAACATAGTGGCTTGGAAAACCTAAAAATCCTTGAAATTTCTACTGCTTTAAAACAAGGCCCTGAAACAAATTCATCAACTTTACTTTGATGGTGTGATTAGTTGCTTTCTAAAGCAATAAAGAATGTTGTTCACTACTTCTGGTTCAGAGAACTGTCACCACTTAGTTTCCAGTTATCACTTTCTCTTGGCTTTCACTGACCACTCTATATATCTTACTGATTGGTCCTACTTCATTCCCCTAGTATCTTAATATTGAAGTTTCCAAGAGTTGAGTCCATGGAATTCTTCTCTTTTCTTTCTATTCACTCTCTCTCTCTCTCTCTTTTTTAAACATCTTTATTGCAGTATAATTGGTTTACAATGGTGTGTTAGTTTCTGCTGTGTAACAAAGTGAAACAGCTATACATATACATATATCCCCATATCTCTTCCCTCTTGCATCTCCCTCCAACCTTCCCTATCCCACCCCTCTAGGTGGACACAAAACACTGAGCTGATCTCACTGTGCTATACGGCTGCTTCCCACTAGCTATCTATTTTACATTTGGTAAAATGTGGGTGTACAGCCTCACCCACACTTAACCAGTAAGGGTCAGGGTATGATGGGTATAAAATTCCCATCTTCCAAGTTTCAGGAAGAAACTACTCAAGTGTATTCTATCTGATTGCTTCATTCTATTCTATTCTATTCTATTCCTTTCTATTCTATTCCTTTCTATTCTATTCTTTCTATTCTAGTGTATTCTATGCAGTGCCTATAGAAGGATGAAGCCTTTGTGGATCAGAGTGGTAACTAGTTCAAAAAATACTCTTGGATTAACTTTTCTTCCTTGTGTACCTCACTGTTTCCAGTTCTTTGACTCCAGTTCCCTTGTTACAGACCTTTTTTTTCCCCCCTGGGGTATGGAGGTGATAATCCAAGCTTAGACACAGTAAAATAGAATAATTATTAAATTGCATGTGAGTTCATCAGACATTATGAGTAATATCCTGGGTCAGGACTCATGTTATTTTTTTCTAACATTTACTGCATATTTTTTGTAGGCATAGGAGGATAGATTGGAACAAAGAAAAATTATCTGATGCCTATTATATTTATTCCCTTAAAGACCTACTTAGGGAAACTGGAAAGATTAGAAATTTGACCATTGAAATTAATTAAGCACAGTGAAGTCTCTTGAGCCCATAAAATTAGATAAAGTAAAATTGGAAGAAGCAAAATCTCAGTAGACATATTTATCTAAATTTTGGGCATTAAAATTAATTCATAAGGACAGGAAAACTGTAGACTAGGAAGATAAAAATTGGTTTTCAATCTCTATTGTATTTTTGTATTTGAACCATGAGACTGTTGGAGGAAATAGAGTTGTAACAAATTATTCTATTGAACACAGCATCTTTTGCAATTGGAAGAACTAAGCAATGGCACAAATAAGGATAAATATTGGAACTTAAGTAGGTGATAAATAATTCTGAAGTATTTCCTATGCAAAAGAAAGTAACAAATGAAGGGTAGGACTTTTACAACTATGATGACACCCAGTGCTCACTCATTTATGGAAGACATCTTTTATACTCTGTATGAGGAACTGTGATAGACCCTGGGTAGATAAGTGTGGACAAAACACACATGGTCATTGAGATCATGAGCATACAAATAGTAGGGAAAGTGTATGTTGAACAATTGAAAACTCAAATAAATGATACTTACAAAATGTCATATATAGATGAAGGAAAACCTGCGTGGATTCCAAAGAGTTAATATTTAAGCCACTACCTGAAGAATAGTTGACTTTTTCAGTGAAAAACAAGACAAGGACTTCTAAAAATGAATAAAAGAAAATTTGAGAAGTAAAGAGAATTTGTAAAACATCTTTTTGTAATGAGGGGTTACTAGAAAGACTATAATTGCTGGAAAGTGTTGCATTTATTAGAGATTACTGAGGTCTTGGATATTTTGTTCAATTGATAATAAATTTTTATCTTTTTTTAACATCTTTATTGGAGTATAATAGCTTAACAATGGTGTGTTAGTTTTTGCTTTATAACAAAGTGAATCAGCTATACATATACATATATCCCCATATCTCCTCCCTCTTGTGTCTCCTTCCCACCCTCCCTCTTGGTGGTCACAAAGCAACGAACTGATCTCCCTGTGCTATGTGGCTGCTTCCCACTAGCTGTCTATTTTACATTTGGTAGTATTATAAGTCCATGCCACTCTCTCACTTCGTCCCAGCTTACCCTTCCCCGTCCCCGTGTCCTCAAGTCCATTCTCTACATCTGCATCTTTATTCCTGTCCTGCCCCTAGGTTCTTTAGAATTTTTTTTTTTTTAGATTCCATATATATGTGTTAGCATATGGTATTTGTTTTTCTCTTTCTGACTTACTTCACTCTGTATGACAGACTCTAGGTCCACCCACCTCACTACAAATAACTCAATTTTGTTTCTTTTTATGGCTGAGTAATATTCCATTGTATATATGTGCCACATCTTCTTTATCCATTCATCTGTTGATGGACACTTAGGTTGCTTCCATGTCCTGGCTATTGTAAATAGAGCTGCAATGAACACTGTGGTACATGACTCTTTTTGAATTATGGTTTTCTCAGGGTATGTGCCAAATAGTGGGATTGCTGGGTCATATGGTAGTTCTATTTTTAGATTTTTAAGGACCCTCCATACTGTTCTCCATAGTGGCTCTATCAATTTACATTCCCACCAACATTGCAAGAGGGTTCCCTTTTCTCCACACCCTCTCCAGCATTTATTGTTTGTAGATTTTTTGATGATGGTCATTCTGACTGGTGTGAGGTGGTACCTCATTGTAGTTTTGATTTGCATTTATTTTAATAGAATGAGGTGATATATTTGCAGTGAAGAAAAAAAATAGAAGGTACTAGAAGTGCAAATATGTTTCTTAAATCCAGTGAATGAAAAAAAATGAGTTTGCACAAAAGATATTGGAGTTGTTTTGCTTAAGGAAAAGCAAACATTTACATAGGATTTATAATATCAATTAGCTTTGCTTCTGTAGAATCTGTACTACAGTTACATATAAATATGATAAATATTCAGCAAAAATTGTATAAAATATAGGAATTTTTAAAAATGCAGTTTTTCTTCACTGTGTGGCTTTCAGAAATTGAAGCACTTTAGCAAAGTATTTATCCCATGATTTATATTTCTATTAAGAATATTTATGTATTGCTCTATAAAGGCACACTTCCCATTGATATATTTGAAAGAGGTGTTTTATTTTTACCCACATCAGAGTTATCCATTTGATAACTGTTTCTGTAAGCTTCATATTCAATTATTAAGTTAAATAATATTTATATACAATTTTGCTAATTTGTTACCTGCTCTAAAAAGTAAGCTCCCAAATTATGCCCTTCTCTATTTTGTTCATTGCATCTGTCTAGTGTCTTTAATAGGGATTTATAAATATTTGTTGAAGAAATAAATTAAAACATTACCTTTTAAGATTTAGAATTGACTTAACAATAGATATTCACAAAATAGAAGCAAATATATGTGCACATGTTAACTTAAAAAATTCAATTTCATAATGATGTGGGGAAAGACTGTGTACCTATGACTTGAGAAAAGGTGGTTCAATTCCTGTTACACAGTTAAAGAAACTAAAGTTTTAAGACAAATGACCCACTTAAGGTCATTCAGCTTTAAGTGGTAAGATTAGGAGCAGACGCAGAGTATTCTGTCATAGAGCAGAACTCTTTCTATTATATGATTGATCTTCATTCTGTGAATTGAGTTTATGTGGATTCGTATGCAAACTGATATAAGAAAAGTACTGATTGTTTTCATCAAGTAGATTCAAGACTAGTTATATACTTTTTCTTTTTATACTGCCTTTCCTAAATCATGAGGTTGCTGCATACTTGTTACAATTATTATAATTGTTCTTCTTTCCTGAACTATCTTTACTGTTCCCTTGATGACTTTTGCTTTATCTACATGATGGGGCTTGTCTAATAAACTCTGCCTCTTGACATTATATCAATAGTTAGGTTCTCAGTGGAGTACATTACAGGAGTTAAAATTGTAGATTCTGGCACTAGACTTCATGGATCTTACTCCTGGCTCTATCATTTACCAGTTGTGTAACTTTCAGCAAGTTATTTATCTGTCTGAGCCTTAGGTCTTCACAAGTAAAAGGAAGATAGTAAAAGTATATAGCTCAATTACTTTAAGTCAGAAAAATTTGTGGTAGGGCAAGATGTTTTTGTTTGTGTGTGTTTAAGCCTCCCGCCCTCCCTTTGAGTCCACATATAATTCATTTATGAACCATTTATCTTCAGGGCAAAGACAGCATTTAAAATTGTATATTAAAAAAATTAAACATAAAAAAAGTATATAGCTCATATAGTTGTTGTAAGGGCAACATAAGATAATTCATCCTAAGAACTAGAAGAATTTCTGATATATAATAAACATTACATATCATGTTAGAAATTAATAATTTAATTCCTCAGGAATACTCCTCTGTTCTTCCAACAAGATTAAATACACAGTACTACAAGCTCTCAAAGCATAATATTGCTTTCTTTTACAAAACACATAACACTTGTACATTTCACATTTATTTGGAGAATTTTTGTTAAGTGTTGGACATTTCTAATATATAATTTCCATGAGAGCACTCGGTCTTTTTGTCTTTTTTTCTGGCTTATCATTACATACATGATAGCGATTACAATGACCACCCCATAGTACATACTCATTATGTAAATGTTGAATTATGAAATGGATGAAAGGAGATGAATGAATGAATTACATACTTGGTAGCATACTGTAATTGTACTGTCTCACCTATTCCATCTTACTAAGACCAGCTTGTGCTGTACAGAGTGCCAATTGCTTCCTTTCCCCTTCCTGGTGTCATGCTACTTCTATTGTTCTGACTTGGAATTGTATTCAAATTCAACTGAGTAAAAGGATGAATATTTTTAATATTTTGATGCAGTACTGAATTACAGATATGCACAAATAATTTACATCCTCTCTCAAATCCAGGTATAAGGGATATTTGATATAATTTTATCCAATGAAGGCAATAAAAACTATTCTTTTTTCTGTCATTATAAGGACAATGAACTTTGGTGCTACTGAATCTATTCCTCAGAAATAATTTTTAGGAAGTTAAAAGAAGTTGTTCTCAGAGGATATTAATTTAATTGTAGACCAAAGCTTAATTTTCAGACTTGAAAAGAAGCAAATATCCATTTCCTTTCTTTGGTTTATTTATGGTTGAATGGAATTCCTCAGGTTAAGTCACATTTCAATCAATTCTTAACAGAGTTTTCAAAATAATTCTGTCATCCTTGGTAGGTAGAAGGCCTGATAGACATGCTCTATGTTGAAAAATCTAAAAATAAAATAAACAGTGTAACATAATTAGGTGGGTGTTAATTGCTTTTTCTGATTGAACAGTAGTAAATATATATTTCCTTTTAACTGAGGAAATGCACGATCTATATTTAAACCTAACTGCCCTTGTGATATTAAATAGAATTAAAGTAAGAGAAAAAAATATAATTTCCTTAAGATATTTTAAAAATTCACATTTAAAACCCTCAAAGAATTTATTTTTTTCCACAGATAAGTCATATATCAAAAACTTTAGTATGTTTTGGAATGGGAAAGAAGAAAGCATTCTGATACCAAAATTGTACCCAAATATTTATGATTCTTATTATAAAAGAAAACATGTTTTAGATTTATTCAATTAAAAAATTAAAATAATAAATTATAGAAGTTAAAGAGTAAAATAAATCAACCTGATAGTTTATTGTTAATTTTTGTTGAGATCCAGAATGCTGTGAAATAGAGTCTCAATAACTCTATCCTAACCAACTGATCATGAAGAGAATAAAACATTAGAGGGGTTTTACTTAGCAAAACTTTTAAGTGTTATCAGTTTTTTTCTCCAAATAAAAATTTTCAAGGCACTATGGTTTTAAACAAAGTTCTTTCAAATTCTAAGGGGGCATGTACTATCAATTTTATTTAAATTGAGAATTTCACTTATTCCAGATTATGGTAAAATGATATAAGTTTGCCTATTCATTTTATGTAGCCAAAATAGCTGTTAACAACAACAAAAAAGACAGATTGTGTAATAAACAAATCTAAAAAATTTATAGACCAATTTTATTTTATTAACACAAATAAGAAAAGCCTAAATAAAATTTGAAAACTAAATTCAATTGTTTAGTAAAAGAACTAGTAATTTCTTTTAGATTTTAAAAGTAAAGATCTTTTTTTGTGTCCAGGGCATTTCTCCAATAGTATATATGACTCTACCTTAATTATTTTTGCTCATTCTTAATAACATATGATACATTATGGATTTTTCAGAACTTATTTAACTATTCTATTGAATGCCATCCATGTAGTTTTAGAATAGGATATTTCTTTCATATATTTATCAGCTGGCTTGCTTTCATATGCAAGTAAGAGAAAAACCAGCACAAATTGTGGAAATTTATTATCTTATATAACTTAAAGCTCAGATATGCAGATTAATTGCATAATTAAATTAATATGCAGGCTTCATTTCTCTGAGTTTTTCATGACCTGCACTCCTTGTTGGTAGGCTGTCTTTCATCATGGTACCATGATTCCTGACAGCTGCTGGAGGAAGATACATTGTTATTTATGTCCAGTAGTATATCACCTTCTAGAGTTTCCAACTAGTCTAAAATAGCTTCTCTTCAGTTTGGATAGAGTCAGTGTCCCCTAATTCACATCACTTACATAGAAGAAAATTAGATATTTGAACAAATATGTGATTATCTTAGGAAAGATGATTGTGATTGAAGTCTAGAGGGGCAACCCACCTAGGTCAGAATAGCCACAGCAGCAGCAGAAACAATAATGATGACAACAACTACATCATTATCATTATCTTGATGAAACTGTTTGGTTTTGTAGAAAATATAGGCTCAATACTCTAATATTATCATTATTCTTTTAGAAATTAGAGTGTACAGTACTGAAACTAGCATTTACCATTGTTCTAGAAGTGCAAAGTAATATAATAAAATGTAAAATAAAATTTAGTTAAACTATTTAAAAGAGAAGACAAGTGCAGTCATCAAATGGAAGTTAAAATGACCCATGGAATTTTGAATATTCTAGGTAATGGTCTTCTCAAGTTTTCGCTCTTTCATTGGTGAGTCCACACCTCTACCTGCTCCCAGATCCTTTCTCTGTTCTCTAAGCTGACATTGAGTGACTGCAAGTGGGCTTTCAGTGCACTCAGGGCTCCTGTTAACATCACCCTTCCCAATACTTCAAATATCCATTGGTTGAATTGGAAATAGTCCACTGAATTCAATGGCTTCCTATATTTTAAAATCTGACATCTCATACTTAGAAATAAAAAACGACCTTTCACATCAGCAGTACTGCTTATGAAGAACCCACATCTCACAAACCCACACTCATGTGCATAGATGATTATGGAAGAACCGTGGGCAATTTCTGGAGCTTGGAACTGTCACAGTGTGTCCTGTGACTCTAAATATTCTTCCTCTTGAACAACATTGATCAGGCTCCAGGGAAAGTCTTCTTCATATTTCTTGCCCTATGTTGTGGAAACAAATTGCAACTTCATCTAAATGCTATGAAGTTTTGAGGGTGGTGCCTCCCAGAATCTTGAATATGGATGCTGAACATGAAGTGCAGGGAGAATTTTGAACAGCAGAAATGATTATGTAAGAAAAAAGATTAATTAACTTTCGAATCCTCTACTCAGCAAGATTGCAATAGATTCTTGTATAAGGAAGTATCGTTTCCAAGTAGTACTGAACATCCATTTTCCTATTCTATTCTTGTTTCAGTTATGGTTATAGAGGTAGTCACAAATTAATAAGTTATTTGCAAATTAGTAAGTGATTTCCAATAATTAATAGATAAGAATTCTTTCACAATATTAAGTATTTCATATTATATATAAGATTTATAAGGGCTTCCCTGGTGGCGCAGTGGTTGAGAACCTGCCTGCCGATGCAGGGGACGCGGGTTCGTGCCCAGGTCCGGGAGGATCCCACATGCCGCAGAGCGGCTAGGCCCGTGAGCCATGGCCACTGAGCCTGTGTGTCCGGAGCCTGTGCTCCGCAACGTGAGAGGCCCGCATGCCACAAAAAAAAAAAAAGAAAAAAAAATGTGACTGATGTTGGCCAGAGGGTTTTTTTATTTGTTTGTTTTTAGATTTATTTCATTATTTATTTATTTATTTTGTTTATTTTTGGCTGCATCAGGTATTTAGTCGTGGCACGCAGGATATTCATTAAGGCATGTGGGATATTTCATTGCGGTGCACGGGCTCTTCATGGTGGTGCCTAGGCTTCTCTCTAGTTGTGTGCGTGTTTTTCTCTTCTCTAGTTGTAGTGCGTGGGTTCCAGAGCGCATGAGCTCTGTAGTTGAGGTGCACGATCTCAGCAGTTGTGGCGCACAGGCTTAGTTAACACGCAGCATGTGCCATCTTTGTTCCCTGACCAGGGATCGAACCTGCGTCCCCGTCCCCTGCATTGTAAGGCAGATTCTTTACCACTGGACCACCAGGGATGTCCTTGGCCGGAGGGTTTTAATTGAAAGGGATGTGTGCCAGGGCCATGTCAGAGCTTTGAAAGCCAGTGGGAGATTTGCCATTTAGTATTTTTACCATCTTAGAAATTGTATCAGTTGTGTACAAGGTTGAACTGAGTAGGTGTAATAAGCAGACAACCCTCTGAATGCAGCAGGAATGAAAAATAAACTGTATTTTATGAAGCCACTATGATATGGAGTTGTTAATTAGTGCAACACAACTTTGGCTAATATAATTAATTTAGAATTTGGTACCAAGAGTGAGCTGCTTTCATAACAACCACAGAAAACAGATAAGAAAGAGGGAAACAAACCCTGAAATATGTAGTGGCATTGGCTTACGCAGTGAGTGAAGCATCTGTTACTTAAGTCTGAATAAATAGTGATCAATATTCTGCAATGGGCAAAACATTTGGTAAAACTGTAGCTTAAGATCACTTGGAAGGCTGTTCTTGTACATTATGAACTTGAATTCCTTAATTGAAAGTTTGGAAAATAAAATTATTAGCAAGAATTTGTTGGTATTTGCTACACGAAGCAAGGTATTACATATGAGAGAGAAATTCAAGAAAGAACTGGACCGTTGCTAGCAGTTATACAGAGCAGTGGAGAGATATGCAATTGGAAGAAATTTTAGGATTAGATAAGGCAACTGCTTTTCAACCCTAAACAGAGAAAGTTAAAATTTTAAGATATTTTCAGTGTCAAAGACACATTAAAACTACTGAACGGGTTAAGCTGGTTCCAGTCATGTATTATTGTTGTGTTTTTTTTTAAATATATCTTTATTGTAGTATAATTGCTTTACAATGTGTTAGTTTCTGCTGTACAACAAAGTGAATCAGCTCTATGTATACCTATATCCCCATATCTCCTTCCTCTTGTGTCTCCCTCCCACCCTCCCTGTCCCACCCCTCTAGGTGGTCACAAAACACGGAGCTGATCTCCCTATGCTATGCAGCAGCTTCCCATTAGGCATCCATTTTACATTTGGTAGTGTGTATATGTCAGTGCTACACTCTCACTCCATCCCAGCTTCCCCTTACCCACCTGTGTCCTCAAGTCTGTTCTCTACATCTGCGTCTTTATTCCTGCCCTGCCACTAGGTTAATCAGTACCATTTTTGTTTAGATTCTGTATATGTGTGTTAGCATCCAGTATCTGTTTTTCTCTTTCTGACTTACTTCATTCTGTATGACAGACTGTAGGTCCATCCACCTCATTACAAATAACTCAATTTCATTTCTTTTTATGGCTGAGTAATATTGCATTGTATATATGTACATATCTTCTTTATCCATTCATCTGTCATTGGACATTTAGGTTGCTTCCATGTCCTGACTATTGTAAATAGTGTTGCAATGAACATTATGGTACATGTATCTTTTTGAATTATGGTTTTCTCAGGTTATATGCCAAGTAGTGGGATTGCTGGGTCATATGGTAGTTCTACTTTTAGTTTTTTTGTCCTATGACCTGACTGGAATCCGATGGATAAAAATCTCAGTAGGTTTTTAAGAAGGTTGTCCTGTCAAATAAAATATATTCCTGAAGTAGAAAAGCCTTTAACCCTTTGATACAAAGGTCCCTGGGATCTCAATCTTATAAGTAGAAATAGGGGGCTTCCCTGGTGCCACAGTGGTTAGGAATCCACCTGCCCATGCAGGGGACACGGGTTCAAGCCCTGGTCTGGGAAGATCCCATATGCCATGGAGCAACTAAGCCCGTGTGCCACTACTACTGAGCCTGCACTCTAGAGTCCACGAGCCACAACTACTGAGCCCACGTGCCACAACTACTGAAGCCCTCCCGCCTAGAGTCCATGCTCTGCAACAAGAGAAGCCACTGCACTGAGATGCCAGCGCACCACAAGAGTATCCCCTGTTCGCTGCACCTAGAGAAAGCTCGCATGCAGCAATGAAGACCCAAAGCAGCCAAAAATAAATAAAATTAATTAATTAAAAAAACTTATTTTAAAAAATAGCAGAAAAAGGCTTAAAAAGTTGCATACTCCCAAATAAAAGTTTATTCTCTAGTGCCTGGCTTACATATGTTCAATGTAAAAAAAAAAATAATGGATAAAAGAATCTTTCAGATAATAAAACAGTAGCCTCAGGAAAAATTCAAATAGGGAATCTCTCCCAAGGAGGAAATTTGGATCATTGTCAAGGAACAGTCTCTGTACTTAGGGTAGAGGAATTCTAAACATTTTCCCAGTAGGTTTCAGAATTGTTACATATCAGCATCTACTGTGTCTATTCCCTTTTAAGATGGAAGACTTTTGTGAGAATTCAGGGGCAATTTACTTACTTACTTACTACTTAGTTAATTAATTAATTAATTTTAGGTGATCAAGAGAATGCTTAATTTGTTTTAGTTCATCAAGAGAATGCTTATTTATTTCGCTTTTTTGATGTCATTAATTCAGAGGAGTCATTACAACTTGAGATTTGTATAGCACGAGAAGATGTGTAAGTGCACTGAATACTTGTTTGCAGAAGTGCAGACCCTGTTCATTATGGCTGTTTCTAGCTCTCCCACTTTCAAGCATATGGTGGGATTACACTTCCCTGCCTGCTCGAAACTCTTTGTGATCGCATATCTTACTTTGATCAATGTAAGGTGAGCAAAAGTAATTTATTCCACTTCTGGTTGGAAACGTTAAAGCTGATCTGCAATTCAGTATATTCCCTTTATATTGACCAAAGTCACACTAGATGCATGTGCTAAGGTGGAGGCTCTATCAGCATCCCTTCCATAGTGACTGGAGTAAGCAGAATTCCTTTTTAGCCCACATTGGACATGTGGAGCAAACACGCAATTTTTTTCTAAGCCGTTGAGATTTGGGGGTTCTTTCTTACTGCAGTATAACTTAGCCCATCCTGATCAAATATTACCAAATTAATTGTTCAAGACAGAATTCTCACTGATATGTCTTTTCAATATTTATTCTCTTAGTTCATCTAATGTTTCGTAGGGAGATTGCTTTTTATCATAAAGAAAGCGTGAGGGTTGAGGGGGAAATATGTGACAAGTAAGTGAATATTCAAAAAAACACAACACTGACACTTAAATATCAATCAGAAATTAAGATTCAGCCTTAATGTTAATGCAATTAAATTTTAATGCAATGGTCCTAGAAAATATAACTGAGTTTAGGTAGCTGATTTTTAAGTATATACATACTTAAGTAAATATATATATATATATATATATATATATATATATATATATATATATATATATATATATATATATATAGTAATCAAAACAGTGTCTATTATTTTCCCAGTAGAGTGCCAAAGACAAATACAAAATTAATTGTATAACATCGTTCCCAACAAAAAGAAAATAATAACTTTGTAAGGTGATGGAATACCATGTGAATAAGGCAGATTATTTTTAAAATTTAAAGATACATGTGATATATTCTGAAGGCTCTTTTATAAGTATAGTTATCCTCTACTCCTAGTTTCCAACAATTTCTTATGAATGGTTACTAAATTGTATCAAATTATTTTTCTGAATATTTTGAAGAATTATATCATTTTATTATTATTATTATATTAACATACTGAACTGCATTGATAGATTTTCAAATAGCAAGCCATTCTGGGATTTCTAAAATTCTGCTTCCTTGGTTCTTGATGTAAATACCTCTTTAAATCATGGAGTTTTATTGGCTGATATTTGTTTAGAATTTTTGCTTCTAAGGTCCTGAATAAGATTGGTTTGTACTTTTATATCATGAACTGGTCAAGTTTTAATATCAAGGTGAAGTTGATTTCACAAAGAGTTGAGAAATATTTTTTCTCTTCTCTTCTTATTCACGATTAGAGCTTATGTAAAGAGAGATGCTATATTTTTTTATGGACTGCATGTTTGCTACTTTTCTCTGAGTGTAGTAGATATATACTATTTTTCTATCTTACATGATCCTGGTGATATGTGAGAAAATGCATTCCTACAACTTTTTTTCTTAATTCAGTACTATTCAAGAGACGTTCTGTGAAGAAACCAACTTAATAAGAAATTGAGTATGTGGTATATTTTTATGATGTATATATTTACTTTTCTTCCCTATCTTATGATGAAGAAGTATTTTGTTTATAAATCTAGAAAGCTTTGGTCCATTTAAAAGCCACACTCAATATAATAATAAAATATGAAAACACTTGTTAGTTCTACCTTTAAACTTTATAAAATCATGGAGTGCCCTGAGTGATCCAGATATTATGATGATCGATACATAGTGCTGCATATTCCTATGTAATATTGTCATATCTATAAGACATGTCTACCAGCCATCAGCTAATGTGCTATGCTTCACAAGAAAAATCATTTAGAAATATTTTTTTATATATCATTTCCCAACATTGATGGATGAAATAGCTAAGCATAATTAATGTAGTACTTTAAGAATATTTGTATGTATTAGTTCTGTCATCTTGCATTTTGTTAAAATAAATTTGGAAGAATTATATTAGAACAAAAGAAGGACAGATAAATTCTGGCATAAGAAATTGAACAGGTGTTACCTTTGAAGCCCTTTAAAAAATAGTGACAGAAGGTTTTTTAACACCTAGAGGAAAATACTATTAATCACAGTCACAAGTCTGTTAAGTTTTAGTCTCAACTTATGGATGTTAAAAATTAAAAGAATAAAACTAAAATTATGATGGATGAAAAGAGGCCAATCACTGTGCTTATTCATTAGGCCAAGTCAGTATTAAAACATGGAGGTGCCTTAAAATATGTTCTTGGGAAAACATATGTTTCAGGCTGAATTTATATATAAATTCATAGCTATTTCATATATATGAGAAATATATTATATATATATAATGTATATATATATAATGTTTACTCCCTTTCATAGTGTTTGGCCTTTTGTATTACTAAACAAAAAGCTTATGTGGTGGAAAGGGAGATAAACTGTAATTCTGAAAGTACCAATTTGTAGGAGGGAGTAAAGAAAAGACGAGTGCTATTAAAATTCAGAAGCTTAAGTATGTGTTACTCAGCCTGCAAGTGCTCTCCTTTAAAAGTTGTTTTCCCTAAGATTTTTTAAATCTTTTGTTGGATTTCATTTAAGTATCTCTGCAGATATCAACTCTGTTCATTCTTTAAAAAAAAAAATCTCACCAGTTTGTAAAATGAATTGCATACTTGGCTCCTTGCTAGAAACAGAGTAGGTGCAGTTTAAAGGCAAATGAAATTCAGAGTTAGTAAAGAATATCACAATTTAGTGTATTGTAAATATGATTTTTCAAATCAAGGATGAAAAGAATTTTTACTCAACAAGTGGTTTTCTAAGAACTGGATAGTCAACTAGGAAAAAAAATGACTTTCTTCTCTGTTTTACTTTTAAAAATAAGTTCTAGGCAGAACGAGTTCAATGTAAAAACAATGAAATCACTAAATTACTAGAATTCCAGTATGTGATATCTATTTTCTATGTTTAAAATAGGGATAGTCTTTCAGGTAAGGCACAGGTAAAACCCAAAACCCTTTTGAAAAATCTAACACACACACGTTTCACCATGTGCATGAGATAGGGATATGGCAGCATTGACCTGAAAAGGAAATGATTAAAAACATCCCATGTCCATGAATAAGAAAATGGTAAACAAAAGATAAATACACATTTACAATGTTTTAATATATATACCATATATGTGTATATATGTGTATGCATATATATATATACATATATACATATACATATATATAGTGATATATTGAATTCTCCAACATATGTTAAGTTAAAAAAGTAGTGTTTTATTTTTTATAAACTTTTTAAGAGTAGTTTTAAATTTATAGAAGTTACAAAGACAGAGCAGAGAATTCACATATATTTCACACCCAGTTCCCCTGCTGTTAACATCTTATATTACCTTTGTACATTTCTCACAGACAGCAAACCAATATATTATTGTGTAAGTCCATCCTTTCCTCAGACTTCCTAAGTTTCTTCTTAATTTAGTTTTTCTGATCTCATCTAGCATGCTATATTATATTGTCATTATGCTTCTTTATGTTTCTCTGTTGTGACAATTTCTTAGACTTTTGTTTTTATGGCAACAGTTTTGAAGAACACTAATCAAGTATTTTGCAGAATATCCCTCAATTTGATTTTTTTGATGTTTTTCTAATTTCTAGACTGGGCTAATGGATTTAGGGGAAGAAGGCAACACTTTCACCACAAATCAGTGATACTTGCTACCAATATGATTTATCAATTATGATGTTAAGCCTATCTGGCTAAGGTAGTATTTGTCAGTTTTCTCCATTGTAAAGTTACTCTTTATTCACTGTTGCATTCTGTATTCTTTGGAAGAAAGTCACTATGCACAGCCAATACATAAAGAAGGGAAAGTCGGTTCCACCTTGTTTACGTAAGAGGATCTATGTAAATTATTTAGAATTCTTCTGTACAGGGGATTTGTCTATTCATCCTAGTAATATGTTTATTCCATCATTGAGTTCCATATGAATTCATGGTTATTTATATTATACTTCGGGATATAATCAATAGTATTTTATTTATTGTGTTGCTCAAATTGCTACAGCTTTGGCCACTGGGAGCTGTTTAGTTGATTCTTGTGTGCCTTTGACAAACTCCCATCCCTACTCTGTGTGTGTGTGTGTGTGTGTGTGTTTGTGTGTGTGTGTGTGTTTAACATTCCCTTGCTTTCTGGAACTGTGTGATGCACCAGACTCATCTTGGATATTCCCTGCCAAGCTTCAGAATCATCCAATTCTCCAAAGAGCCCACAATCTTTTGTCACAATCTTGGTGTTAGAAACAAAGAACTGGGTGGTAGATGTGCTTGTTACTACTGTTGTTTCTTTTAGGACATCTAAACTGACAGAACAAGGAAACATATGTGTGTATACTAATTCACGTATATATATTATCTATGTATGAAGTTAAGCGGGAGTTCATACTCATGACTCCAACTCAAATACATTACCACATGGATCATCCTAGACTTCTGCCCTTGCTTCTCTATAACCTTCTCTTCCAACAGTGATAAACCTGGCTCTCACCATCCACTGTCCATTAATTCATTGCTTGGTTCCATTATACACAAATAGTGGTTTAAGAATTGTCAATGTAGGGCTTCCCTGGTGGCGCAGTGGTTGAGAGTCCGCCTGCCGATGCAGGGGACAAGGGTTCGTGCCCTGGTCCGGGAAGATCCCACATGCCGCGGAGCGGCTGGGCCCGTGAGCCATGGCCGCTGAGCCTGCATGTCCGGAGCCGGTGCTCCGCAATGGGAGAGGCCACAACAGTAAGAGGCCTGCATATTAAGAAAAAAAAAAAAAAAAAGGAATTGTTAACCTGGGCATCCATGTGACACAACTTTATCAACAATAATACAGTGCTTATGTACTGTTCCTTTTGCCTTTAGATTTAATAGTCTCCACTCATTTCCAAAGTTATTTTGGTCAGTTTATTTTCCCCTGCCCTCTTCAGTGTATTTTCCCCTGCCCTCTTCAGTGAGGTTATTTCATGCATTTTTGTGTGATTTTTTAAAGATTGAAGTTTAGTTGATTTACAATATTAGTTTCAGATGTACAACAATGATTCAATATTTTTATAGATTATACTCCATTTAAAGGTATTAGAGAATATTAGTAGTTTGTACCTCTTAATCCCCTTCCCTTATTCCCCTATCTTGTACCTACCTCCACCCCTCTCCCCACTGGTAACCACTAGTTTGTTCTCTGTATTTGTGAGACTGTTTTGTTTGTTGTATTCATTTGTTTTACTTTTTAGATTCCACATATAATTGAAAACATACAGTATTTGTTTTCCACTGTCTGACTTACCTCACTAAGCATAATACCTTCAAGGTACATCCATGTTGCTTCAAATGGCAAAATTTCACTATTTTTTATGACTGAATAATATTAATTGTGTGTGTGTGTGTGTGTGTACACTACATCATTGTCCATCCATCCTTTGATGGACACTTAGGTGGCTTCTGTGTCTTGGCAATTGTAAATAATGCTGCTATGAACATTGAGGTGCACAGATTTTTTTGATTTACTATTTTCACTTTGTTTGGATATATACCTAGAAGTGGAACTGCTGGATCATGTGGTAGTTCTATTTTTAGTTTTCTGAGGAACATCCGTACTGTTTTCCATAGTGGCTGTACCAATTTACATTCTCACAGACAGTGTACTTGGGTTTCCTTTCTTGCATATCCTTGTCAACATTTATTATTTGTTGTCTTTTTGAGAATAGCCATTCTGACGGGTGTGAGGTGACATCTCATGCTGGTTTTGGTTTACATATTACTGATGATGATTAGTGATACTGAACATCTTTTCATGTGCCTGTTGGCCATGTGTTTGTCTTCTTGGGAAAAATGTCTATTCAGGTTTTCTGCCCATTTTTAATTAGGTTGTTTATGGTTTTGATACTGAGTTGTGTAAGCTCTATATAATTTAGATATTAATCCCTTATCAGACATACCATTTACAAATATTTTAACCCATTTAGTAGGTTGTCTTTCGTTTTTGTTATTCATTCCCTTTGTTGTGCAAAACCTTTTAAGTTTAATTAGGTACCATTTCTTTGTCTTTGTTTTTGTTTCCCATGCCTGAGGAAACAGATCCCCCCAAAAAATATTGCTAATACTTATGTTAAAGTGTCCTTGTATTGTTTTGGTATCAGAATAATGGTGACCTCTTTGAATGAATTTGGGAGTGTTCTTTCCTCTTCAGTTTTTTGGAATAGTTTGAGAAGAATTGGTATTAACACTTACCAGTATGTTTGGTGGAATTCCCCTGTGAAACTGTCCAGGACTGGACTTATGTTTGTTGGGAGCTTTTTTGATTACTGATTCAATTTCAATTACTAGCAATTTAGTCTGTTCAGATTATCTATTTCTTCCTGGTTTAGTTTTTGAAGGTTGCTTATTTCTAGAAATTCATCTATTTCTTCTATGTTGTAAAATTTCTTGGCATATAAATGTTCATATTATTCTCTTATAATTTTTTGTGTCTCTGTTATATGGGTTGTAATTTCGCCTCTTTCATTTCTTGTTTTGTTTATTTGGGTCTCCTCTCTTTTTTTCTTAATGAGTCTGGGTAAAAGTTTATCAATTTTGTTTGTCTTTATGAAAAATCCTCCCTTGGTTTCATTGATCTTTTCTATTGTTTGGGGGCCTCTTTATTTATTTTGGCTCTGATCTTTATTGTTTTCTTCCCTCTGCTGACTTTGGGCTATATTTGTTCTTCTTTTTCTAATGCCTTTAGGTGGTAGGTTAGGTGGTTACTTGAGATTTTTTTTGTTTCTTAAGGTAGGCCTGTATCAGTATAAACTTGCCTCAGAACTGCTTTTGCAGTGTCCCATAGATTTTTGAAAGTTGTCTATTTATTTTCATTTATCTCAAGGTATTTTCAGATTTTTCTTTGATTTCTTCCTTGACCCATTGGTTTTTTTAATAGCATGTTGTTTAGTGTCCACATTTTTGTGTTTTTCCCATTTTTATTCCTATCATAGATTCATAGTTTCATACTATTGTGGTCAAAAAAGTGCTTGATATAATTTCTATCCTCTTAAACTCGTTGAGACTTTTTTGTGGCCTAGCATGTGATCTATCCTTGAGAATGTTCCATGTGCACTTGAAAAGAGTGTGTATTCTGCTCTTTTTGGTAGGAAGGTCTTGTAGATGTTTATTAAGTTCAACTGGTTTAATGTGTCATTTAAAGCCACTGTTTCCTTATTGATTTCTGTCTGGATGATCTGTCTATTGATGTAAGTGGGGTTAGAGAGGATGTTAAATTTCCCTGTTAGTATTATATTATTGTCAATTTCTCCCTTTATGTCTGTTAATATTTGCTTTATGTATTTAGATGTTCCAATATTAGGACCATATATGTTTATGAATGTTATGTCCTCTTCTTATATTGATCTCTTTATCATTATAAAATATCCTTTATTCTCTTTTGTTATAGACTTTGTTTTAAAGTCTACTTTGTCTGATATGACTATTGCTGCCTGCAACTTTCTTTTTGTTTCCATTTGAATTGAATATCTTTTACCATCTCCTCACTTTCTGTGTGTATCTTTAGTTCTGAAGTGAGCCCCTTGTAGGCAGCAGAAAGATAGGTCTTTTTTTTTCTTTTCTTTATCCAATCAGCTACACTATGTCTTTGATTGGAGCATTTAGTCCATTGACCTTTAAAGTGATTATTTATAGGTATATAATTATTACTATTTTGTTACTTGTTTTCTGGTTGTGTTTTAGATTTTTCACTGTTTTCTTCTTTTAGTCTGTTCCTTGTGGTTTGATGATTTTCTTCAGTGTTATGTTTCTGTTCCTTTCTCTTTAGTTTTTGTGTATCTATTGTAGGTTTTTTGCATGCTATTTTCATGGAGTTCATATGTATTGAGCTATAAGTATATCTACTTGTTTTAAAGTGATAGTCATTTAAGTTAAAACACATTCCAAAAGATGTACACTCTCCCAGATTTTCTGTTTTTGATGCCATATTTTGTAGTTATAGTTGATTTTACAATTTCTGTCTTTTAACCTTTGTATTTGCTTATTTATGTGGTTGATCTGCAGTGTTTATTATATATTTCCTTTACATATGGGATTTTTCCTTTCCTATAATTTTTTATTTTTTGTTCTAACCTTTTATTTTTCACTTAAAAGAGACCCTTTAACACTTCTTGTAAGGTCAGTTTAGTATTGATGAACTCTTTCTTTTCTTTTCTTCTTCTTCTTTTTTCCCTGTCTGAGAAGATCTTTATCTCTGCTTCAGTTCTAAATGATAACTTTGCTGGGTAGAGTATCCTGCGTTGTAGATTTTTCCCTATCAGCACTTTAAATATATCATGTCACTCACTTCTCGTCTGCAAAGTTTCTGCAGAAAAATCAGCAGATAGCCATATGGGGGTTCACTTGTATGTGATTTTTGCTTTTTTCTTGCTACCTTCAGAATTATCTTTTTATCTTTAAATTTTGTCATTTTAATTAGTATGTGTTGTTGTATTTCTCTTTGGGTAAATCTTATTTGGGACTCTCTGTAATTCCTGTACCTGGAAAGCTGTTTCCTTCTTTAGGTTCAGGAATTTTTTAGCCATAATTACATCCAATACATTTTCTACAACTTCTCTCTTCTTTTTCTGGGGTCCCCTATAATGCAAATGTTAGTATGCTTGATGATGTATCAGAAATCCCTTAAACTATCTTTATTTTTATTTTTAATTTGTTTTTCTTTTTGTTGTTCTGACAGGGTGATTTCCATTATTGTATCTTCCAGATTGCTTATGTGTTCTTCTCTATTACCTAATCTGGTGTTAATTCATTCTAGTATATCTTTCATTTCAGTTATTGTATCCTTCAGCTTGGATGGGTTCTTTTTTGTATTTTACGTTTTTTTGATAAAATTATCAATGCGTTCATATATTCTTTTCCCACATCCTGTTAGCATTCTTATTGCTATTGCTTTGAACACTTTGTCAGGTAAACTATTCATCTCTGTTTCATTAAGGTTTTTTCATGTTTTTTCTTGTTCTTTCATTTGAAATACTTTTGAAATACAAATAGACATTATTCATATGACAAGTTGTGAAACCTCAGATGTCACAAAGAAATGTTTTCAACAGATAGGTTGAAAATAAAATAGTTGAAAAAGGTATACAGGAGTTATTATGGGAGACAGAGATACTTCATAAAGATAAAAAGTTAAGCAATTATACATTTATATGTTCTTTATAACTTGGCTTGAATTACTGCCAGCTAATTCAATACTGCCAATAATAGTGAAAAAGTTGACTAAAATACAAAGTAGAGATAGACAAATCCATGATAATAGTTTGGAATTTTAGCATACCTCAATCAAATTACAGAACCAGCTGTCATATTGCTAATTGAAAGAAGGCTATACACTGTATGATTCCAACTATATGATATTCTGGAAAAGACAAAATTATGGAGACAGTAGAAAGATCAGTGTTACCAGGGCTTGGAGGGGTGGCCAGGGAGGAAAGGATAAATAAGCAGAGCACAAAGGATTTTGAGGGCAGTGAAAATAGTTTGCATGATATTATAATGATGGATATATGTCATTATTCATTTGTCCAAACCCAAAAGAATGTACAACACCAAGAGTTAACCCTAATGTAAAATATGGAGACTGAGTGATTATGATGTATTAATTTAGGTTCATCAGTTGTAAAAAATGTACAACTCTGTTGAGGGATGTTGATGGTGGGGGAGGCTATGCATGTGCGGGAGCAGTGGGTATATAAGAAATCTCTGTACCTTCCCATGAATTTTATTGTGAACCTAAGTCTGCTCAAAAGTAAAAAATAAAGTCTTCTAAAAATCATTAGGGAAATATGAGAACTGAACAAGAAAAATTAAGAACGAGTTTGATCTGGTGGTGGCACATATAGAACACTGCATCCATTAACTATAAAATGCATATAGGATATCAAAATAGACTATATTCTGGTGCATAAAATATGTTTGCAAAATAACAAAAGGTTAAAATCAATATAGTTCATGTTATCTGATAACTGTGGATTATATTTTGGTTCTAATACTGAAAGAAGACAAAAATATGCAACCATTTGGAATATTTCCATGACACTCTTAAAGTATCTCATGAGTGTGACAATATCTCACGATGGAAATTAATAAATTTTTAAGTGATTATCAATAACAATATGACCTATCAGAGACTGTGAAATACAACTACAACAGTATTTAAAGAAAATTTTAGCTTAAATGTACACATTAAAAATAGTAAAAGTTGAAAATTAATTATTTATACTTCCACCTTAAAAGCTAAAAAAAGAGGAACAATTTAATGTCCAAGAAAGTTTTTATTTTCTTTTTCTACATTTTTTTCAGAAATAAAAATATATGCTAAAAAGAGAGTAGTAGGAAACATATATATAATAAAGATACTTGACCAAGCCAAAAGTTGGTTCTTGGAAAACATTAGTTTAGTTGTTAAATTTTAGCAATAGTGACCAAGAGATAGAGACACAGGGAGAGAAAGGGAGTCAGAGAGAAGGAGAGATAGGACACAAGACTAAAAGACCAATATCTGGAAAAAAAGGAGAAAATCTAAATGGATATTTTTCCTGCTTAATTTGACAACTTCTTTAAAATGAAAAATGATGAAATATATAAATTGCACAAGATAAAATAGAAAAACTTAATGGTCCTTTATATAGTACTAATTTATACTACTAGTAAAAAAAAAAATCCTGACATGAAGAAATCCTCAAGTATAGATGGTATCACAGAAGAATTTTTATAAATATTAAATGAAGAAATTACATTTTATATATTTTTTAGAAATTGAGTAGGAAGCTTCTCAATTCATTTTATCAGCAATTACTATATTGGTGCATAAATCTAAAATGATATTGCAAGAAAAAAAAAATTTTAAGCCAATGCTTCTTATAAAGAAAGATCCAAAGTCATAACTTTTTTTAGCAAATGGAATGTAGTGAGGGACTTCCCTGGTGGTGCAGTGGTTGAGAATCTGCCTGCCAATGCAGGGGACATGGGTTTGATCCCTGGTCCGGGAAGATCCCACATGCTGTGGAGCAACTAAGCCCGCACCACAACTACTGAGTCTGAGCTCTGGAGTCCACAAGCCACAACTATGGAGCCCAGAGGCTGCAACTTCTGAAGCCTATGCACCTAGAGCCCCCACAACAAGAGAAGCCACCACAATGAGAAGCCTGTGCACCGCAACACAGAGTAGCCCCTACTCTCCGCAACCAGAGAAAGCCTGCACACAGTAAAGAAGACCCAATGCAGCCAAAAATAAATAAATATTAATTTAAAAAAGAATGTAGTGATGTATAGAAAGGATAATACACCATGATCAAAGTGGAGTATATTTTAGGAATGATAGTTTAGTTTAACATGGATTGGAAACCATTCACCATAATTCACCATATTAACAAAATAAAGGATGCTGTAATATTTGGAAAAAAACATAACTGTTACTGAGAAAAAAATTTTTAGACACTAAAACCAAATGGAATAATTCTAGATCTTGTAAAGAATATCTACAAAAACTTATATCTTTGTTAATTGTCAAATATCCAGTCTCCTCTCCACCACCCAATGTTGATATCAGAATTGGGATATTCACTATCTCCACTTCTATTTATTTTTATACTGGAGGTTAAAAATAGTGTAATAAGACAAAAAAAGCACACATGAGGTTTAAGAAGGAAGAAATAAAACTTGCACCATTTACAAATGATATTTGTAGAATATTTAAAATATGTGAAAAACATTGAAGTAGTTCATTTAGGAAAAAAATTGGAGGATACAAGATCAATATACATAAATTAATTTTACTTGTATATTCTGGGAGAAAAATCAAGAACCAAAAAGAAATAGAAAATAAATTTTAGCATAAAAATTCACTTATAATAGCAACAAAATGCATTACATTCCGAGGAACTGATATGGCAAAAGTCATACAAAGAAAACTGCTCTGAAAATTATATGGACATTAATGAGGGATTCTAATGAACAAAAGTTGGTGAATATGCCATGTTCACTGACTGCAAGACACAGTAACGCAGAGGTGTAATTTCTCCTCAAATAAATATATATATTCAACACAATCCAAACAAAATCCTACCACTGTGTGAATGTGTTTGTGTGTGTGAAAATTTACCAGGTAAATCAAAATTTATATGAAAATATAAAATCATGAATAATCAAAGCAACCACGAAGAATAAAAATAGAACTGGACAACTTACACTTCAAGATATCAACATGTTTTATAAAGCTATAATCAGGATAGCTATAATTAGGATAGTACAGACAAAATTAACTATAAAATGCCATAGAGAATGCAGAAACAGACCCAAACATATACAACCTCATATTTTATAATAACAGTGACAATGCAGTTTATCTTGCTTACATCTTACATGAAAATTGATTCTAGAGAAATTATAGATGGAAATGTAAAATGTAAAAAAAAAATTAACACTTTTAGAAGAAAATATAGGAGATTATCTTTCTGAACTTCAGGTAGGTCAATGTTTCTTCAATAGCATATACAAGTGTGGACCAAGAAGAAAAATAAATTGATAAAATGAACTATATTATCCTTGAAACCTTCTGTTCTTCAAAAGACACTGTTTTGAAAGTTAAAGAGCCACCCATACAGTGAGAGGTCATATTCACAATACAAACCTCTTATAAAGAACTAACTCTTCAATAAAATATATAAATATCTCCTTCAAGTTAATAAGAAAAATTAACATAACTCATCATTAGTCATTGAAGAACTGCAAATTAAAGGCACCATGCCACACTTAAACATACCCACAGAATGGCTAAAATGAAATAGACAATGTCAAGTTTGATAAGAAAATACAAATGTCAGAGGCTGCAGGTGAAAAAGTCTATAGAAATATTTGTACAACTGATAAAACCTTTAAGCAGTATTTATTAAAGCTGAATATATGTATACCTGTGACACACTCCTGGGTATATCCCAGAGAAATGTTGCCACACGTGCCTCAGAACATATGTATTAAAATGTTTGTTATGGAACTATTCATTATAGTTTAAAATGTGTGTCCACAGTAGGCTGGATAAATAAATGTTCACTCAATAGAATAGAATACAGAAATAATAATGAATATTTTACATGTATACAGAACATTAATCAATCTCACAAATAAAATATTGAGCAAAGGCAGCAGACACAAGGGATTGTATTCTATCTGATTATATGTAACTATACATAACGTATTCAAACTAGAAAGAAAAATTTATCTCTTCAAAATCAGGATAGCGTTTAACTTTGGGAGAGAGGTGAGCAGTGAATAGAAGAGTATAAAATCTTTCGGGAATTTGCTAGCATCCTGTTTCTTGTTTTGTTTGAACCTAGCCACGTATGCTGAGTTATTATTCATTTATAACATATGCACTTTCAATTTTCTGGCTTATCAAATGAAGTTATTTCTGTCCTGATACAGTATGTTTTCATTATTGGTTTTCCTCCAATACTAAATATATATATATATATATATATATATATATATACACATTAAATAATTTATATTAATATTTCTATTATAGATATTATGTGCACAAAGCCTTCTAATACTGTCGTATATAGATGGTGGTTGCAGACTTTGAGAAGAAATTCAGTAATTGGTTCTGGAAATATCAGGGAGGATGGCATTTAGTCTAGAACTATAGCTCATATATTTTAAAGAGATAGGAACATCAAACAGAGACAAACCATCCTCTGATTATAATAAGAAGCTTCAATAAGCATATGGTAGCACAGGTGACAAAGGAAATAGCACTATTTAATTCTACAACTATCATCTTTAAAATCAATTTAACCTTCTCTACTTGAAATGTCTTAGGTCAGAACTAATCAGGTTTCCTATCTCCTGTCTCATTATTTCAGTTCATCTTCCCAAAGGATCTTTCAAAACAAGTGTGTGATAAATTCATCCCCAAAATTTAAAGCTCTTCAAATATTCTACTACTGCATAGGGGACAAAGTTCAAATTCCATAGTCAGTCCTAGAAGTGTCTCCATATTTGGCCTTCACTTAACAATAAAGCCTACCTCTGGCCTTAAGTTTCTCCTATGTTTAAGTTCCATGATTCTGGTATAATAAGTATTGCTAACATTTAAAGGAATCATGTTCAATATTTTTTCAGTTTATTGAGAAGTAATTGGTAGCAAGTTTATGCTTTCTAACATGTTTATCTGAAATGATCACCTGTCCACCTTGGAATAACCATTTGAGACATATCAGCTCAAGGGTCATCTCCCTGACCTTGTTTTGTAGTACTACACATTATGGAAAATATTGCTACACTTATAACTATTTACTGCACTAATTTTAATGTTTAAAATTTTAATATTTCTCAAATTCCAGACTATTAGTTTCTTGAGTACAATAGGTCATTTCATGTACTTTGTATCCTGAGCCAGCTCCATGTCTAATCCATGGGAGGTGAAATGAGGCCCAGATTTAATAGGATAAGTTTGGCTGGAGGAAGGTAGAACTAAAAGTTATAGCATAACAGGATAGACATTTATTTCTTACATAACAAGTCTAAGGGTAGGTAATGGGGTTGTATGATAGTCATGTAGTACTATGTTCCTTGAATCCTTCTGTCCTACTTCTCTGCTGCATGTGGCTCCCGTTCACAGAGTCGCCCCAGGATTCAGGAAAAGGGGAGAAGAGCCTGAAACTTCATTTAAAGGAAACTACCGAAGTGTCAGAGAGCTTTTCCATGAATACTGCATCGGCCACAGTTTAGTCACATGGCCTAACTCACTTACAGTGGAGGCTCTGAATACAGTGCTTCTCCTGTACCCACCCAGTTCTTCCTCAATAGCCCCTTCTTCCACATCCTCTCCTCCTCCTCTTACTGTTTAGCTTCCTTCCTTTCCTTTCCCCAGTCCCTCCTCCTGCCTTTCCTCCTGCCCTTCTAATTTCTCTCCACCACACTCATACAGTCTTCAGAGTTCCATTGTTCTGTAAATCCTCCTTGAGTAGGAGGCATAAGTGATGCAGACCAACAAGAACATACATCTGAGCATATTGCATTTAAGAAGATGAATATTTGAATTAAACATAATCCACATAAACACATGTTATACTGGTAGATATATTATGATTTATGTTTTATACATGCATATATATTACTATAGAGTCAGTTACTTCTCAAAATTCAATTCTGTAATCTTTGTTCTGTCAGAACCCTGTAAATACATATATGCATAGAAATCTCTATGTTGATTCCCTTAATCCATATATATATTTTTACCATACAGTAATTTAGTGAAATTATAAAATAGTTTATATTTAATGTTTAGTTCTCTATGCATATAATCCTTGATCAGCTGATTTATTTTTGATTCACCATAGCTAGGTATATATCTTAACTAAATATATGGCCAAGATGCAGTATTATTCCTCTTGTAACATTAATATTGCTGATGGCAATTTGAAGATATTGAATTTGACAGACTTGGACAGATTTGCCCATAGTCAAAAAGATTCAGCCAAAGTATCTGTTGCCATGGTATTTCACTGTAGGGTACCCTGGTATGCTGTCTATTTTATTATTCTTGTGGAAGCGAGGTTACTTTTTAAGAAATGAAAAACCATTTTGAAGCATTTGTCTTTGAAAGGAAATAAAAAATAAGCATCGGCGGGAAAAAAAATTTCTTAAATACTGTATTGAAAAGACCCCCTTGATAATGTGTTGCAAACACACACACACACACACACACACACACACATACACACACCTAGGAAATAAAAGTGACATCTGTTTAGGTGATTTTATTTCACTTTAAATAGCACTCTGTCTTTTTAAGAAATTGAAGTTGCCTTAATTCCAAACTACACATATACATGAAATCTTGGAAGTAAACATCCCATTAAATATTACAGGCTGGTGATTTAATGAAAAATTTAAGTAAACTTTGTACTGAATACACACACACACACACACACTCACACATACTCATAAGTCCATACCATAAACTTACAATTTTGTTTTCATTTTGTTTTTATTAGAGTATAGTTGCTTTATGGTACTGTGTCAGTTTCTGCTGTACAGCAAATTGAATCAGCCATACATATAAATATATCCCTTCTTTTTTGGATTTCTTTCCCATGTAGGTCATTACACAGTACTGAGTAAATTTCCCTGTACTATACAGTAGGTTCTCATTAGTTATCTATTTTATACATAGTAGTGTATATATGTCAATCCCAATCTCCCAGTTCATCCCACTCTCCCTCCCCCTTGGTATCCATACATTTGTTCTCTACATCTGTGTCTGTATTTCCACTTTGCAAATAAGATCATTTATACAATTTTTCTAGATTCCACATATATGCATTAATATACAATATTTGTTTTTCTCTTTCTGACTTACTTCACTCTGTATGGCAGTCTCTAGGTCCATCCATGTCTCTGCAAATGACATTATTTTGTTCTTTTTTATGGCTGAGTAATATTCCATTTTATATATGTATCACATCTTCTTTATCCATTCCTTTGTTGATGGACATTTAGGTTGTTTCCATGTCCTGGCTATTGTAAATAGTGCTTCAATGAACATTGGGGTGCATGTATCTTTTTGAATTATGGTTTTCTCTGGGTATATGCCCAGTAGTGGGACTGCTGGGTCACATGGTAGTTCTGTTTTTAGTTTTTTAAGGAACCTCCATACAGTCTCCATAGTGGCTGTGTCAATTTACATTCCCACCAACAGTGTAAGAGGGTTCCCTTTTCTCCACACTCTCTCTAGTATTTCTTGTTTGTAGATTTTTTAGCATGGCCATTCTGACTGGTGTAAGGTGATAGTTTATTGTAGTTTTGACTTGTAGTTCTCTAATAATTCGTGATGTTGAGCATCTTTTCATGTGTTTGTTGGCCATTCATATATCTTCTTTGAAGAAATGTCTATTTAGATCTTCTGCCCATTTTTGGATTGGGTTGTTTGTTTTTTTGATATTGAGCTTCATGAGCTGTTTGTATATTTTGGAGATTAATCCTTTGTCAGTTACTTCATTTGCCAATATTTTCTCCCATTCTGAGGGTTGTCTTTTCTTCTTGTTTATGCATAACCTTACAGTTTTAAAGTAGTGAATACACCCATGGAATAAATACTCAGATCAAGAAATAAAATAATACCTGTACCCTCTCAGCCACCACTCCCCCACAAAGGGAACCATCATCTTGCCTTCTATCGACATTGATTGGTTTTTCTGCTTTTTTAAATTTACATAAGTGGGATTATGAAATATGTATTCTCTGGTTTATTTTTCTCAATCTTATGTTTGTGGGATAAATCAGTGGTTTACATATAGTGTGAATTTGTTGATTCTCAGGAAAATATAATATTTATTGTAAAGATCATGATTTCTCAACCTAGGCACTATTGATATTTTTGACCAGATAATTATTTACTGTGAGGGTTGTCCCGTGCATTCTATGACATTTAATGACATCACTGACCTCTATCCCCTGCATGCCTGTAACACCATCCCCGTCTCCTCTAGGTTATGACAATTAAAAATATCTCACAACATCACTGAATGTTCCCAGGGATCCAAATTGCCCCCAGTTGAGAATCAATGGGGTAGAACAACCAAAGTATTTATTCAATCACCTGTTGATAGACTTATAGTTTCTAGTTGGGTTCTTTTTATAAATAGTGATGCTATGAAATTCTATATTTTTTTGTTGGCCATATATACATGCTTTTGTTGAGTTTATATCTAGGATTGAAATTGTTGAGCCATAAGAAATTGATATGTTCTAAGTAATTTTTTAGAGTGATTATACAGTTTACAACATCACAAAGAGTCCCAACTGCTCTAAATCCTCACCAAAAATTGTTTTATAATTTTTCCTGAAGTAGGTATTTAATGAAATCTTGTTATGGTTTTATGTTCCATTTCCCCGATGACTAATAAACATTAGCAGCTCTTTCAATGTTTATTAACTATTTGAATATTTTCTTTGTTTGTTTTAAAATATTGAATTAAGTTCCTTGCATGTTTTATCTGTCGTGTTACCTGTCTTGTTCTTATCAATTTTGGGTAGTGTATATATATTTTGAATATAAAATTCTTTATATTCATATTATAAAGGATACATGTATAGCAAATATCTTCTCCCCATCTGTGATTTGCCTTTTCATTCTCTTCATGGTATCTTTCGACTTGGCTTTTTCTACCTCTGGTTTATGCCCACTTCAACAATGTGTCCTTTCAGGTTTCAAACTGACGGCCTGTGGTGTTTACCCAGATGAGTTGTGAACTAATTTTGTGACACTTGTAACTCTCAAATATTGCAATCAAATTTTCAGCTGCTTTCTAATGTTCACACTGCATGGCTTGGAAGGCAAATGCCTCATGCCAAAAGCTAAGACAGAGCATTAGTCTCACTTCACTGGGCTTCTCTTATCTCTGGAATCTTAGCCCCTAAATTTGTGTTTACCTGGCATCTCCAAACTCCCATTGTTCTCTCCCCACCTAGCTTTTCTCCATCTTAGCTGCTTTCTGCTAAACTCAGCTTCATATTACTAAATGGCTCAAGGGCAAAAGTGTAGCACAGAAGTTAACTCACTTTAATGAGTTTCCCTTTTTATGGGTCCCTGTGTCCTCGAATCCTGGCTGCTTCAGCTTTCTAACACCATTAAGCAGCTTAAAAACAATTATCCAGATTTCTAGTTGTTCTTATAGGAAATGTTGTTTTTCTACATTGAAGTGGAATTCTATCAATGAGCAGTTTTACAACAGAGAAAGTGTAGATGTGAGACAGTACTTAATGAATTTCATAAAAATTCAACCACATTGTTTCTATATTGGCAACCATTTTAATGTCAGAGAAGTGAGTGATTGTTAACAGTCCTCTACTTAATGCTCCCAAACAGATATTTCGGATTTGAATTTTTACAATCTTTTAAATTGTTTCTTTTTAGCATCACATGAGTTCTTTGTTGCTGTTTTATTTTGTTTTGTTTTGCTATTTTGGCAATGGCTTATTTGATATTTCCAACCTTGGATTTCTTGCAAACTATCTTTTCTAATATAAAAATATGACACTATTAAAAGTGACAAATTACACTGTGACAGTTATAAGGAAAATATTCCTCTTTTATTAGGATTCAGCAAAGAACTATTTGTTGTCTTTTTGATATTTGATGCTTTTTGTTAGAACAAGTCAACCCTCTGCCATGAATTATGATTAAGTATAAAAATAAATAGCAAGCAAAAGGAACATGCATGAATTTCCAGTCCTCCAAATTAGCAGCAGAGCTACAAAGCTATGTGAAATAGATCATTGCATGACTAGTTACATTTATGCCTTGAGAAAGGAGTCCAGTGTAGTGAAATTGTATATATTTCCTCTTTACTTATTTTTTCGTTTTTATCATCATTCTTTTTTTTTAAGTAAATGGGAAGTTATTCCATGCTCATGGATTGGAAGAATTAATATTTTTAAAATGTCCATATCACCTAAAGCAATCTACAGATTTAATGCAGTCCCTATCAAAATTCCAATGACATTTTTCACAAAAATAGAACAAACAATCCTAAAATGTGTATGGAACCATAAAAGATCCTGAATAGCCAAAGCAATCTTTAGAAAGAAGAACAAAGCTTTTTTAAAAATTTTTATAAGGAAAATGACCTTCACTGAGCTTAAGGTGTTCATATCTAATTATATTAGGTGTACATTTGACATTTCTTATAATCATTATTGTCACATTACAATTAAAATGAAATATGTTAATATGTTATACTTTTAACCAATGTAATTAATATCTATTACCTAACAGGAATCTCATAATAATATGAAATATGGGCAAGCACAATTTATTATAGATTATCATTTTATGGTAAGTATTATCTCAGTTTTAATCAAGATCGGAAGTTAATACATGCAAAAGTAACACTTGAAGCAAAAGCCTCTGAGTTATAAAAAGGGAAAAAAGTACCCAGGAAAAAATATTACATGGCTCAGCATGTGATCAGAATACTTATGCATGCATTTTTCTTATATGGTGAAATAAATCATAGATATTTTAAAGTATATTTTTCTAAGTCATGTTAACACATCCAATGCCTTGTTTTACTCTGTACGTTGGGATACCTAATATGTTAGGCTAAGCTACACTCTCACAAATGAGGCAAACCCTTTCTGTTTGTTACTTTACTTGCTGGGAGAGAAAAAAAGTACTAATAGAATGCGTCTAATAAAAATCTGAGTATATAAAAACATATTTTTATTGTATATTGTTGAAAATATGATGAATTAAAAATAAAAACCATGTAATGATAAAAATAATATAAATACTGTTAATGCTTTTGTATAAGCTTTCCTACCACATCCAACTTACTCATTTATTTTAATCTCCTCCAACCACCTCCCACGCCAAAGGAAAGCATTACATAATTCTTGATTCCTCCTCCTGCCCATGGTTAATTAGATTAAATGTTGGCTCAACTTATGACAGATTCCATGCTAAAATTTTTTGACTAAGCTGCACAAAATTGTAAGAGGAGGGCTATGATCACTTGAAATAAAGATCTTACAGCCTTGCTGTTGGAGTGGGCATATTTGTTATCTCCGTGTTTTGCACTAATAAGGATGATGTGGGTACCAAGCGTATGGTGACAAAAAGTAAGTAAGTGCATCTTGGACTATTAAAATCCATTAAAGGCCATATGTATTTAAAACACTCTGCAATGTTCTTTTATGGCTAAGAACCACAGAAATTTTCTTCATATCCAGGTTTACTTCCTCAACTTATTGATATTTTGTAGTGTGACATAGTTAATTTTCGAAAAGGAAAGTTAGCTGGTGATGAGGGTTTTAGTTATTGCATAATCTTCATCAGTCTTTCTGATAACAGAGAGTTAAGGGTTTTATTGCAACAGTATAGAGTGAGTAGGTCTAAGTTTCTCTGAGAAATTAGGAACAATAGGTTGTACTAAATTCTGTTTTTGTTTTTTTTCACAAATAGCTTTGATTCACATACACATGTAAAAGTCAGGACCTACTTTAATATTTTAAAATCGTAAGTGAAGCAAATGTCAGGACACTAAAATAAAAGATGCATAAATGAATGAGAAAATAAAACCTAAATTTGATTTCAGAAAACTAAGCAAACATGACCTTAATTATAGCTGGCATCCTGCATTAATAACCCAGAAAAGCAGAAAGATTTGATTCTTTTGTGACTGAAATAAGATGGCATATAAATTCTGTCTCTTAACTAAAATCTTCTCTGTGGAGCATAAAGTACAACATATATGTGCATACTTTTTTTTCTATCATTAAGTGTCCTTAATAGCATTTTCTTATAAGCTCTAAATTCTAGTGTTCTACATTCTTCAGTTACGTGTTACCTTTATTTTATGTACTCGTATCTACAGAGTATTTTATTGAAATAACAAATATGTCAAAAATTCATTTGTCTAATTTACTTATCAAGTCATTGAAAGAAAAAATTTGACCATTCCCTAATTCTTCCCTCCAAAATGAGAAAATACAACTTGATTTTGTTTAGGCTTAAATAAGTAAGCGAAAATAGAAATCATGTTAAGGCAATAAATGGAATTACTCAACACTTGAATGGCCTACAAGTGACAGTGTAAACATCTAAGAATGATCTTTCATATAGCGTATTAGTTATAGGTGATCCAAGTGAAATAGAGTTCCTAGTTCTATAAAGAATTAATTCCACAAGAATAAATGCCATTCAATTTAAAACATCTAACTTCATGGAATTATTTAATCAAATAATAACAAACAATTGATGATAAATATAAAATCACAAGTATACTGGAATAAGCAATAGGATTTTTTTGTTCTTTGATATTCCTGCCTCATTCATCTTTATTTTCTTAGTCGATAAAGCATATTGGCATGTAGAATATAATGTTATTTCTGTTTTCCAAATATGCAAGTGCATATTTAATACATAAATAAATGATATATGTATAGATAGGTGGGTGGACGGGTGTGTAAATGAGTGGAGGTTAAATAGGCATAAAGAACTATTTGTTTTATCTGAATCAAAAATAAAAAACAAACAAAATTATGATTAAACATTAATACACCATTTTTTAACACTTAGGATTTAGTTTTTGGAACATAGTTTTGTAGCATATAAATTTCATTCTAAGTTGGTTCTCATTTCAACAATGAATAGATAACAAAGAAGATGCACTTATGGTCAATAGCTGATGTAACTTCTATAGTTCAAAATAGCAATATTATGGTGATTAAGAAAAATATTGTGTATTATTTATCTATAAACATAAATACACAACTTTTTATATAGAGAAAAAATAACAATAAAATACATCATTCTAAAAGCATACATATTTTATATTTATTGCATGACTGAGCTTTAATACACATTTCTAAAACTAGAAATATTTTTCATATAAGAAAAGTAACTACCCTTAAAGTGTTTTAAATAATAACTTGGAATACTATTATGCAACTCTACACGTTGATTATACAGATTATGTAAAAGTATGGAAAATGTTAATGATATTATGTTAAGTGAAATAAAAATGTATACATTGTGTTTGCACACATCATGCTAATTCTAGCCTCCATTTTTTGCTTTTAATTTCATTACACTTGGAATTCTGCAACTGACACTTCATTCAGCCTAGATAATTCCCACTCACACTTTTAGACTTTTCAGGAATCAATCACTCTTCCTGAAATATTTACATATTTTGTGCTACTATAATACCTGGTAAAGAATTTACTATTATACTTGTCACACTGCATGGTAATCATCTATGTAAAATCCCTCTTGCCTCTAGAATATTACTTTTCCAAAGGCTATAATTGCCTTTTTCAGATTTGTAGCCCCAGTACATAACACAGTGCTTGACATGGTCCTGAGCATTGTGAAGATTAATCCATTAGGTAAAACAGAGTTGCCCTCTGCAGTCAAGCACCAAGCTTCTGGCAAGTAAGGCTACCACTGCTACTGCACTAATGAGTGATGTTAGAACACCCAGGGAAGACAAAAGTGATCACCCTCTACCCCTACTATCCTCTCTCAGAGCATTCCTAGAACAATTCTTTTGAAAACCATATAGTTAACTAACCTCACAGTGTATGACACCACTACAGTTTTGTCTTATGTCCCAGAATGTAAGACAAGAATGGAACCAATGAATAGAATAGATTACTTGAGAAGATTAATGAATTGACAAACATGTATTCATACAAAAATTTTTTAAAGGAATGTTCATAGAAGACTTACTTATAAAGTCAAAAAATAGAAACAGCCCAAATGATCATTAATAAAAGAATGGATAATCAAGTTGTGTTACATTCCCAAAAAGGCCTCCTACCAACCAATAAAAGGCATGGATCACAGATACACAAAACAATATGGATAAATGTCTAAAACTGATGTATGAACTGAGAAAAATAAATTGACAAAAAGGTACATCCAGTATGAATATATTTATGTAAAAATTAGACAAAAATAAAACCATCTATGGTGACATAAATCAAGATATTGATAGCATCTTGGTTTGAAACAGGAATTGCCTGGGAAAGGGACTAGTGAACTTCCTGAGGTAATAAAGGTATTCTGTATTTTGAGTGGGTTATATAAGCATGTGCATTGGTCATGTCACCAGTTCTCTGTGACTTTAATATCTGTGCAATTCACTGTATGTAAATTATACCGCAATTCAGTAATTGAAAGTGAAATGCAAATGTGCTTAATATGCAGAACTTGAGAAGCTTATTCTAAAGTGTATCCAGAAACATAAAAGATATAAATAGCCAAAAGAATCTTAAAAAATAAATTTGTAGAACTCACACATGCGATTTTTAAGAAATGCTGTAAATATACAGTGATCAGGAGAGTATAGTATTGGGGTAAGGACAGACAGATAGATCAATGGACTATAATAGATAATAGAGAAAAAAACCCACATGAACAGGATGAATAGATATTTGAATAAATTCCAATGGAAATTTAAAGGAGAAAAGAACATGTTGTATTTCCTTTAAACCCCAAGGAATCACCTGCATATTTCTGTAAGAAATAAATATGAACCTCAAGTCTTACATCACTATACACACAAAATATAATTCAAATCTGAACCTAAGAACAAGACACAGAAACATTTTAGAACATAATTTATGCAAATATCCTTAATACTTAGAGTAGACAAGGGTTTCTCATACAGTACAAAACAAAATATTAGACATAAAAGGAAAAATGCTAAATTGAGGTTTATTAACATTAAAATTTCTAATTTCTAAAGGATACCAAAAGAAAAATGAAAAGGACATTACAGATTGGGAGAAAATATTTATATTGTGCATATCCGACAAAGTATTTACACACAGAGTATATGGAGGCTTCCTATAACTCAAGGATTGAAATAAAACAACCCAATAACAAAGGGGCTAAAGACATGAACAAACACTTCACAAAAGAAGGTGTAAGAATGAAAAGGTGCTCAACATTAGTAATCATCAGGGAAATTTCAATAATATATCATTTCATATCTAGAATGGCCAAACTAAACAAAACTAACAATGTATAAAGGGTATAAAGCAACTGAAAATTTCACAAATTGCTATAAAATTTGTGAGTGTAGAGAACTTTTGGAAGTTCATTAAAAAGCTAAACATATACCTACCATATGACTTAGCGATTCCACAGCTACTTACTTAACTAAGAAATAAAAGCTGGTGTCTGCAAAAAGACCCCTATAAGAATAGTTATAGATGCCTTAATCATAATAGCAAAAAATAGGAAAAAAATAAGCACCAGAGAAAACAGTAAAATGTCCATCAGCATGAAAATGAAGAAATAAATTGTGACATAAAATGAACACTTTTCTGTTGTAAAATGGGACAGTATATTGATGTTTGCCTTATATGGAAACATTTCAAAAATATGATGGAAAGTAGAAGCAGGCACAGAACAATTTGATTGTCTATATAATATCATCAAGAACAGGCAAAACTAATCAATGATAGTAGATATCAAAATTGTAGTCTCTCCTGAAAATGGTGGAAATTGACAGGGAAGGATAGCAGGACAAATCTTGTGACCAAGGAAAAGTTCTATATCTTGATTTGAATTGTGGTTACTATGAAAACTTAATAGACAATATGCAATTATCTGTACACTTTATTATCTGTAAATTATATCTCCATAAAAATTTATATACTGATTACAGGATTTTTTTTTCTTTTATTTCTGCAGAATATGTTGAGTCCCTATTTTTTTTCAGTTACTTAAAAAAATAGGTACAGTCATGCTGAGCATTACTTTCAATTAAAAGGACATGTGAATTTTCCTTGTTTCCCATCATTATCCATCTTGTTCCTGTTAAAGGTCACTTTTATTTTTTTTTTAAAGATAATGGTTTTATTTGATATATATTAATGCTGCTATTTTAGAAATCTAGCTAGAATAATCATCGTCAATCCAGGGTCAGTTTTTCTCTGTGCTATTTTTGGTGATTTTTTTTCTTTGGTTAAGTATTATTTTTGCCATTTAAGAGCCATAGTGTCTGCAATCTCCAAACAGAGTAAACTTTTATTTATTCCTTTCTCTGCTTCTATAATGGATTTGCTTTTGGAGAAAATAATATTTCACAAAACTAATCAGAACCAAGATGACATGAAATTTGGGGTGAGTTAGTTATATGAGACCTCTCTATAAAAGAGTTAAACGGTGCAGAAAGGACATGTGGAAGGAACTAAACTATTCATAAACCTAGAGACAACTCTGGAATGAAGCAAATTTTGGAAACTGAACGTTTTTACTTAATGAGGCTTGAATGATTAACAAGTAGTATAAGGTTATGGAATGCATACATGTTGTCTGTGCAGTATAAAAGACTAAGACTTAACCTTAGTTTTGTCATTTATTAATTGTGTAACCTCTCTACCTTTCAGATATATTGACTACACATTAAGGCTAATAATATTCCTATTGGACAACTGTGGATATTAAATGCAATACTAAATGTAAATGAATTGGCACATTGTAGAATCTATATAAATATTAATTCCCTTTTCCTTTACCTGGGTGAGGTAGTCAAGAGTCAGTGGGAAGATAACTTGTAGAGGCACAGGGTGTGGATCTGATGTTTAAGCTGAATATAGATTGGTCCACATAATTTAGCCTGAAGTAGAAATATAATCAGATGGGATGTGCAGGAGATAAGTATACCAAGTCTTTGGCTTAAGGTTTTCCCTTCGTCTCTGGTTTCTGACTTTTAAAATAACACTGAAGCTTTTATTTAGTATAAATTTAGACTAGGGAAAATACAAACTATAAAATATTCAATAGATGATTTGAAGTGCTTGAAGTACGTGCCGAATTTTCTGAAGTAAATTATGGCTTTCAAAATAAGCTTAGGTTTAAAAATAAAGATATTTTGCACCAGAACTTCCAAGCAAGTCTCAAAAAGCCATAAACCTTTTCACTGCAGAATTACTTCTGGCCACATTTGCCAACACCATTTTCTCTTCCTTCTGGCCATGTCAATCTCTTCCTTGTGATTCTTAGATAGCTTTCCACATTAGAGAAATATTCTAATTTGCTTCATAAAAATGAGTTCCCAGAAAAATGGAAATCATAGAACACAGAAAAAGTAAGCTTATAAGTTTACTACAGTAATTTGAGTTGGTGCAGACATCAGTCATTCTTGCTCCTTAAACAGTGTGAAAGGGAAGCAACCAAGGGATTGGACGAGCTCCAGTTTCCATGGAAGGGCAAGAATTGAAAGTGATCTGGTTATAGAGATGCCAAGGAATGGGGACTACTGAAACACCACGTCTGTAGCAATGCATATTTTTTCCCAATCCGTGATGGACTGAAGCATTTGTAAAACTGAACAGAAATTAATTATTAAAAAAGCAACATGCATTTAAATGTATTAATGGCAATGTCCAAATACTCTAAACTTTTCCAAATACTTATATTGAATTGCTATACTTAATCCGAGGTAGGAAACATATCAATGACTGGCATTAGTCCATGAACCACAACTTGAGTAATACTGGTCTATAAAACATATTAGTCTGAATCAATGGTGAGTGAGTAAAAAACCTCTTATAAAAATGTAAACAAAAAGCAAAACAAACATTTGATTTGTAGTGTTTGCCGATTTTTATAATAACAACCTTCCTCCGTGGCTGATATCTAGCTACCAATATGATGTCACTGAATGCACAGTTGAGAAGAAAAGAGCAGAATACACTCTAGAGCCTCTTGAAGACTTCACAGGTTTAATACTAATTCAAGTAATGCTCGGCAGAAGTTTTATAGCCCATCTGTTACATAAGTGAGGAATGTGGCAGTTGAATTTTGGGGAGTAAGATCCCAAGGCACACATACTTTTGCTGGGGGATGTGTTTGTTCTTAAGAGATTCCATGACTAAGCAAGTTACTCTGTGCTGTATGCATGGGGAGAGACAAAAGAAAGATTACCAACCTCATTTGGAAGTGGGCAGAGTCAGGGAGTTCAGGGAAACATAGTAATATTAGAAGGGGATTAGGGGTATTCATTAGAGAAGTTGGTTAGAACCAGAGTATTTTATGTGTCAGATGTATTCTACTCTCCTAATATAAAGAATCTTGTTTACTTTTACCTTAAAACACGAGTTGGATATTTTTGTCCTCATTTAGCAGAAGAATTACCCAAAACTAAGAGGAATTAAATGTTTTCATGATCTCAAAGCCAAAAATGATGAAGCTGAGACTTGAGAAGTCTGACTCCAAAGCCCCAAATCTAGACCTGTAACTTAACACTTACTTCTTAGGATGTAGCCAAAAAGGAGGGAGATGTTGAAAGAAGGATTTTTGCTTTAAGTGTCTTTAGTTCTCACGGTTCAGTGAAGATTCTTTAAGGGCCTTATGGAAACCCAACAAGTAATAGCCTATTGCAATTCACCAAACCCAGGTTAAGTCAGTTGCTGATTGATGTGGTTATTGCCAACATCTCTATGCCTTATTCTTCCATCAGTAAACTGGGAATGATAAATAGTAACTATATTAAAGGGTTGTTTGGATTTAAATGAGATAGTAATTGTACACATCCCTTGATGATTGTCAGTAAGTTAATAAATATTATCTTTTAATCATTATGCTGATTATCAGCTTAGAATTTAGGCCGTCTTGAAAGGTAGGGAAATGAGTGCTGCTATAGCTTTGCCTTTCGTGTCTTTAAAGTGCAGTGTTAGACGTATTCTTCCAGTGTTCTTTGTGCCTAGACCATCTAAATTGTGTTCAGATCAATACATACAATAACGGTAGGAAGAAAGTAGCTGTAATTTTATGGGTCATTCAGGTTTGCTTCTTATTGTAAATTGTTGCTCATAAACAGAATTTTTAAAAGTAAAAAAAAGACATTACCACGAACTCATCAATGGCTTAAAACAACATAAAACTAGTAATTTTTTGAGAATATTTATATTTTTGTAGCTCTAAGATCCTGGTGTTTCATATATTATTTTAACTTTATCTGAATTGCTCACTGATATTGGATATGAATGCTTTCATTATGTCGTGTTTACAATCAAAATTTAAATATTTCTCTCTTTTTTTCCTTAGTTGGTCTAGTTAAAAGTTTCTAAATGTTATTGCTTTTTTCACAAAATGCATGTTTGGTTTCATTGATTTTTCTCTATTAGTATATTTCTTTAATTTCTGTTCTAATTATCTTATCTCTTCTGCTAGTTTTTGCATTAGTTTGCCCTTGTTTTTTTCTAGTTTCTCGTGGTGGAAGCTTAAGATATTTATTGAGATCTTTCCTCATTTTTTTTAACTGATGTATTTAAAGCTATAAATTTTCCTCTAAGCATAATTTGGCAGCATCCCATACATTTTGATATATTGTGTTTTTGTTTTCTGTCATCTCACAGTATTTTCTAATTTCATTTTAAATTTCTTCTTTGAACTGTGAGTTATTTTTAAAAGTGTTTAATTTCCAAATATATGTAGATTCCCAAATTTCTTGTTGTTGTTGATTTCTAATTTGATTCTACTCTAGTTGCATAATATTTTGCATGGTTTTAATACTTTGAAATATAACATATTGGGTCTAAGAAGAAAAAGGAGAAGAAGAAGGAGAAGGAAGAAATTATGAGGGGAGGGGGAAAAGAAAAAGTAGGAGAAAAATAATAATAAAGACAACCTTAGTGGAATAATAGAATAGCTATATAAAAAGGTGGAAAGATAACTTTTTATGAAGGATGTTCTTAATGCCGAAAAACAGGTGAGATTTAATGTTTTACATAACTGAAAGAGTTAAATACATTAACTGTGTTTTAATACACTATAAATATGACATTTTGGTGATGTCAAAGGCCATACTAAGTGAACATGTGGAGTTTAACCCAATTACAATGAATTTATTAATGTTAAGATATATTTTAATTTATGTAACTTGAAAATATTTTCACTTTATTTTAGGATAAAGATTCAACCTCACTAAGTAAAAAATGAATAACATTTTAATAATATTCCAAAGAATATTAATTGTATGGAATGATTATTCTTCTTAGGAAAGAATAACAGTTTATTCAAGTGTCTGTATTCACTTTCCAATGGGGTAGATTTGTTTTCACTGTCTCCAGTAAATATAAAAAACACAATATCCTAAGGATTGTAAATGTAATGCTTAGTAAGAAAATAATTTACCTTCCAACTAAAATGATTTAAAGAGCACTGCTACTTTAAAAGAATGGGAATGTAGATATAACTGTCTAAAGAAAACCCCAAGGAGATTTTTATATGACCTTCCTTAAAATAAAATATATATAAGTTTATGATGGCATAATGACTTTTCTAATTTTTTTATTCAATATTATTTAATAACTAAACCTTCCTGACTATACAAAACTGTAATTAGGCAAACTATATCACTATACAATTTAGCTTCCACCATGATCCCTTTTTCTTTTTGGAACTTACTGCTTTTATTCCATTTCTTTTGTAGCTTATCTAGCAAATCAGGTGCTGAGCATTTGTAATGGAGTAGCAACAGCAAGTTTATCAAGTTAGGGCAAAGGAACCATTCAGAATTTATTTACAAGGGCTCCACTGATGTTCCCAAAACTATGAAGCCTCTTATGTAGGTGAGAAAATAGTTCTATCTTCTGTGGCCTCTGTCAACAATAGGACTAATTAATGCCAATGATGAGAAAATAGTTCTGTCTTCTGTGGCCTTTGTCAACAATAGGACTAATTAATGCCAATGATGAAGGCTATCTTTGCTTGAGGCACTTGTTTACTCTGCCACTAGAATAGAGGCTACCATAATTATTTCGGTAATTGATTTTATTCAGTCAAGTTTTAAAGGGAAATATTACACACATATAGAAATATTTCACCAACTTTATGAGTGGAATAATAAAAGAGACATGCTGAATTAGACCAAAAAGCTATAGTTGATAAATAATTTAGAATAAGATCAACATTTCCCCCTATATAAAATAATAGTTCTAAAATTAAAAAAATCCCAGTTCATGTTAATGGATATTTGAGCAGCTTCCACTCTTCATCCCAATTTGTGGGAATTTTTTCAAATTTGAGAGGTCTCTAGGCAACCTGAGACCTATAGGTCAATGTCGTTCTAACATGTAAGTCATCTTCTTAGCGTATTTCCACCCAACTTCTTTAATCAAGGAAACACTCATACCTGGGTCAGACATATAATTGATCTTGAACAATAGTGGTTGCCCTAAACATCCCTGTAAAAGTGTAAAGTTATCATTACTCATGTTGACAAGAATCCCCACATATATTCATTAACACTTCATTGTTTTCTAATAGTTTTATTTTAAAAAATGAATACCTGAATGCATATGCTTTGGAGCATTTTCAGTGTCTGTTAGAAAGTTTCAGCCATGTTATTATAAATATAATATAAAAAGAAAACCATTAATAAGTTCTATTAAGACATAAATCTTTTGCATTCCAAAAGTGTTGACCCTCAGCTAACTTAAATTTCTTAATTTGGCTTAGAAAGAAGTTAGGTTGAACTATTCTTTACTAACTTAAATTTGTATGTTAAATTTCATTATGATCTGTCTTATGATGTCAAGACATATTCATGAGGGAAACAGTATTTCCATAGGGATAATACAAACTTTGGGACGCGTTAATGTAGAAAATAAATATCATGGTGAAACAGAAATTTTAAGTTTTTAAAGCTTAAATCTTCTGGGAAAGCCCAAACCTTAAGTGTAGTAAAATGTGTTGAAGTCTAAGACTCAGCAAAAAGGCCAATACTTCCTCTTTGGGGGGAAATATTGTTCTTTATTTCAAATTCCCCTTAAAATGTAAGTTTTTCTGGGCTTCCCTGATGGCACAGTGGTTGAGAGTCCGCCTGCCGATGAAGGATACACGGGTTCGTGTCCCGGTCCAGGAAGATCCCACATGCCCTGGAGTGGCTGGGCCCGTGAGCCATAGCCGCTGAGCCTGCGTGTCCAGAGCCTGTGCTCCACAGCGGGAGAGGCCACAACAGTGAGAGGACCGTGTACCGCAAAAAAAAAAAGAAAATGTAAGTTTTTCTGTGATGATGCAATAATCAGAACTTAACAACAAGGGACTACAATATTTAACATTCATATTCTTAGCAACAATTTAGGTATGTAACATTCTACTAATTATAAAATTAATTTTGAAAGCGAATACTCACAAATAGGCCTGTCACACACACACACACACACACACACACATAATGCCGTTATATCATATGTATTTGGTAGTTAAAATCAATTAAATAAACTGTTAAAGTATATTTGAACTCCATTTTTTTAGCAAAAGCCCTTGTAGATATCTAAAGGATGAAGTTTTAATTTAGGTTTCTCATACTCCTTTGAATTCCATTTCAGATAATGGTAATGTGTGCAGAGATGATCTCCAGTCCCTGTCCTGCTCCCTTTCTTTTCCCATTTCAGGCTCCATGACAAATCATATGGTCTTTTGTACACATATTTAGAACCCTAGCCCACAGGTAAAGGCCCAATCCACATACTGTATAGATGTCCCTTGACAACTCTTTGGACGTTGGGTTGTTCACAGGGGATTTCTGTCTCTCCTATGGGTACTAAGTACAAATAAAGGTGCTGCACATTATATCTAAAACAAATATAAGAAGACTCTGAAGGACAGAGAAAAGAATGCAGACCCACTACAGATATTAGGACCCAAGAACCAACATAGTAGTCAGTTGCCTGGGTTTTCTGTCTCGTACACTCCAGACTTGGAGCTGAAGAAGCAGGCAAACTGGAAATGTCAGCTGATATAGAACAAAAATGTCCTCATAGAGTACTGCTTTCTATGGCCAAGAAACCCAGAAAGGGGTGTCCTCGAAAAGCAGAAAGCTTTTAGATAATAACAATTCTAGACAAAAATTATTGGGGAGGGGGAGACCTCTGTGTGTGTATGCACCTTTGTGCACACACACCTGCATGTGCATGTGTGCACACATGCACACTCTTGGTCGGGAAGGGGGAGAATGGGGAGCCTCCTAAGAAGGAACAGAGTGAGGCCCTTCTAAAGCATGGAATTTGGAAGAGGAGTTCCTCCTACCATTGTTTAATGACAGAATTAATTAATTAATAATAAGCAGCTTCCAGTATTTGTTTGGCAAATAAGCAATGTCTTTCTTGAGCAATATCAATGTGTTCCTTTTGGCCTTCCATGAAAGGCAGCAAGATGGCTATGGCAGTCCTACATGGGGAAAAATATTGCAGTAGTGAAAGAGTATCTCTGCATCTGCACATTATTGTTATTAGGGTAAAAAGTTGTTTTGAAGAATACAAGTCCAGGTGCTGGAATTATTTCCCCAGAAAGTACAAAGTTTGTGATGAATATAGGGAAACCTCTTTAACTGGGTAGAAGAACTTGAGAGGATTGGGATAGGTTGCAAATAGTGTTGGTTTAACTGCACCACAATGTCTATAACAAGCTGTATGAATATAGCTTCCTTTGTTAACCATTACATATGTCTTCTAATCCATTGTTGTTCACTGTTAATTCTATAAATTGATGAGTGTGTTCTGAAATAGCGAATTCCACCTCCAACCAAGAAGGCAGGAGTTCCAGTGGAAGCAGATCAGTCAATCAAAAATGTTTTCCTGTATCTGTGCTACCCTCATGGGACTTTGATATCACAGTGGAATTTAATCTCTATTCACCAGGATCTAGAGGGTACATGCTTTTATCCCTAATCTTCCAAATGTCAAAGACCACTGGAACATGTATATTAACATACTTAGTGGCATCTTAGTACTTTATTACTCAGGCAAATATTGCCAGCTTCCTTCACTCACAACTTTCCCCACCATGCCTTGTGGAGTCCTCAAACAGGCAAATACATTATGCTTACTTCAAAGTATACATAAAATACTACCTTTTCACTCTTGCCTTACATTAAACCTGCCATCTCCCCTGAGAACACCACTATTTCTGCTCTTACTTCTTCAATGCCCAAAGCATGAATTGGCTTGTACACAATGGTGGCATTTTCCTAAATAAGCACTGCAAAATCTAGATAATTTAATTTTCATTCTTCTAAAACTTTTTTCTTCTTTAAAGTTTATGTCAATTGATTTTGAAATCTAGCCTACTTCATTGTAAATAATAACTACCTTTCCAAACATATTTCATTGTTTAAGATTTTAGCATCTGAAAATCATTGAAATTTCCACAGTTCAAATCAACATTGGCTATTCTTTTTTATCTATTTAAAAATAAAATAAGTAATGCATACACATGGAAATAAAAACCATAGCAGTACAGAAAAAATTCTAACCTGCTTGGTCTAGTCTAATTCTTTGTAGGTATATATAGATTAACTCTTCTCTTTATATTTCCTTCACTGATTACCTTAATGATCTTAGAAAATAGCTTTACACACTTCTTTCCTGAATAATCAACTTTAAGTTAACTTGACATGTCATTAGCTAATCTTAATTGCAACTTTTACTTCACAGACAACTCAGGAACTTAGCATATTATACTCTATGGACACCACTCGAATTTACATACAATTCTGATCTTAGATTTTAAATCTATTTTATTTTAAACTTATCAAGACATAGATATTGCTTTTTAGAGATATTCTCTTTTTTTTTCAATTTGTCTTTATTTTTTTCCTACATCTCTGAATTTTCACTTCAGAATATTTCCATTCTACTCATAATGAACTCTTTATTATTATTTTTAAAATTTTTATTGGAGTATAGTTGCTTTATAAAGTTGTGTTAGTTTCTACTGTACAGCAAAGTGAATCAGCTATACATATACAGATATCCCATCTTTTGGGGGTTTCCTTCCCATTTAGATCACCATGGAGAATTGACTGGAGTTCCCTGTGCTATACTGTAGATTCTCATTAGTTATCTATTTTATACATAGTATCAATAGTATATATATATATATATCAACCCCAGTCTCCCATTCATCCCACCCCTCCCTTTCCCCCTTGGTATCCATACGTTTGTTCTCTACAACTGTGTCTCTATTTCTGCTTCACTCTGTATGACAGTCTCTAGGTCCATCCATGTCTCTGCAAATGACCCAACTTCTCCTTTTTCATTTCTAATTCTGTTGATTTGAGTCCTCTCCCTCTTTTTCTTGATGAGTCTGGCTAATTGTTTATCAATTTTTTTTATCTTCTCAAAGAAGCAGCTTTTAGTTTTATTGATCTTTGCTATTGTTTCCTTCATTTCTTTTTCATTTACTTCTGATCTGATCTTTAAGATTTCTTTCCGTCTGCTACCTTTGTTTTTTGTTGTTGTTCTTCTTCTTTCTCTAATTGCTTTAGATGTAAGGTTAGGTGGTTTATTTGAGATTTTTCTTGTTTCTTGAGGTAGGTTGTATTGCTATAAACTTCCCTCTTCAAACTTCTTTTGCTGCATCCCATAGGTTTTGTGTCGTAGAGTTTTCATTGTCATTTGTTTCTAGGTATTTTTTTTTGTTTCCTCTTTGATTTCTTCAGTGATCTGAACCACTGACCTCATGTGATTTTTGAGCAATTGACATGATACTAGTATGTTCCAAGGAGGTAAACTGTTGTTCTCATTAAATTTAATTAATTAAAATTTAAATACCCAATATGAAGCTAGTGGCTGCTCTATTGGGTAGCAGTTTTAAGGGAAAAGTTTTCCAAAATGCTAGAGTTTTATTTCTGAGTTTTATTCTACTTGGAAATCTCATGTCATAAATTTTCACTGCCTTATTAGCTGTGAATTCCCTTCAAGTAGTTTTAAGACCAAATTTTGCCTAGATTTTCTAGTTTTTTGTTTGTTTTGAGCAGAAGGGTTGATACATGTTAATAAGTCTGCCATTTACAGAAGCAGAAGCTTTCCTTACTATTACCTTCATACATTTAACAATAAAATCAAACTTTTGTTTGGTTATTTATTTTATACTATATCTCTTGACTGCTGGTGATGTAATGTTATCTGCCTTGCTTCTACCATTTCTCTTGACTCTTAGACATTCTAATGACTGTAAATAATGTAAATTGCTTTTGCAATGCAGACATATATAACATTAGCTTTCTGTTTTATGGTTATAATCAAACTTTTAATTTTCTCTTTTATATTTTTGAAAATTATAAAAAATAGCATATAGTTTTACCACATTACAACTGAATATGTATGATTCCATGAATAACAGATAATGTGATTTTGTTGATAGAGTAGGGGGAGATATAATCTCATCTCATTCATAGGATAATGTTCCAAATATTTCTCCCTCTCCCTCTCTCACATACACACAAATTTCCCACAATTGGTCAGTTGCTCACATCAGACTCTATTTCATTTTTTTTCCACAGTTGCACCACTGCTTTCCTATATGTGTGTGTGTGTGTGTGTGTGTGTGTGTGTATATATGTATATATTTTGGCATTTCTGGTATTTCTAATCGTTTTTATGTTAGATATATTCTTTTTCAATAATATTTGAATTTTATTTTGCTACAACTATAAACATTCTTTTCAGTGCTCATTTTAAGATTTTTCATGCCATGATTTTCCCATTCTTCACAACTAATTTCTGATTTATTCACTGAGCAGCAGACTGATATCTTTTTAAAGTAATTTTTGTCAGTCTTTTTTATGCCTTTACACATCATACACACATTTTCTGCCTTTAAATTGGGATATTGGGATTGACGTATACACACTACTATATATAAAATAGATAACAAATAAGAACCTACTGTATAACACAGGGAACTCTACTCAATACTCTGTAATGACCTAAATGGGAATAGAATCTAAAAAGGTGGATATATGTATATGTATAACTGATTCACTTTTCTGTACAGGAGAAACTAACACAACACTATAAAGCAACTATACTCTAATAAAAACCAATTAAAAATAAATAAGATCTTAGGGATTCATCAATTCTCTTATGTTCTGTAGCTATAGTTTTATTATCTTCTGACTTTTAAGGAGGGCAAACTTAGAAATGAAGCAGCTGGATTTTTCTTGTCTTTTTAGCTGGTTAGCCAGTTTTGTTTTTTGTGTGTGGGGTTTTTTTTTTCCTAAATATTTAACCTATCTTTAAAAACAAATACCTCAGTTGCACTTGAGATAGGATGCATGTTCCAAGTTGAATACTCGGATTTATTTTTGCACTTTGGAAATTTTCAGCTATTATTTATCATTCTGATAAATAATATTATTTATTATACAGTGGGCTATTATACATATTATATACATATATAAGGTGCTCACAATGTATATCTGAACTTTTAACATAATAGAGTTATGAATATATTTTTAATTTATATATTTAATTTATATAATTTATATAATTTAATTTATATTTAATTTAATTTATATATTTTTAATTTACTTAGTAGTTGTGGGATGTTCACTAAAGCTGCCAAATATGTAGTGGATATTTTCTTACCTCTATGCTTCATATTTATTACAATGGTTAATAGATACCAAATATGTCTGTCTCTCTATTCTACTGGAGGGAATGATTAACTTCTTCAAATATGTTGCAAATTTCCTTTAATTTTAATTCATGTAGTAGAGCTTCTATATTAGAGTAGGAGAGAGCAAGTTATGACTTTAAAGTTCTCTTGTAAAATCTAAATATATAGGTATTTGATGCACATGGCAAATAACTCTGACTGTAACTGTATACTTATGATGTTTTAAAAATTATTTTACAAGATCTGTTTAAGAATTTATGCTATAATATAATGCATAGACAAAAACATAAATTTAGGGATGTGTACAACTGTATATCACTTGAATTACTTAGTGAAAGTTGAATAGACAAAATAAAGCACATTTTTTGACAAGTATGAGTTATTCTAAAACTTACTGGAATATTTCCCTATGGTATACTACCAGCTGAGAGATAAAGCCAAACCCCAAAAATTGCAGTTTATCATTTTGAAAATAACCCATTCTTCTTAATTTTATGTCTCTTTTAGTAGTGCATAGATCAGAAAATAAACTTATACTATTTTAGAGAATTCAGTTAATGAAAACTATTTTATTAACATAAAATTAATCTTATTCATATGATCCTGGAGAAATTACTCTCTGAACCTCAGTCTTCTTATCTGAAAAATAATAGGTTTGAATTACTTGAATTCCTCAGCTATAACATTAACTTGCATCTAAAATATATCCTTTTTACCACTCTTGGCCCATGCCCCTCAAATTCCATCATCTATCTATCATCTATCTATCATCTACATATCTATATAATTATCTACCCATATGTATTGCATATACACATACCACATTTATATATGTATTATATATATTTATATATAATTTCAGCTTAAATTATCTAAACTTCCCCTTACATGTAAACATTATATACTAGTTTTTATGCTGTGAATATAATATAATAGGATATAGGATTATTCTTACAAATTTGACTCTATCTAAAATATATACATAGTGAGGATTAGAAAATTTTATCACCATTTAAACATCTTTACATGCTCTTCAATAGTTTTATATAAACTAGAAATATTAAATCTATAGATCATGGTATTTAGCTACTTTGACATAGACTGTATAGAATGTAAATACAAAATAACAATCAGCTAAAGAAAATAATTGTAAAAATCACAATGTTACTTATTCAACAATTTTGTTATAAAATCATTTGTATGTACTTCAGTAAAAGATTCTATAAATTGCATTAGCCATTTGAGGTGCAAAACACGTACTTTCTGTTTAATTTTCTTTTGTTATTTCCTGCCTAATTTCTTTTAAATTTGAAAGTCTAATCGTAATTAGGTGTTAAACACTGTTAAATAGACTGAGGTTTTCTGATACAGATGGGTAATGCATCTAACTTTGAAGCTTCATTACTACTTTAGGCCGAATAATTATTTTTCTTTTATAATATGGAAATAAGCTCATGTTATTGAAATTAAATGTAACAATATAAGTGTTCTAATCTCCCACCACATATAAATCATTATTCAGTGGTAAAAAGTAGAAAAAAAAGTTTTTTTCTCATACATTTATATTTAGTATATTTATTGTCAATAGTAACCTCTGTGGCAAACTCCTGGAAATTATCGATTCCTGCCTTCTCTTTTAAGTTGACATGTTATAAGAAATTTCTAAATCTTGTTGACTGTGATAGGGGCTCTTTTGCTTTTTCTAGTAAATATACTCTAAAGCTTTCTACAGATATCATGTATAGTATATGCATGAAACATTTAAAAATGAAATATGGATATATTTCCCAGGATCTATTTTGCTTTGTGTGGCTTTATTTTTACATAAGCTAAAAGTCATGAGTCATTCTATTACTCTGTACTGTATTCCAAGAGACTTGGCTCCTTGGTCAATATAGGACTCTCATTTTCACTTGCTACTCTTCCTTTTTCTGATTGAGTGAAGCATTGCTATAACAGTATTGGCCATTAGAGTTCACTAATCATATTAATCACAATTTCTCTTTTTATTTTGAGTGTAAATTTGCATCTTTTTCTGCCATTATGTTAAACTATTAGAAACCTGTTATCTGCACTAAAGCAAATAAGCCTATACTACGAGTATAGAGAAATGTATTTTCCAAGTCCCTGATTTTACAGCATTCAATTGAAATATTATTATGACTTTCATCTTTTCATCTGTAAAATAAAGTAATGAAAAAACAAACAAAACTAACATTTTACTTTTTGTCATCATGTACCAAAAATTATGATTAGACCTTAATTTGACTTTTTACTTTATCCCCTAAATCTCATTTGCATTGTATTTAACTTGATACCACAATGATTGTGTAAGATAGAAACCATTTATACCCATTTTAATGATGAGAAAAGGAAGGCAAGGGAAGAAAACAAACAAGTGTGTACTTTCTATGATTTAATTCAGTATTTAATAATGGATGAGAATGAAATCAAAGATAAAGTTTGTTTGTCTTGTTATAAATGGTATGGTGAAGTTTTGTCTTGTTTGCTTTGTTTTTTACCTTTATTGCCCCTCCATTGATCCTGGTGTTGGCATTTATAGCTCCCTCTTTTCTTGACCTCTTTCTTCACTGGATTCCTAAAATCCATGGTTAAAAATTTAGTGAAGTGTTCTGTTTATATAATTTGTGTTGAATCATTTATTTTCAAATGAAAAGGACAAGTAAATATTAGTTATTATTATTATTAGGTTGAAAATATTAATTCATATTTATACATGTTACTTATTCTGTAAAACAAATATATATAATGATTTTTTTTTGCATCTACTACATAGACTCTTCAAGAAATTTAGAATATAATTATGAATCCAGAAAAACATAGTTTTAAACTGAGGGAAATAATCATGATATTTAAGTGTAGAAGTGACAAGTTTGTTGATTTAAATACACTTTTCTATTTCGCAGATAAGAAACATTATTATATAAAAGATCTTTTTATTACAAAATAGTTCTTTACTTTTAGTCCCACAGCAAAGCCTGGGGGATAGAGAAATCTTTCAAATGTACTTAAGAATGCATTATTTGGGCATTTTTAAGACCCCAAGGAATAAAGGTATAATCAATTGATTCTAGTTTATTCAAATGGAAAATACAGATCAATTTATATTTTATTACAAGTCAGGCAGGCATTTTAGAAATATAATACACAGATAATGTCATCTGGAAGAAAACTGCACAGACACACAGGTACCCACACAGAGGAGCTCATGCATACATATACATACTTGTATTAATGCACATGCACATTATATACACAAAGAACTGCATATATGTTTAGTAGCAACACTAATGTAGCTGTTAAAAATCATTCACTCTGAAGCCAGGGACTCCTGAAATTAAATACCACATAATTTCGTCACTTGTAAAATTGGATCACAATAATTTTTACCTCTAAGCCTTATGTAAGTATCAAATGAGTTACTCCTTATAAAGTTTTTAGAACAATGCTTGGCAAATCAGTAAGTATTAGTTAATTTTCAGTATGTTACTCAGTAAGTATTAGGTAATAGATATATTTACTTTTAAAAACCAAACAGATATGGACAATAGTGCCCAAGATATGATTCTAGAGACGGATTTGCACAGGTAGGTAAAAAATATTAAAAATGATTTTGACACACATACTTTTACATGTTCAGTAATTTTACCAAAGCATATAATGCTTTAATTGGAAAGCAGTCAATATAATTTTTCTCTTATTACATTACACATATGTGATATAATGTTATTTAGAAGATAAACTCAACAAACATCAATTAAGACACATAGATAATGATAATACGAGACATTTTTTGGTAAATAAAGTAAAAGTTCACTATAAGAAATGATATATGAATATAGTTTACAGAGACATTCATCGCTTATAGATAAATGTTATAATTTTCCCTTATAGATCAATTTAAGAATAATTTCACATAACAGTCAGTTGGCTTATCCTATAAATAAATTCAGCTGAGTGCTGAATTTATTAAACAACGCCATTGGGTATAAATTAGGATCAGTCCCCATTTACATTTGCAAAAGTTCTGTTCAAATTCATGACACCTTTACTCAGGAAAAATTATTATTAAATTTAAATTGTTTTATTTTGTTGTCTTAGTCTAAATTTGCCTAGAGAATAATATTTTCAGTTAATTCCCTCCTAACTCCCTGGAACTGTATAGTAATCAGAGTGGTTTCAAAGATCAGAATAGTGACAAGTGGCAATCCAATATTTTCCATTGAGAAAAACAGATCATTATATATATGTATATGTATGCCATATATATGTATAATACATATATATAAGGCATACATATATATATATAATGTAAATAATGCTTATTTACATGAGCCATAGTATATATATTTAATTCAGAACGGGAAAAAGAAGCATCACAAAATATACCCTTTCATGTTCTCTCTTTTCTGAAAAATAAAAATATTACATCTTTTCACATTTAACAGCTCTGTAACAAAAATAAAAGCAGTATAAATTTAAAAATATGACTTACTATGAATTCTTGTGAAGTATTCATTTAAAATCTGCCTACTTGAACAAAATGACAATCATTAACTTAATCGTAAAAATGAAAAGAATCCTATTACCCCATTTAAATCAAAACAAGAATGAAGATATTCACCAAGGATTTTTCATTTTGTTTTTGTTTTTGCTTTTTTTAATAATTAAGAAGAGTACATATACTTCTTCTAACATATACCTAATGAGAAAGGAAGTTATATTTACTGAGCTCTTCATTATATGTTAAGCACTGGCTAAACATTAATTCAAGAATGACCTATTTATATCATCACAATGTAAACCAAAAGTAAGTCTTACCTCCTCAATTTGTGGATTAGGAAACTGGTAACTCAAATGCTTAGAAAAATGTAAAAAATTAAACTTGCAATGCTTTGTATTAAATTGAAAATGCATTATATTTTACATAATAAATAAATAACAAATAAATAAAGAGAGTGCTATAATTTCAGCAAATAATGGGTTCTCCCTGGCTTAGTGGTGGTAGTGGTAAGGTAAGGCCTCTTGAAAAGGGGCCTTTTAAATATCTGCCTGATGAGATGAGAATGAGTCCACTGTGAAGAGCAATAGGGATAATTCTCTAGGTAGATGGAAAAAGCAAGAGGGGCAAAGAAGCTTGGGCTCTTTCAAGAACAGAGAGAAGGCCTCTATGACTACAGCAGAGACAATGAGGAGACAGACGGCATGAGATGCAGTTATAAAATGCTAAACAACACATGGTTTTACAAGCTACTGTCTAATATTTGAGTTTTCTTCTAAATGAAATAAGAGGCGCTGAAATGATTTTAAGCAAAATAGGTATTGTTCTTCATGTTTCATAGCATTCATTCTGCTGCTGGGTGAAGAATACATCAGCATTTTGCAAAGGTTGAATCTAGTAGAACAGTTAAGGGGCCTTTGAACTACTCTAAAACAGAAATGTTATGGATTTGAATACAGCTGTGGAAGAGAAGATGTAAAGAAGTAGAGAGATAAAGGTATAATTTGGAGAAGTTATATTTTGAGCCAACAGAACCTGCTGAGTTCTGAATATGAGATGTGAGAAAGGATGCCTAAATGAAGAATAATAGATTATTGGCCTAACTAAATGGTGAATATTGGTATTATATATTGAGATAAGGAAGACTTGGGGAGTGAGAAATGTAAGGAAAATGAAAGAATAAACTCATAAATCCAGCAGATGCCCTTACAATCAATAGGATCAAGGAAAGAATTTAATGTTTTATTTAAAAAAACAGTAAGTTAATGAATCATAAAATATTATTGCATAGCAAGATAACACATGGATTATATTAGGTGGGAAATGGCTAAAGTTCTAAAACTAAATAAAATCAAAGCTAAGCACCTTCACATTATAATGACATTACAGAAGAATTGCTAACCACTATGTTCAGAGTTTAGCAATGGATGACCAAGGTAGTCCTTTGACTTACCTCTTTACTTCATCACAATAAGCATCAGTTGCAAGAGCTAATTAATTTCTGCTATAAATTGTTAACTTATCACAATGAATTGTGCTGTTTCTTCTCCCCCAGTACTCGTCCACCAATTAAGGGAAAGAAGATGCTAAGTAAATATTATATGTAGAGCATGATGGTGTATGAACATATGGTAGATTAGCATTTCAATCTCCAGATGGCTACTTAGTGAACTGTAGAATCATAAACATCCATCCTGATGGAACAGAGCAAAGGGTAGTAGGAGAGATCCTCAGATATTTTGGCATGTGTCACCTGCAATTTGAAGAATCATGGTGAATGGTGTTGTCTTCTTGCCTGAGGATAATTCAAATATGGGGGGATAAACAGTGCAATACAAACAATAACAGCTGAATGAACAGTATACAATCATGCAGTATGCACAAGAGAAAAAACTCTAAAGCATAAGGATACAATATGATTAAGAATCAAATGATGCAAATATCTAGTATAAAGTACATCATGAAAATACTAACCAAAGCAAATTGTTGTAGCTATATTAACATCAGAGTCTGTAGAATTAGGCCAGTAGAGATATAATGAAATATTACATAATTTAGAAAGCTTGATTTCATCATTAATATATATATATAATTATGAATTTACAAGCCTGATATACTTAAAACTGTCTAGAGAGAGGTTATAATTTTTAAATATATGTTAGTAAAGAAAATAGCTGAAAATCAATGAGCTAAACATCAATTCCAATAAATTATATAAGAAAGGTAAAACAGATTAAATTCAAAGACTATAGTCAACAATAATCTATTATACACTTAAATTTTGTGCAGAGGATAGCTCTATGTTGAGTGTTTTAACCACAATAAAATACAATTTAATAACATCACAATTGAAAACCTGTCCTTATAAAGAAATCTCCAATCAAAATTTTTATTACTATATTCTACCAAAATATATTTCAAGATGTCAATTTTACACAAATTCTCCCATGGAATAGAAAAGAGGAAACACTGAACAATTCATTTTAAAAGCCATCATAAGGTTGATAACACAACTTGATCAAAACATTAAGAGAAAGGAAAAAGACAGACTAATCTCACTTATTGAAATAGGTAATAGCTTAAAAAATTGTAATCGAAGTTTGTTACAGTTGAATTCATACTTTCTTTAGGATGTATGACTATTGCATGACAATGTTGAATTTATTCTGGGAATGCAAGATTGACTTAATACTTTAAATAAAAACAGTATGATTTGCCACATTAACACAATAAAAAAGAAACAAATCAACCCCCTTAGTAGCAGGAAAATTATAATGGAATTCAAAATTCATTCAGAAAATTTCCTAACAAGTTAAATATCTGCCTGATGAGATGAGAATGAGTCCACTGTGAAGAGCAATAGGGATAATTCTCTAGGTAGATGGAAAAAGCAAGAGGGTCAAAGAAGCTTGGACTCTTTCAAGAACAGAGAGAGGGCCTCTATGACTACAGCAGAGACAATGAGGAGACAGACGGCATGAGATGCAGTTAGAAAATGCTAAACAACACATGGTTTTACAAGCTACTGTCTAATATTTGAGTTTTCTTCTAAATGAAATAAAAGGTGCTGAAATGATTTTAAGCAAAATAGGTATTGATATTCTTCATGTTTCATAGCATTCATTCTGCTGCTGAATGATATAAATGATGATGATGATATAAATATTTATTATTGACCATCAAGAAAATCTCTACAGAATATCACACTAAATGGTGAAATGCTGAAATCATCTCCTTTGGAGTCAGGTAAAAGACAAAGGCTACTGTAAGCACTTCTCTTATCATTGTGCAAATGCAATAAAACAAGAAAAAGAAAAGAAGAAGATTGAAAATGAATCGAAGACAGTGTCTCATTATCTGAAGAGAATATACCCGGATAAGTAGAAAATCCAAAATAATCTACAAATATGTCATTAGAATTAATAAAATATTTCAGCAATGTTGCTGCATTTGAGCTCAATGTTTTTAAAATTGCATTTTATAACCAGCAATAGAATAGTAGATAATGAATTTTTATGATACCATTTATAATAACATACAAACTATCAACATCTATGAAGAAGTCTATTGAAAGTTATGCAAAACATCTTTAAAGAAAACTATAACATATTGTGGATAGAAATTAAAGAAATAATTGAGTTACACCATGTTTATTCATTGAGAGAAGTAAAGGTGCAAAATTTTCAAACTGATCTTACAGTTTCAGTGCTTCCCACAGCAAAATCCCAATCTGTTTTTTATTGTTGCTTCCATTGGTTGCTCAAGATAATTGTAAAATATACGAAATCAAGAATAGCTAAGACACTTTAAAGTAGGTCACTGAGAATGGAGGATTTGCTCTACCAAATTTCAAAATTTATTTTAAATCTACAATAAATAAGATAATGTGGAGTTGTCACATATATAGAACAGTGACAAAATACAGTAGAAAGCTCAGATATACTGGGCTTTCTCAATAACTCACAGATATATTGACTTGAGATTTAATAAAAAGTGACAGTACAGAAGAAGGAGACACAATGGGCTTTTCAATGGTGCTGAGATGTTTAGATCTCTATATAAAAAGAAGTGAAGCTTGACGTCTACTTCAAACATATGCAAAACTGTGTTTCAGTTGAATTATAGAACTTAATATGAGAGGGTAAGATACAAAGTTGAAGGAAATAATATGGCAGATATATTTATGATCTCAGAATGCAAAAGATTTCTGAAATAGGAAACAAATAGTATAAAACAAAGAAAGAGATATATAATATTAACTGAAGTGAAATTGAGTTTTTCTTCACTAAAAAAAAAAATAGAACAGGAAAACAGATAAAATAGATTTGCAATGTACATTAAAAAATGGGGTTTTTTTAATATTAAAAAGGCAAAGGATTATGTGGAAACAAAGGATTTGTCTCCAGAATATTTCTTTTGAATTCCTTCAAATCAATAAACAAAGACAAACAATCCAAGAAAAGAATAGGAAAGTTATTTGAATAATCATTACATAAAAGAGAATATCCAAATAGCCAAAATACATATGAAAAATTGCTAAACCTCTCTAATTATCAGGAAAGCAAATTAAAATCACAAAAAACATACATTAGATATGTTACTAAAATTTAAGAATTGCTGAGAATTCAATTATGGCAAGGATATGAAGGAGTAAAGCCTCAGAATCATAAAGTGATAAAATAACTTTGACAAATATCTTGAAACTATCAACTGAAGCTGGACATAAGCATACACTGTGCCACAGCAATTGCCATCCATAGGTAGATACCTGAGCATAATGAAAATTTGTATGTACTAAATAAGGCATACAAGAATATTCCCAGCAATGCAATTTTTAAGAACTCCAAACTAGAAACACCCAATTGTCAATGACAGTGGACAAATCAATCATTTATAAAGTATTTATGCAATAGGATACTATGGAGCAGAAGTTACCAAGCATTTTCTGTAAAGGAACAGACAGTAAATATTTTAGGCTTTGTGAGACAATGTGTCTAACTTAGTTACTCAGCTGTGCTCTTGTAGCATGGTATTAGTTATAGGCAACACATAAATAAATGGTTATGTCTATCTTCTACTAAAACTTTATTTCCAGAAACAGGAAGGCTAGAATTGGCCTAAAGTCAGTAGTTTGCAAATTTTTACTATAGAGAAACAGCAATGACAATAACAAAACTGCAGCTAAATACAACATTGATGAGTCACACATATATAATATTGAACAGAAGAAGTGTGGCATAAAAAAATCATAATGTGAATAAAAGAAACCATAGCTTCTTAGAGAAATGACATATTCTATTACTGGAGAAGGGAATTACAAGATAAGCCTGAGCATCGTATAGCTGCAAAAAGTACAAAAGTGCTCATAAAACAAAGCAAAGATGGAACAATACATAAAGGTACACAAATGCCAACTGAACGAGCTTTCCATGAGCAAAACTGGAAATATTTAAGCTACAAAATAAAAAACAGACTATTGGATTATAACCCAAAGTATGAAATAAATGTCCATGAGTCCATACTGATACAAATAAATTCTTGAATAAATAAAAAAGTGGAGGATAAGAGCCAAATCATGCAGATTTTCAAATAATTCATGTATTCTGCCACTAAGGAGATGCGGCATAACTCCCTACTCTTTAAATGCAAGCTGCACATAATAACTTTCCTCCAAAGAGTACGTTATAAAAAATGGGGTTTAAAAAAAAGGGTAAGTTTACAGTGGAGAAACCTGACAAACAGTACTTCAGCAAGTGACTAAGCCTAACATCATCAGTGATAAGTCAGACAAAGATGAGTTTTAGACACAACTCTGCTAGTGCTGCAATAGCATAAATACTGGACTCAGGAACTTTTCTTAAAAGAAACTTGAGAGAATTTAAGTCTCAGATGTAATTGGAATCTTCACTTCAGAATGGAGTTGAAAATGCTATAGCCCAGTTATCTGTCTACTGCTTTTTATTAGCAGTTGCTCACGTGTCTTGGGGTGGAGGGAAAGGAGAAATTGGCATCTTAAAAATTGGGTCAAAAAGCTGGGTGAGGGAATGTGTTCATCTTGGAAATGTTCTATTTAACATCTGGGGTGTGTACATCTGGTGTGGGAACTAAGGGGTGCACTCTTGACATGATGTGATATGAATAACATTTCACCTCCATAGTCTTCCTTTTCAAGACCCATAACCCCAGTCCAATAACAAGAAAAACATCAGACAAACCCAAACTGAGGAACATTCTACAAAGTACCTGACCAGTACCCCTCAAATCTGTCAAGGTCATCTAAAACAAGGAAGGTCTGAGAAATGACCTCAGTCTAGATGAGCCTAAGGAGACATGATTACTAAATGTAATGTGGTATCTTGGATGGGATACTGTTACAGAAAAAAAAAAAAAGGACATTAGGCTAAAAAAGAAATATAAGTATGAAATTTAGTTAATTATGTGTTAAAATTGGCTCACTAGCTGTGATAAATATATCATACAGTGTAAAATCTAAAGGACATGAGAAACTGGGCACAGGGTATACAGGAAATATCTCAGCTTTTCTTAAATCTAATATTATTGTATAATAAAAGTTTACTAAAATATGTATTTCATGATTCCATTTAAAATATAAAGGAAAGCAATAAAGTGATTTTTCGTGTAGTCAGGTTAATAATTACCTTGTGGAAAAGAAGCAGACAGCAATTGGGAGATATTAATAGAATAAAATGTGCTTTTTAGATTTCTGCAGTGTTCTATCTTTTGACCTGGGTAATGATAGCAATACATTTGTTTGTAGTAAGTCATTGAGTTGAATATTTTTGCATACTTTCTATATTTGTGCTCTATCTATCTACCTACCTATCAGGAGAAATATCTGGACGAAATAAGGAGATTCAATCAAGGAGTTGCTGGGGAGAATACCATGATACCACGAGAGAAATTAGTTTAGTCAGATATTGCATCATCAACATCAGGGAACTCTGCAGGAAAGAGTCCTTGCAGAGACCTTCCAAAGTAATTCTGTCATATGATTCATGAGAACTAAAATGTGAGGGCCTATCACACAGAGGGAATTGAACAAGATTAGAAGAATATCATTTATGTAGACTCCTTTTACTCCCATCTCTTCCTCCCTTCAGTCCTGATCATGGAGGAGCATGAATCCATAGAAGAGAAAATAATATAGGTAAAGCAGACTGAAAGAACAGACCATGTCCCCTTTCCCAATGGCGTTTCCAATTATGGATCAGCCTTTTGCTGGGGAAAGGGATAATATTTAAATTGAATGTAAGATTGGTGTTTTAAAATTAGGCCACAGAAGACTTTTTAGGACCCAAGTTCCATGAGATCTGTACCTGTTATTGGCAAGATTTTGAGAAGAGAAATTTCCAAAGCATGTTTAATTAGATAAAATTCAAGGCTTTTCTGTTTGTAAATTCACCCCATTACAAATTTCATTGCAGTATACACCTTAAACATATAGTTTGTCTTAAAACACAGAAACATGCACACATATGTCCATTTTTAAAGGTAGAACCTGATGATGAAATTTTTTGTTTTCTTTCTTGTGTAAACCACACCCATAATAAATTTTCTATTATATTTTCTCTATATCTGGTTTCTTTGAAATCTGAACAAAATTACAAAAAAATTTAAGAATCTTAGCAATTACATCTCAGTACTAAATCCTTGTAGATGTTTCTAACATTTTTTTTCTCCTAAGTACTTTCAGCTTTACAATTCATATGTCACTATATGTTATTTTCAGCAACTCATATTTATTAAATCTTTCCAAAGCTTGAAAGTCAGTTTTCATTAATGATAACTTTCTTGTATTAATCTTTCTTATGTTTTTATAATGTGTACTTAAATCTCAAACCTATTTGAGAACAAATATCAGGGACACTTGACCAGCTTTCAATTAACTAATGTGGAAGGAGTGTTCTGGTCATCTATTAGCATGTATTATGTAGTTAATGGACACTAAACAAATTTAGCATATAGTTTAAATGGAAATCACTTAGAAGTTTTCTACTACTGGAAGTTTGAGTTACCTAGAGGCTTTCCAGGGGTGATATCATGGAAACAGTTTGATGTAGATCTTTGGCCATCTGAAAGGAGGTCTCAGACTGTTTATACAGTTGATTGAGCTGACACATAGATATATTAAACTACAAAATGGATGAGATTACTCAGGAAGAGAAAATAAAGAAAGAAGAAAGTCCTGAGCAAAGCTCTGAGGAACTGCAAACAACAGAGTTAGCAAAGACGATGCAAAATCAGGAAAGTAGAAAGTGAGCAGGGACTGAGGTAAGAATAAATCCAGGATAATCTGTATCAGCCAAAGGCAGAGAGATTATGTTGGAAAGGAGGGAGATGAATGTCATCTGGGAAGCATGCTCCTGAGAGTCTAAATATGGTATAAATTGAAAAGTGACCATTGAATTAAGCAATTTGAAGTCCTTTGATGATTGAGATCAGAGCATGTTCAGTCCCCTTGTGAAAATGTGAGTCAGATGATAAAAGTATGGAAAGTTAATGAGACAGAAGGAAGTTGAGATGATAGCAGTATAATCTACATTTCCAAGCTATTTTGATGTGAAGAGAATGAAAGAGTGGCTAGAAGATAAGGAGACCATGAGAAATATTTGCTTATATACATAATTTCAGAGTACTGATACATGGAAAGGGCCAAGTTGAAAATGTCTAAAAGAATATGGATAGTCAAAGAGAAAATGTCCTATATAGAGCTTAAGTGAGAGGACTAGCCTTTAGAGACACATTTAGTTCCTAATAACAACAGGTAAATGTGAGGATGAGCACACATCCAAATAGGACAGAAAATTTTGTGGAGAGACATTCTAGGAATCCTTAATCAGTGGTTTCTGTTTTCTCCATAAAATTTAATATAATGTCATCAGGTAAAAGTGGTTGTATTCGTCTTGATAGTGGTGACCAGTGGTATATGAGAAGTTTGACCACAGATGAGAAGAAATGAATAAAACTGCTTTTTTAGAGACTGAACATAAGCTTCCAGGGAGATATTTTAGGGCTTGTAATGTTTACTATCTATTTGCGTTTTGATGTCATGTATTTCAAGTGAAGCAGTCACCTATTTTATATGTTTGTCCTGTAAAGTTCAACCATTCAGGTGAAAGCAAAGAGAAAACAAATATTTGGTTCCATACAGAGTACAGCTTTTGCCAAGATGGAAATTAGTAGATATTTGTAAGAGGGAGATTCTGGTGATGGACCATAAACTCTAATCTCTACAATAAAAGAAGCAGAATGTATTGATAGATTGTGGGTTTATGGCAGAGTTACTGGATTAAAATTTATATTAAATGTTTAAAAATGAAATACTTTTAGATAATCTTGCTCTTGCATACATGGGGATATAGGCGCACCAAATTGACTTTTTAGGACTTCAGGGACAAAACTGTTTGTTATTCAAATGTCTTCCTTCCCTTCTATTTAGATGGGCACCAAAATACAACTTTGATCAAAATACTTATACAAATATATCCTTATGACCCGATTGCAGATTTTTATGCATTGAAATGAGATTGTAGATTCATGAAAGATGTCCAATACTACCTAGTGTGAATGAGTATGTCATGAATGAGTGTGGAGGTGCTTAAAATTGAAACCAGAAATTGTTTGGGGCTTTTGTTGAAGAGAATGTCAGTCAGCTGAGGTTAAGAGAAAGATGCCACAGAATACTTGGAAACTTAAATGTTGCTACCACAGGTTTAGTTTTAAAGATTAGCTTTTTGGTCATAGATTGATATTGAAAAGTAATAATATTGCTAAAATAATGTTTGGTTTGGAACAGCCCTACTTAATTTGCCCTTATTCTCTCTCCTTGGATCATTGCTCATGGTCTAATTGCAGCTCCTTTTGCTTCTGACTGTGTGTTCCCATCCATTTTTTCTACAGGCAGATTTCAGCTAAATGCACAATTCTGTCTAATTTCGTGAGTCTCTAAGATGAGTCTCTTAAATTCAGATTGTGATGACTGAATGAAATCCTTTGTTTCTTGCTTGCTTAGTCTCCCCTCCACACCAAAATTTCTACAAATAATTAGTTGTGGGGTTTTCTTTAAACTATTATTCTAATATATTCAAGCTCAATGAGTTCTAAGGCCCAACTGAAATATTATTTTGGATCTAGGAAAGCATTTATAGCAGGATCTGCTTTCATGTAGGAAGACAGATCATCCTAGTATTGCTAATACTATTAATTAAAATGCTATCAGATATGTAATATTTGAAGGAGACAAATGGAAGGACATTTTAAAATAGTCCCCTAGATTAAGCTTGTTGGGCTCAGTCTTCATAAAGCCAGTCACATGACACATATTTAGAGAAAGAAGATCCTGGAGTGTGGATTTGGTACATATGTCATCCTATAAAATTACTGTCAAAAGGCAAGATGAGAATTACAAGAAAGATGCACCAAAATAATTTCAGAAAACAGTTATCTCTCCCAAGATCCTAGGCAGTCACTATAGAGCTTCCTGGCAGCATAAAGCAGCGGGAGCCAGCTAATGAGGCAAGTCATCCGTTATCATTGCTGTGCTTAGCCTGATTTAGTTATCTGAATCAAAATGACAGATTCAGGAGGAAGGCTCCTGGGAACTTGACTGAAAATGTTATGTTGATGTAACCATGCATTGATCAGTCTAGCAGCTGGCTTCTTAGTCTCCATGCCAACAATAAAAAGAAACAAAAAATAGGTTAAAGGGCATGCTTTAGGAAAATGGATAGTGGGCAAGATATTTTCTTTATAAACAGGCTGAGTTAAACATTGAAATAAGCTTCATGCCCTGACCAACCTAGGGCTTCTCAACACATAAGAGGTTTTATAAAGTAATTTCAGCTTGTCAGGAACAATTTTCCTCTTTCCCTTTAGGATTACTTATAACTTTAGCTTTTGCAACTATAACCCATGTTATTGGCAGCCTATTAACTTTATTCCAGTGTGAAAACTGCAAGAATTAACTCTTTCTGTCCTTTCCTAATCCTGTGCTATTCTCCAAAGCCAGTAATAGACAGATGTTTTTTAAAGTACATTTGACATGCTAGGCATGGATTTAAGAAGCTTGATAAAAGAGGTACTAAAAATAAGAAAAAGAAAGGATCCAAATTACCTGAGGGGAACACATGCTGTTGACAAATAGCTCTGTCTGCTAACCCTCAGTTTGAGAAAGATTTTTGATATTTTTGATCAGTGGGCTAGACAGATTTTTCTTGTCATGGGCAAACTATTAACATTCTGAAAATAGCATAAAGGGTGCATTAAAAGCCACATACGATGAAGAAAAGATTGCTCTTCTAAAGATAGAATAGCTCATTGCCCAAACCTCATTCAGTCAGTCAAAGATATCAGAATTGAAAGTGGCTTATAAAAGAGAGGTTTGGTTTTTTTTTTTTTTTTTTTGGACATATGCACATTTTATCATTATAGGACATGAACAGAACCAAGAATAGAGAAACCCACACCCACGTTCTTCCATTTGATGTGCCTGGTTTATTTTATGCTAAAGAGTGCAAATATATAAAACATCTTTAACTACTCCCCTCGAGTCATTTAAATTGATTTGGGCATCACATTAGGATTTAACAATTTTCTAAACTGACCCAATTTAATGCTTTTTTTAAAGACATAGCTTTCTTGGTCTTTCAAGCAGCCTTTCTGCACCTCTAAAACAAAGTGCCCAGCTGTATAAATGAATGAAATAAGGACCTGCTGGAAGCCAAAATCCTAATTTTAACCACATGCTGGAAAAAAAGGAGAATTTATCTGTTTTTTCAAGTTTTTTCTTCTCTCTTAAATGAGAACTCTCCCTTTGTTGGCGACTTTTCTCTGGACTGCTGATTCAGTATTTAGTCTGGGCTGAGCTTAGTTATAAGCATTAGCAGGCAGTACTTCATCTATTACCACATCTTTCCAGGATACTTGTAGATCCTGATTTCCCAACATCAGTCATAGGTCAGCAATCTTTCAGCTGTCCTCTGAAAACCCCTAAAATTATTCAGACTTTTGGGAAAATACCAGGGCAACAACAGTGGTCTGATCAAAGCCTGAGGTGGTACAAGTAGGACCTGGGGAGGTTATATTCTGCATTCGCTCCAAGCACAGATTTATTCTGATGGTCTGTGTTGACTGCTGAAGCCCAGCTCCTCAGATGCCAGTTCCATTCACATGCTGTAAGAAAGATCCATGCATCCCTTATTATGCAGATCAGGAAGAAGAAGTGAGAAATCTCATCCTGCTACTGTACATTGGTTAGACTTTTAAAGGCCTGCTCATCTCCTATCAAGCTCATGATGTTTTCGTTGTTCTTTATTTTCTTTTTTTTTCTCAGTATTTTTCACTTGCTGTTTACCTTCCTGAAACTCTTTTACTCAGATTTTAAAATAAAATCCCTCTACTTTTCCCTTGGAATTCACTGTGACCTAAGGCCTTTCTCAAGAATACTTTATAACATCTATACAATTTTAAAAATATTTATTAAGCATATACTCAGGGAGGGAACTGAGAAATATTGTTTGGTTCCTTGCCCATGAAGAACAATCCATCAAATGAGCTAAGAACCATATACGATAAATTATGATAAGGAAAATATACAATAATGGGAAGAATAAGATAAAAGATATCATAGCTGAGTTCCCCTTGGAGGTTATCAAAACCAGGAAACATCAGTGCAAGGTTCAAAGTAAAGTAAACAATCTGTGGGGGTAGCTGATTCTCCTTGGAGCATATCACACAATGCAATGAACTTGAGCTCCTGCTAGGAAGCATTCAGTTTCAGGTCCAGGAGGGTCTGCCCCAGCTGTAGTTGGCCAGCTAGCAATGAGGGAAGGCATAAGTACAATGTTGCATACCCAAAGCTCCATGGTAGCCTTCATAGGAATTCTTAATTTTTGACAGATCATCAAATAGTAAAATTTTAAATTTAGATCTCTTCTTGTCTTTGATTTTTGTAGGAGAAAGAGGTCTCTGAACCTCAGCAATTCCTTTCTTTAGGCTTCCATCAGATGATTTCTAAGGGAACACTTCATTTTCTATTTCTTAACACCATCTTCACTTCCCCCATTCTGTTGTCTTCCCTAATTCCTTTCTACACAATCCATAAAAACAATAACAAAAACAAGCTTTGTCTTTTCTTTCTATGAAAGATTAATAGATTTATTCCTCTTGGAGTTGCTAGTCAATGATAAATTAAAGATCAAGCTGAAAAATTGTTGGAATATACACATTTTGAAAAAATTCTAGCTGAAATCTCCACAAATATCAGCAAGTCCGAAACAATCCAAACCTTCAATAGTTATGATTTCATGCATGGAGATTTTATAGAGCCACCTGGTCTCTGCAAGACCAAGATAGCTATGAAGGCTTCATTGTCTTAGGTTCCCAGTAGCTTCATGTTCTTTGTGATAGCTTTTAAAACCATCCTGTATTATCATCACTGCATTTCATCTGCTTTTCTAACCTTGACGCTAATGATCTAAACACTATACAGAAAGCACACCACCCAAAACACAAAATAGACTAATCGATACTGGTCAAGTGAAATTTGAATTCCTGTTTAGTTTTTTGATTTATTCTACAGAGAAACAAAGCTATCAAAAGCTCAATGAAAAACATTTGGATTTTCAAACATGAACAGGGTAGTTAAAGGACTTCTTATTTATAAAACAAGACAAAAAACAAAACAGGCAAAATAAATGAGGAACCAGTTTGATTTATAAAGGGTAAGAATACAAGTACATTTCCTGCCAGATAAGAAACCTCCAGCAGGATATATGCAAACTGTTAAGGCAGAATATTCCAGATCTGGCGAATAGCTGCCCAGAGTTTCTTTGCCCCTTCTCCCCCTTCCTTCCTTCCTTCCTTCCTTTCTGTTCTTTCCTTTTTCTCCCTCTCTCTTTCCCTCCCTCCCTCCTTTCCTTCCTTCCTCCTTTCTTCTCCCTCCCCTCCACCTCTCTCTCTCTCCTTCTCATTCTCGCTCTCTCTTTTTTATTTGTTTCATGCTTTATTAAGAACAATCAGCTGAATCTCTTCTGCTATTGCATTATAGCCAGCCTAGATGAAGACAAAAATATTCCAGTGAATACTTGATATACTCAAGCTCAGTTTTAGAGATTCTGGGTTTTCAAATATGATAGTAACTGAAAGAAGTATACATTCCATCTGAGTTTTTAAGGCTAGAGGTTTTGAGAGAAATCAGAGTAGCCTCTTTCCATGTTCCCAGTGCCAAAATTTACAATGATTCAAAACAACTGCCCAGGTGTCACAGTGCTAGACTGAATTCCAGATGGATTTAGACATATTTTCTACAGATAAGGCAGTGGTCAAAGAGAAAAGGGTTGGTAATATATGGCACAGGATGGGAAAATTCTGAGAGGGAGGATACTATGGGCACATGTGTTGCTTTAAAGGAAAATTAAAAAACCCTCTTTGACATCCTCAGATCACATATTTTAATCTGAAACAAATGCCAACAAAGTCATTAAGACTTTTCCAGAGACTTAGAGTGACTACTATTTTTCAAGTTTTGGTAGTATTCCTGAGAAGAAAGAGCTAGCTTCTTCTATTCAGCATTCCTTTTCCACAGAAGAAAAACCTGAAGTCCTCAATGAAGCAACAGATGATTATAATCTAGGTTTATAGATGCACAGATGTGCTTTAAGCCAGTTAGCTATTTTATATTGTCATAATCTCAAAGGATATCAAATATTTCTACTGTACATTTGATTTTTGCACTTAGTAATCTTTACATCTTTTTTCTTTCTTTTATAGAACTCTTGTATGGAATACTAACTAAAGAGTTCTTGTAGAACTCTTACTTTAGAGCATCAATAAACCCTAATGTAACAGAGAAGGGCTTATTGAATTAAACAGGAACATAGCTGTCCATTCCCTCTTTTCTATGATTTTGCATGGGGATACTTGAAGTTAAGTCTGAATTTATTCCCTATCACCTTCTCCAAATGCTAAAAACAGCAATATTCTTTTTGCAAGAATATATTCAGTTGCAACTTGAATCAACATCTAATTTTGTGTATGATTGCTTAAATATACTGCTGACTTGGGCTTTCTTTCTGTATGCTAGCCACTCCTTGTAAAAAAGTAACATTTGTTTTTCTTAAATTGCTCCCGTGCTTGTTAACTCCTCAGATTCAATCTAAGAATTTATGTTTTATATTCAGTATTTTAAGAGGGGAAAGGAAAAACGTCTTGACAGATTATCTTTCCTTGGAGGATTTTGGTTTAAGTATTTATGCAAAAAGAATACTAGATTAATGGTAACTGAAAAGTAAGGAACATTCTTTCTGTCTCTGAGCAGTGAAAATGACATGATAGCATGTGGTGTTATGTAGACTCCTCAAATCCCAGCAGAATTTCAAAGACTTGAAGCCAGTGGTGTATTCCTTTTCCTACTGCATGAACATCATTTTAAGTATTCATACGTGATGATACTCTACTGAGAAACACCGTTTTAAAGCTTTCTTTCATCCTCATCGGTGAAAGAACTAAAATACAGCAAAGAGAAAAAAAAAAACATTTGGGGAAAAATCTAGAGCCCAAATTGTACTGCAATATTATATATATATATAATGTTTTAAAATAAATATTTTACACATTTTTATATTTATATAATTACAAATAAATTTATATATTCAGTCAGAGCCCCAGATATTTTGAAATATTATCTAGCTATTTAAGATAAGTCAACCTCACACAGCAAGCTTAGCTGTTGGTTTTCATCTTATGCAATGAATGTGATCAGTTGATAGTAGCTAGTGGAACACTGAGTTGAGAAGTCATTTAGGGCTTATCTGTGTTCTGAAAGAAATGGTTTCAAACACCAGTTATCTTTCACTTTCTGCCTACCTGTTAAAATTACCTTCTGATTATGTTTGTTTTGTTTGCCATCAGGCTTAGACCTTGTGATGGTTAACTTATGTGTAAAATTGGCTAGCTATAGTGCCCAGTTGTTTGATCAAATACTTGTCTAGATGTTGCTCTAAAGATGCTTTTCAGATGTGATTAACATTTACAATCAGTTGACTTTGAGTAAAGCACATATTCTCCATAATGTTGGTGGGCCTCATCCAATCAGCTGAAGACCTTAAGAGCAAAGCCTGAGGTTTCTGGAGGAAGAATCAATTCTTCCTCAAGACTGAAGCATAGATACACTGCCTAAGTTTCTCACCTGCTCACCTGCCCTGCAGATAGAGTTCAGACCAAAGACTATAACATCAACTCTTACCTGAATTTCTAGTCTGCCAACCCTCCCTACAAATTTTAGACTTACCAATCCCCACAGTCACATGAGCCAGTTCCTTAAAATCTCTCTCTCGCTACATATGTGTATATACATATATATAATATGCATTTAAATATATTTATATTTATTTTAAATAATGTAAATATTTCATGTATAATATAAACATATAACATATATGTATATATAATACACATATGTATATGTGCATATATGTTATATATATAAAATGTGTTTTTATATATAAACTCTCTTATTGATTCTGTTTTTCCACAGAGCTCTGAATACTACAGCCCACTCCCATGAGCTTTGCCATATCAGTTAATCCTAAACCCTTCAGAGATACTCCTCCTTATTTAAAATCACATTCCTTAGAATTACCTGAAAGACTTATTTTCATCTGATTGCTACCTACCTTTTTTTTTTTTTTTTTTTTTGTGGTACACAGACCTCTCACTGTTGTGGCCTCTCCCATTGTGGAGCAGAGGCTCTGGACACACAGGCTCAGGAGCCATGGCTCATGGGCCAAGCTGCTCCGTGACATGTGGGATCTTCCCAGACTGGGACACGAACCCGTGTCCCCTCCATCAGCAGGCGGACTCTCAACCACTACACCACCAGGGAAACCCGCTACCTACCTTTTGATATTTAGCTTCTCATAATCCCAACCTTCATCTTATTCTCTAACATTACTGACCTATTTATTGCTCCCTAAATAAATCAGGTCACTTTATTCATTCCATCAACCAGTAACTGATTCATATTTATTGGATACTATTTACTTGGCAGTTTGTCTGAGCCCAAGAGAACAAGGAAAATCAGAAACAATCTTGATTCCCAAAGAGCTTTAAGAGTATTCTTTTTCCAGAAATGTTATGGACTAGAGAGCCAGAAAACCCCCTATTACAAAATAACTAAAATGCTACATAAAATGCAACTTAAAAAAAAAGAAAACTACATAGCTGAGCTGATGGAGTAAGGAAAATCTCTAAGGCTGCAAAGAGAGAGAAAAACTAAAAATTAGAGCTGTTAGTAAATGCTAAGATTTTTGCCTGCCTTGGGGAAACTTGCCAGTCACTATAACTAAGGGACTTGGGAATTAAGGGTTCCACATTCAGGAGAAAAGCCTTGGGCAAATTTGAGGATGTAATCATAATTGATACCTTCACATGCACCCAGGATATGAGAATAGTGACGTGTTTAGTTAAGAGCTGAACTAAAAAAAAATTCTACTCATTAGGAATGGGAGGTGGGAAGGAAGACTTTTTCTTGGCCTTGATCTGAACACTAAGGGGAAAAGAAAAAACATATTTGCCAGTCATCTGCAAATATTCTTAATAGGTTTTGGGTTCTCAGTGATAGTGGAGCCCATTAAATGAGATAATAACTTAAGGATCTGTTTCTCTTGCAAATGTCCCAGGATACCTAATGGAAACAAATGTAAAAATATTTCTGGAAGGATGGAATCTAGAGCTCACTGTATTTCCAAAGGAAAATCCCTGAGGAACGTAGAGTCTCAGCATATAAAACATTAACCAGAGTGAGCAAGAGGTTGAAACAAAATTATTCACGCCAAAATGTCATATACATGTATATTAGATAAAGACTATCTAAAACATATTTAATATGATAAAAATAAAAATAAGATGGTATTGAAATTTTTGGATAAAAAGCCTTCAAATAGCCAGGAAGATGTAAAAATAACTTTAAAATCTTTAAGAAATGAGAAAAACAGAGCAGTCACTGACATTAAAACTTCAATAAATGGTTTAAACAGAAAAATAGACATAGTAAGAGAGAGAATGAGTAAATAAGAAGTTAAAACTGGAAAACTACTAAAATTGCAAACATCAAAGAAAAGTAAATATAAAAAGAGAGGGGGGTAAAAGACATTGGAAAACGAATAAGATAATACTCTCTATATAATAGGACTTGTGGATTGAAAGAATGTAGATAAGAGACAATAGCTGGGAATTTATTAGAACTAATGCAAGATATGTACATTCAAATGTCAGAATCTTGCAAAACTATCAGGCATGTTGTAGTACAACCACAAAAGAAACATAGCACTTACAAAAGTAGAAAAAAATTGCTTACCAAGAAGCAATTAGATTGACAGTCAATTTCTCAATGCCAACAAAAGGAGGTAAAGGAATAATACATTCAAAGAGCTGACAACCAAATTACCATTTGATGATAAGGGCAAAATAAATGCACCTATAGACAAATAGAAATTTGTAAAACCATTTTGGAAAACTGTTTGGCAATATCTAATAAATCCAAACATAAGCCAACACTATGACACAACAGTTCCACTCCTAAATGTATACTTGACAGAATATGTTTCTTAAATGTAGTCCCCACAAGATATATTAAATAATGTTCCTAACAGCTTTAGATTTAGAGCCAACATTAATAGAACACTGCTTCAAAACTTATAAATTATGGATTGTTATTGTGTTGTAATATTTTATAGAGGGAATTTACTTTTCTATAATCCATGCCAAGAATTAATCTCAAAAATATTAACATATGAAAGAGGTCAGACACAAAAAATATATAGTATATGAATTTGAAAGCATGAAAAATTATTGTTGGTTATTTTTGAGAAGAAAGGAAGTTATTACTGGGAAGAGGAGAGAACATGTTACTTGTGGAGAGTTGAAAATATGTGATTTATTGATCTGGGTGGTGATTAAACAATTCAAACTTTATGAGAAATCAACAATTTGCTCACTTTGCATCTATGCACATTTCTGTAAAATATAATTAATTTCAAAATTTTACTATAAAAATTGGGGAAAAGATATAAAAAAGCATTTCAGCAACAGCAAAAAACATTGACAAGGTACTCAGCATCTCTGTTGAGAAAAAATATATATTTTATTCAGTGCAAAACAGTGTTATGTGTCATTAAAGATTAATGGAAAAGAGAAGACAAGAGGGCTTGAGAGACAAAGTATTTTGTCTGGAGAAGCAGGAAAGCAAAGAGTGGTGAAAATTCATTCTTTTAACAAATGCTTTTTAAGCACTCAGACAACAAGTACTCTTCAATGTGCAGAGGAGGCAACAGCAAATATTCTAAGACCAGATAGTCCCATCTCCCTGTATGCCTCACTCACTCAAGATAATTTATTGAGCCCATATGCCATCTATGTTCTTTACGGTAGATAGTTATCTAAGTGCTCTTCGTGTTAAATTTGTTATCTACACAGAGCTTTAAAGTAGGTAATACTATATAATTGTTTTACAGATGAGGACACTGAGATTCAAATGGATATTCTCCAAATAGGATATTCTCCAAATTAACTAGTTATCAAGTAGCAAGGACTAAATTTGAATCTATGTCTTACTGGTTGATTTAGTTGCCTTACAGATAATAGATTACTGAATGCTTCTTCTGTGTTACTTATACACTAAGTGTTCTACCTACCAGTATATTTTATTTTTCTATTCATGTTTTCATCTATACACCTATATGTAATAAAGCTATACATATAGATGTATAATTTTAAAATGAAGAAAGGGATGATAAATAAAATATTTAGAAAAATTATTGCTCAGGTACAGGAGAATATCGTTAGGGATGAGAACATAAAAATTTCAATGGCCTTGATGCTGTGCTGTTTCTTATGATGTATAACATATAACCAACTAAAAATCTTTTAAAATTTGTATATATAAAATAATATATTATTATATAGTTTAATATTAATTTATATATTTACATATTTATATATTAACATAATATATGCTAGAAATATTATAAAATATGAAATAAGATTAATTTAGTGATATTTAAAATGAAAACTAGGTTTCAATGATTTATTAGATATGGAGGATGAGAGAAAAATATGATATTTAGCATTATATAATAACACAGTAGTTTGAGGAAATGGGCAAATGTTATTGCTTTATATTAGACTAGTGGCTCTCAAACTTCAGTGGGCAACAAAATCACCTGAAGTGTTTGCTAAACTACAGCTTGATGGACCCCACCTTAGACTTTACGATCATTTTCTCTAGAGTGGGGCCTCAAATTTTGCACTTCTAACAAGTTTACAAACACTGCTAATGCTCCTGGTCCAGAGACCTCACTTTGACAAATATATCTTTGTACAGTGGTGAACAGATTTTGACGATTTGTTATATAATGTACAGCCTTTGTCTTTATCTAGAAAACCCACACATTTCTTTCTATTATCCACCCAAGTAATCTCTACTCAGATCAAAAGAACCTTCCCTGAGAAGCAGGTCAAGAAGAACCTCTCAGTCTTATATAAATGTCTTCTATCCTCCCTTTGAGTAATTCCTGTCTTGTTGAAAAATCTTTCTTCCCTTTTCTTTGCTGATATAATGCTCTCTTAATTTAGTTCTTGCCAGACATTTTAAATCTCTTTTTTTCTGCAGTCCCATGAATCCTTGCTTCTTTCATAGAGATTGTTTTTACTCTACAGAAGTTTTTAGGAGATCTAATCCATTCCCATGGCTGCAATTAGATTTATACTGTATAGAGATGAATTCAAAATCTGTATTTACATCCCAATCCCCCTCCTGAGTTTCAGACTAGTGAAGTGAATTGCTTTCCAGAGATCAGTATTTAGATACCCACAAATATTTTAACCTCAACAATTTCAAAATGGATTTCTCATTTCCTACAACCCCCCACCACACACCGCTATACACAGTCTCTAGCCAACATTCCATGCTCTTAGCATTTCATTTCCCCCCTTAGTAAGTATCATCACAGCTACTCATGCCAGGAACCTGGACATCATCTGTGACTCTTAATTTCTCTCACTTTACAGCCAATCTATTTCATTTTGATTAATTTACCATTTAAGGAGATCTTAACTCCACTATTATACTTCATCCTTACTGACAGTTTGCTAGTCCCTGTTCCATCATCTCTTCAAAGAGCCTTCTTACTTTCCTCCTGTCTGATTTCCTTTTAATCCATTATTCATAATGAGGTTGTCAGACAGAGTGTTCCTGATATATAAGGGCGTTTAGGAACAACCTGGTATTCAGAGATCGCACCTACTTAAGACTCACGACCAGTTACCTCTTCTTCATATACTTCATTCTCTTACTAAATGCCAGACAGAACATACTCATCTCCACATCCTGGAGTTTTATTGAGATGTATTGAGACATCTTATCACCAGTTTCAAGTTTCCAAAGGAAAAATGCCAGAAACTCTTCCTAATGCATCTGTCTAAATATAGTTTCTTCTATTACTCTATCCTCCAGAATCTAGTTATTTGTCTTCATAGAATTCATCACAATATTTAAATTTTACAGTGAAATTTAAACATAAACATTTAAATTACATCTAAATAATAAAAGTCAAATAATATAAACCAATCATATACACATGGAAGTATAATTACTTTCTTAAAGTCTTCCTCCACTTCTAGATTATAAATTTCTTGTAGCTAGGAACAATGATTTTTTTCATTTTGGCTCATCAAAAATCACAAGAATGGGGCTTCCCTGGTGGCACAGTTGTTAAGAATCTGCCTGCCAATGCAGGGGACATGAGTTTGAGCCTTGGTCCGGGAAGATCCCACGTGCCGTGGAGCAACTAAGCCCATGTGCCACAACCACTGAGTCTGTGCTCTAGGGTCCAGGAGCCACAACTACTGAGCCCATATGCCACAACTACTGAAGCCTATGCATCTGGAGTCTGTGCTCTGCTACAAGAGAAGCCACCATAATGAGAAGCCCACACACCACAACAAAGAGTAGCCCCTGTTCGTTGCAACTAGAGAAAGTCCGCATGCAGCAACAAAGACCCAACACAGCCCAAAATAAATAAATTAAATAAATAAATAAAATTGCATTAAAAAATACTTTAAAAAAATCACAAGAACGGTGAGCAAGAGATACACATCTAGGCACATCAAACTTAAAGTGGAAAACACTAAAGATAAAGAAAATATTTTAAAATATATAAAAGAGTAAGAAAAATAATATTTCCACTGTTTCCACAAAGGAACCAGAAACTGACAATAGAACTATCAATGGCAAGTATAGAAGACAATGGAACAAGATATACAAAATGCTAAGAAAAAGAACTGTCATCCAAGAAGTGTAATCTCAGCTAAAATGTCACTTACTAAGGGGAGCATAATACAGTCATTTTTAAGGCAAACAAAAAATTTACCATCATTAAAGCAGCTGTAAAATTTTCATTGGAATGAAGAAATATGATCAGAGTCGCTGGGTCTTAGATACAAAAGGAAATACTGATTTTCTAACAGTAAGTTGTTGGTTATATATAAATAATATGACTATGTAATATTATAGGAATAATGTTTGAATTGTGCAGGTGTTATTTTAATGAAGAACACACTAAATTTGACATTCTGATTCAAATAGTTCAAATTTATTTGGTTGAGGAGGTGGGAAGTTGAGCTACAGTATCACTCTATACATTTTTATCTTAAATATGAATAAGATAATTTATAAAGTAACCACTCAGTTATTAAAAATTGATCTTATAACAAGTAGAGGGATAAAAGCTTAACAAGACAGTCCTAAAGAAAAAAAGAACTGAAAGAAACCAACAGTAAGAAGGAAATATGGGGCATGGGGAGGATAAGTGGGAGAAATGTGTGAGAGAGAAAATGTAAAAATAAGATGAAACAAATCCAGATATATTCATCAGCATGCTTTTAATAAAATGTATTCAATAGAGACTAAAGAAGGAGCATAAATTGAGAAATTTGAATATTGGGGTTTGATATAATTTCTCTTAGTCTAATATCAAGCAGACCAAGTGTCAGTACATCAGATTTGATATGCATAGTGTATCTCTCCCTCTCGCTCTCTCTCTCTGTCTCTCTGTCTCTCTCTGTCTCTCTCTCTCTCTCTCACTCTCTCTCTCTCTCTCTCTCTCTCACACACACACACACACACACACACACAGGGCAATACACATTACTTTTGGTACCATAGTACATTTAACAAAATTGATCACATACTAGGACACAAAGCAAATAACATTACACTCTAAGGAACTGGTAGCAGACATACTGTATTTACTGACCACAACACTGTTAAATATAATAAAGAGGAAAAAGAGAAAAGTAGCTTGTACATTTTATATTTTCATAAAATAAAATATGCATCTAAATAATTTATGGCTCAAGTTATAATAGAAATAAAAAATACTTTATTTGATAGATTAAAAACACTACACACCAAAATGTATGTTTTGCAGTTATAGAGATATTTATAAATAAGAATATAGCCTTCATTAGGAAGGAAGAACAATTAGAAGTGAATGAGCTATTATCCAACTTAGAATTCCCCAAATAAGGTAAGAAGAAAAGAAAGAGATAACTCACATATCATATGGAAGAAAGGAAATAAGAACAGAAATTAGTGAAGCAAAAATGATATATTAAAGAAAATCAACATCATAAAAATTTGGTTCTCTGGAAAGAAAATTAACATTGAGAAAATTCTCATATAAATAATCACTTTAAAAGATACAAGGCAGAAGATATATATTGGAAAAATTGTAAAAAAGCTTAAAGCACACTTCTATCAAAGAAAAATGATAGAAATATTGTGAATAGTTTCATGTCAATACATTACAAAATTAGGTGAAATGAGACAGCTTTGAGAAAATGTAAATCATCAAAATATACTCAAAAAAAGTATAATATCTAAATTGTCCCATTACTCTCAAAGAGACAGACTCTGTAGCCTGGATGAGATTAAATGCAAATTCTTTCAAATTTTCAAGAAGCAAGTATTTTCAGTCTTACATAAAACAAAGTAAATACTCTCCAACTTATATTCTGTTACTAACATAACCTGGGTACCTAAATCAGACAAGGACACTCATAAATATAGATGAAAATACTTAATCAAATATTAACTTGAATAATATAACCCATATGTATATAACAGTGCATAATGATCAACTGTTTTATTTCAGATAAGCAAGGTTTAACATTAGAAAGTTTGTTCATGACAATGAAATTGAGAGACATATGTTACAAATTTAAAAATAGAATTAAAAATCAAATGCTAAGCCAGGAGAAGATATTATAAAAATTAACTGAAAACGATTTATATTCTTTATGTATTCTCATCTATGAAAAAATAGAAAGACAAACCAATAGAAAATGTCTCAAAATTCATAAAAATAACTTGCACCAAAAAGAAACAAAAATGTTCCATAAACATATATACAGATGTTTAAATATATTATTATTTAAGAACATTCAAAATAAGGTGAAATAACATTTCATATTCACCACACTGGCAATATTAAAATAAGTGCCTTTTAGGGGAATGTGTGTGAGGAGAAAAACCAATTCTCTGTATTACCTTTGAAATTTTTCCCTAAATCTAAAATTATTCCAATATAAAAATTTATTTTAAAAATTAGTATCTAGGGCTTCCCTGGTGGTGCAGTGGTTGGGAGTCCGCCTGACGATGCTGGAGACATGGGTTCGTGGTCTGGTGTGGGAGGATCCCACGTGCCATGGAGCGACTGGGCCTGTGAGCCATGGCAGCTGAGCCTGCGCGTCCAGAACCTGTGCTCCACAGTGGGAGAGGCCACAGCAGTGAGAGACCTTCGTACCACAAAAAAAAAAAAAAAAAAAAAAAAAAATTAGTATCTAAAACATTTCCTGGTACACAGAAACATTTGCTAAAAGGTAACCTGAGGCACATTAATATTTTTCAAGAGTTTATTTGAGCATACATCAAATGGAATCAGGCAGACTCAGACCAAAGCTGGTTAGGAGCCCTCCACCAACAGGAGCTGGGGAAGTGGTTTTTATAGAGAAAACCAGAAACAAAGTAAGGAAATTATTTGTTTGACAATAGCTTAAGCAGTTGCTTTATTTGGGAAAGCCTAGGTGTCTCTTGTGATTGGCTGCTCTTAAGTTTCCTTTTCTCAGATTCATGTGCATTGAACCTGAGTTAGGATTTGGTTGGCTTAGGTACACTATGGAGGCATTAGGGCCACCTTAGCCTCCTTGTTTAATTACTTTAACACATTCAATAAATATTGTTTCAATAAGAAATGTGCTACTGAGCTGGTGGCATAACATTCACTAACACAAGTCTACATGTAGTATAAATTGGTGCAATCACTCTTAAAAAATATTATCTAATACTGGCAGACCTTGTTTTATTGCTCTTTGCTTTATTGCAGTTCACAGGTACTGCATACTTTTTTACAAATTAAAGGCTTGTGGCACCCCTGTGACGAGCAAGTCTATGGGCACCATTTTTCCAACACTTCATGTCTCTGTGTCACATTTTGCCATTTCTTGAAACCCTTAAAACTTTTTCATTATTATTTTATTTGTTATGGTGATCTGGGATTAGCAATCTTTGATGTTACTGCTAAAACTTGCTGAAGGCTCAGATGATGGTAAGCATTTTTTAGCAATAAAGTATTTTTAAGGCATGTACACTGTTATTTTAGGCATAATGTTATTACACACTTAATAAACTATAGCTTATACATAACTTTTATATGCACTGGAAAACTAGAAATTCATGTGACTTGCTTTATTGGGATATTAGCTTTATCACAGTGGTCTGGAACAGAACCTGCAATATCTCCATGGTATACATATCAATTTAAACATGTATATACCTTAAGGAGATTACAGTTTCAACTTGTGTGTTTCTTGAAAGTGTGTGTATGTACATACCTCGTATTTTATATTTATTCATGTACCTTGAATATATAATATACATGGAATATTATATATTAAATACATCAGAATTCTTAAGAATATATTATAAATTATATATTGTCTTATAAGCATTAGAATCTACTAATAATTTTTGGTACATTCAAGCCACCTATTTTATTACATTGAATAATGAACTCCAGATGCATGTTTTTGCATGCACAAATACCCCAACATTACTCTTGTGAAAAATAAATAAAGGATATAGCCAGTATGAAACCATTATGATAATATTTTTGAAACAGGCAAAGTGAACAATGCATTATATAGGGATACATAAAAAGTTGGTAAGCTTATATGAGAAAAACATGGGCATAAATATTTCAGGATATTGGTTATCTAGAGGTGGAGGTTTGGGGTTATACAATCAGCAGAGGCACAGAGTGAAATTTAAAATATCTGGTAATGTCCTATTTCTTAAGCTGTGTGATGGGCACAGAGCACAAGTATTTATTTTGATATAATACACGTATACATTCATAAGTATGTATGATATTTTGCACAATAAAGTCATCATATTTAGCAACAATGAGTAATTTTTTCGTCCCATGCCATATTTGGAATATACTTATATAAAAGATGTATTCATAAGTTATCTGAAATTTGAATTTAACTGAGCATACTGTATTATATATGGCAACCCTATTCACAATGACTATTACATAAAAGTCAACTAGCTGTGATATATTGCTCTTATATCTGGCAACCTGATAAAGTTTTGCATTATTTCTGTTTGTTCCTAAGTTGATTAATTTGACTACCTTTTGTTTTCCATGTACAGTTATATCATGAATATCCAGCTATTCTTTTCCAAAATTTGTTTCTAATTTTATTCTTTTTAATACATTGATTATTTCAACAAGTAAAAAATTAGTAGTGGGGCTTCCCTGGTGGTTGAGAGTCCGCCTGCCGATGCAGGGGACACAGGTTCATGCCCCGGTCCGGGAAGATCCCACGTGCCTCGGAGCGGCTGGGCCTGTGAGCCATGGCTGCTGAGCCTGCACGTCCGGAGCCTGTGCTCCGCAACGGGAGAGGCCACCACAGTGAGAGGCCCGCGTACCGCAAAAAAAAAAAAAAAAAAAATTAGTAGTAATCCTAGTTTGGATCATATTGTCTTTTATCTTCACTTGAATAGAATTATTTAATTAGTTAATGTTTCACCAACAAGGTAATGTTCCTTGATGTATAGTGATTAAAGGAAAAGAAGCTGGAAGTAAATGACCTAAGTCAAAATCCTACATCATCCCATATAGTGATGACATAAGCACAGAAGTGGACAGCATTTTGGAAATATCCTGGAGGTTATACTGGTTAACCTTTTAGAGGTGCTGGTTTGAAACTTAGTAGACTTCAAAAAGGAAGCAGAATATGAGAAACAAAGGAAGGAACAAAAAAGGAAACAAATTTGTGGGTTTGATAACTATAACTTCAAACCAACAGTTTAAAAAAATTGTAGTTCAGTTGACCTGTTGTTTTTCCCAGTTACCTTGTAACAAGTGTAAATAAATGGCTCTAACTTCAGAGATCCCTGTTTGTTTTTTCTCTATTTATGTATATTGTAAAGACTGGCACACATACTTTGAAAGATGAGGGAATCTCTTCTCTTGACAGCTTGTTACTTGACTTGGGATTGTTGTGATTCCAACAGCTATGGACAACTGGACCATTCTCCCTGTTACTTTTGGCCACTAAGGAGTAATGTGCAACAGTCCTGGTCATGTGTAGAATGTGCAGTATTTGTATATAATACATTATTCTTTTAATAGGCAGCTGGTTTTAATCTACTTTATTTAGAATTTTATTTGCATTGAGGCTTATAAATGAGATTGATTTAGAGTTTCCTTTTCCTTTTCTCTTCTTGTTTAGTTTAGTATCAGGGTTTGGAAAATATTTTTAAAATTATATTATTTTCCCAGAAGGTAGTATGATATGCATAGTGCAAAAGTTGGAAATATTCTCTTCTTCTGGGGGATGGTTGGGGGGAAGTTCATGTATGTGTTCATCCAATATTACAGAGCTCCAAACTATTCAGTACTGTTGGGTATTTCTTATCTCAGTTATTTAAAATTGAATGAACCTACAGAAAATAGACATATACACATACCAAACTTTTTTTTCAATTATTATCTGCAAATGTCATTTTAAATTTGTCATTCTGCTACACTAGGGATATATTAGTAATTCAGAAGCTCCATGAAAATAAATTCTGTAACTACCCTAAGAACCAATATATTTGAAGTTAGCTGTTACTTCTTAATGTTATCTTCTCTATGTGTTATACAAATCTCAGTGGACCACTAAATATTTGAGAAGTCGGGTTTTTCTATTTATTCTATCTTACTGAAACTGAAAGAAAAAAAAAGTGACTTTGTGGACTACCTTGGGAACTGAAGTTTTAGAAACAAATCTTTAAAAAATTTTATTTAAACTGAATGAATTTTTCTTTTCTCCTCCCTCCTATCTTTTTCTCTCCAAGCCCATTCCCCAGAATTCTAAAGGACTCATTTTTAAAGTTATAATAGAATATCCCTGGAGTAGTGAGAACTTTTGAAAGCTTCTAAATAAAGAAACAAACCTTTGGACTGAAAAAGAGTGAATGTTTAAATTCTTTCTCTCACTTACATGACCCCTTGAAAGGTTCCCTTTGGAAAAAACAGCAGGATTTGCAAGCTGCAAGAAACAACATTGTGCCCTAAGGGTCAGTAACTTTATTCCATGGATAGAATGTTTCAATTTAATGGGGATTCATTGGCTAGGGGCCTTGTCCATTGATAGCCAGCTTGGTGTTCAGTGGCAGATACTTGGAGTACAAAAAAAAAAAAAACACTCTAAAGAATCATAAACATACGGAATCATTACATCAGGGTTCACTTAAATGTATTTATTTTTCAAGTTGACAGTGTCTGGTTACCATTGTTACAAATATCAACATTAAATAAAACATTTTTTGTTTTATTTTAATTTTTATCATGCCTTATTCCTTATTTGTATTCTTCCATTTACTTTTATTTTCCATCTACATCATGAACTGTTTCCACTTTTTAAGCCAGTTTTTTACTTTGCTTCTTTATTTTGGCTAAACTATTATTTCTTTAAGGTTTTCTGTAATTTCCTTCCTTCCCCTTCTTATGTCTTGCCATGTAAGTTTTATTTGCTCATTTTCTACAACTTAGGTATACGTTTGGAAGACTTTAATTGGCTGATTTAAATTTCATTGCAAAGCTGTATCTTCTAAACTATCAAATTTTACTTTCTAGTTCAAATTATACAAGATAACGATATACGACATAATTTTAGTAAGGACCAATCTGTTTCATGATTGGCCTAAAACTACACTTGCTTTTAATTAAAACATTGCAGAAGCTGTTGGACAATTTATTTTAAAAAATGTTTCTTAAACACATTATTTTCATAGAATTAAAGTTTATATATTCCAGTTTCTGTAACATTCAGGACTCCAGTTACAAAAATGGTAAAAGAATTCACTGGCTTATTTTTTCCCAGCATTTCTTCACAGGAAAATAAAGAAAACACATTATTTTTACAGAATTAAAATTTATATTATTCCAGCTTCTGTATCATTCAGGACTCCAGTTACAAAAATGGTAAAAGAATTTATTGGCTTATTTTTTCCCAGCATTTCTTCACAGGAAAAAAGAAAAAAGAATTAAAAAAAAGAAAACTAAAAACTCACATTCCCCTTGATATTTAATTTCCCTTCATATGGATTACCAATCAAAAAAGTTCATAAAGACTTATATAAAGAATTATCAACTTATGTAACCAGCATGTTTTAGGTAGCCTAGACATTTAGCATTTTTTAAATCTTAAAAGAATGATACAGGTGGGTGCTTTACAATGTGTATGCAATTATTTGAAATTTAGACCTCAAAGTATGCCATTACAATAAGACAGAATGCAGTGATTTCCAGTCATGATGTGTTTCTAAAATCTTTCCAATTTGATTTAATAAACAGTGGTTAGAATGTTTTTAAAAAGATGTTAGTTTTAAAAATCAGTTATAAAAATGGTCACTTAAAAATTAATCTAGAAGGTGGCAGAATAGGAGGCCCCAGATCTTCCTTTCCCTAAAGGAGGCACCAACTCAACAGCAATACATGGACCAATTCCTTTTGTGAGAAATTCAGAGACCAGGTAAGAGGCTCCTGTAGCCAAGGCAAGCATGAAACTAGTATTGCTGAGGCCAGTAGGAAAATGTGTGGCACTCATTTGCCATAGCTCCTCCTCCCAGCACAGCACAATCTAGAGAAAACTCCCAGCTCCTGGCTTCTTTCTGGGGAGGGAAAGGCAAGACTGAAACATATGCTTAATGTTCAGACTTTTCAGGGGACAGCCTGAGGGACTGATTTCTGTCTTGCCTGAATCTAAACAATGATAAGAAAGGGTGGTAGGTTAGAGGCCACTGAGAACAAAGGCAATACTTTGGACTAACAAATACTCACTCACCAAAGTTCTTCCCCCCAGGTTAGCATATAATAAGTGGGAGAAAGTCCCCAACTCCAAGTTTCTCCCTGGGGTGGGAAAGTTGGAACACATGTTCAAGATGCTGACCAAGAGACTGGGTTCTGCTTCACTGATTTAGAGCAATGATGTGGCCCAGCATACTATGGAAGCCTGGGGCCACTGAGAACAAAGAAAGCTGGGCAACTTGTTGCAACTCCAGAGAACCTGTGATACCACAGACACTAGAGGGAACAACAGATTATGAGATCCTAGAAAAAAATAAACCAGTAAATCTCTAATTGGGAATTTGCAGACACAAGTGCAGAGAAGCTAGTCCATTCAAAGAAAATCTTTGAGAGCCACCCCCCCCCCCAAGGATCTCTAGCTGTGCTGATTGATGAAAGCCTTTCTTTGTATAAAGCTAGTTTGTGAAGACTGGGAGAGGTGGCTTTTTTTCAAATGCACAGATCTCAACACAAAGTTATAAGGCACATGAAGAAACAGGGAAATATGGCCCAATCAAAGGAACAAAATAAATCTCCAGAAATTGACTCCAAAGAAAGGGAGGTACTGAATTACCTGACAAAGAATTAAAAATAGCTATCATCATGAAGATGCTCACTGAGCTCAGGAAACCTATGCATGATCAAAATGATAGTCACAACCAAAATACAGAAAATGTAAAAAGAACAAAATAGAAATTTTGGAGCTAAAGAATTGAAAAATCCACTAGAGGGTTTCTAGAGCAGATTTGATCAAGCAGACAAAGGAATCAGTGAAATTGAAGACAGGTCATTTGAAATTATCCTGTGGAGGAACAACAACAACAATGACAAGAAAGAATGAAGAAAGCCTAAAGAACTTACGGGACACTCCTTAGCCGACAAATTATGGGAGTCCCAGAGGGAGAAGAAAGAGCGTAAAGGGCTAAGAGCTTATGTGAAGAAATAATGTCAGAAAACTTTCCAAATCTAGGGGAGGAATGGGCATTTGGATATAAGAAGCCCAATGGAATCCAGCTAAGAAGAACCCAAAGAAATCCACACCAAGACACATTATAATTAAACTGTCAAATATTAAGACAAAGAACGAAATTTGAAGGAAGCAAGAGAAAAATGACTCATCATTTTCCCCATAAGACTATGAGCGGGTTTCTCAGGAGAAAACTTGCAGGTCAAAATGGAGTGGGATGATATATTCAAAGTGCTGAAAGATAAAAATTACCAACAAAGATACTATACCTGTCAAAATTGTTCTTCAAATATGATGAAGGAATGAAGACTTTCCTAGGAAAACAAAAGCTGAGGAAATTCATCACCAGTAGACCAACCCTATAAGAAATTCTGAAGAGAGTCCTCCAAGTTGAAACAAAAGGTGTTAGACAACAACATGAAAGCATATGAAAGTGTAAAATTTGCTGATAAGATAAATACATAGAGAAATACAGAACACTGTGATACTGTAATGGTAGTGAGTTAACCACTTCTAATTCTGGTATAGAAGCTAAAAAACAAAAGTATAACTATAACTCTAAAACAAATTAATGGGTACACAATGTAAAAAGATGAAATAAGTGACTAATAGTATAGAGCACATGTGGGTTGGGGAAGAAGTAAACCAGTATACTTTTGTATGAAGTTGAAGTTAAATTGTTATCAGGTTAAAACAGATTGTTATAACTATGAGATGTTTTATGTAAGCCACATGGTAATATGTTGAAGAAAATACCTATAGATGATATTTTTAAAAATAAGGAAGGAATCAAAGCATACTACTACCAAAAAATCAACAAAACACAACGAATGAGAGAAAGTAAGAAAATAGGGACAAAGAGCTATAGGACAGATAGAAAACAATTAACAAAATGTCAATAAGCTTGTGCCTCTCAGTAACAATTTTAGTGTAAATGGATTGAACTCCTCAGTCATAAGACATAGAGCCACTGACTAGATGGAAAAAAAAAAAAGATCCAACTAAATGGTATATACAAAAGACTCATTTTAAATTTAAGAACATACAGAGGCTGAAATTGAACAGATAAATATCCAAAAATCAAAGTGTCAGCAGAACCATGCTCCCTTTGAAATCAGTAGGGGGAGAATCCTTCCTTACCTCTTTTTAAAATCTGGTGGTTTCTCAGCAGTTTTTGGCATTCTCTGGCTTTTAGATGCATCACTCCATTCAAATGGCCATCTTCTCCCTCTTTGTATTCACATTGTCTTCCCTCTGTGCCTGTCTATCTCTGTGTCCAAAATTCCTTCTTTTATAAGGACACTAGTCATACTTAATTAGGGCCCATAATAATGACCTCATTTTTACTTTGTAAGCAATGTTTTTTAATATGAATCTGTTCCCACTGCTACAAAGACAATGATATCGATAAAGAATTGTCAGTTTCCCTTATCAATCAGCCAAAATCCAATCAATCATTAATATCTGAATTTCTCACAAGTACCTATATTTTTATTTTCTAACATTTCTTTAGAAAAAAGTATTCTCTAAAAGTATTGCTTATGAACTTAATACGAACAAATTATGTTTTACTAATTTTGTTTTTCCTAACATTACCTCCCTCAGTGATTATGCCCTAGGGTTATGATTCTAAAATTTATTAATCAGGCCCCTCCATATTCAATTATCCATCATTCCTGAATTTGTTTGTCATATCTTTCCTCAGCCTTCATCTTCTATACTGAGGTTCTAGTATACACTTTTTCAATTTTGATTTTAAAAAGTTTAAGGTTTAAAATGTGAAATCAGAGGATAACCTCCATACTGAAATCAATTATAAAAGACTTATTGCTTTCCACTCTTTTCATAAACATGCTATTGCATTTCAGAGTCTTCATCAATGACTAGATTTTGCTTTAGGAATATTCTTTCACAGAATGTGAAATGTACAAAATCAGGCACATGTTATTTCTATCTAAATACTAATTTTTATCCTACTATTTAATTGATAGACTTTCTTGCCTACTCTCTCATTGTACAGTATAAAAATATTCTTTATCAGTTTCCAGTAAAATGTTTTAATAACTTTACTAATTACTGCATCACTGAAATATACATTTTGAAATATTTCTATCCTATTGTACATTTAGTTTTGTTTCAGGTCAAAATATCTATGATTTAGAGATGGAAAGATGATTAATTAATTTTCCATTTGTTTGGGGACAGGCCACCATTTATAAAGCAAACAGACAAATCACTTCAAACAGAGAAGACACTCAAAAGCAAAGTGGTGTACTTCTTCAATTGATACCCCATGACCTTTCAAGATGAAAGGATAATAATAGTCATTCACTCACAGAAGAAAGAGAAAAGTTCTGTGTGCTATTTACAGGGTTTAGAGGTCACTTGGTTATGCAGAAAACAAAATACAATGGAAACTGCAGAAAGCACTAGAGAGAGGATTCATGGCTACATATTTTTCTAAGCTTCCTATTCACCACAAGTTTTCATCTTTTAATAAGCTCCTCTGTTCCCCAAACTAAGGCCACATTCTGTTTATTGTGTGGCTGGGGCCCCCCTTACGTTCAGCTGTCTATCTGTGCCCTCTTTAGAGTGCAAGTAATTGGCCTAAATCAAGAGCCAAATGGTATGTCTAACTCATTCAGCGTTCTGGTGATCATATGACAGAGCTTAGAGAATTTGAGGGAGGTCTCAAACAACAAAGCAGGATATTATTTTCAGTGAAGTCTTGTGGCTATGTGTACCTCTCTTGCAAGAACAATTAGAGTCTTTGTTTCTCCTATGATCCTAAGAGTCAGCTTGACTGTCTCATTGAAAAAACTCAAAGGCTCTGCCATAGCCTTTCCAAAGCATCATGGATTATATAAAGACCATTCTGTACTCAACCCTTCAAAACATATGTTTAGGAAAAATGAGAGATTTCTCCACTCTACTAGTCAGAATTTATTATATTCAAAAATGAAGTATAACTATGATGGCAAAATCCTGGTTTAAAAGGCATGAAATAGCTAAAATTTAATAAATATAAGTTTTATCTTAAATCATTCAAAATGCAAATTTTGGAATTGTGAGTTAAGATTTTAACTCATGATTTTATTTGTTCTTAATATGTCCATTATACATTTTCTATACTAGTTTACCTGCCCACATTTTGAAAATAAATCTGATTTGTATTCAAAGACTTTTTGAAACTATTCAGAACATACTGTTGGGTTTTTCTCAGAGCTGGTGGAACCATATTGTAAGATATAACAGTAAAACTTTAAAGTTACAGTTGGTTGTGGCATATATAAAGGTATTGATTTCTTTTTTAAAAAAGTAAAATTTAACATATCATATTTAGTAAGTATCAGGGTTAGAAAGAACCTGTGATTGTCACCAAGTACTGCTAACTTATGTTACAGATAACTTTTGACAGCTTGTTAAGAGTCACAATTGAGGGATCTAGAATCCAATACTTCTGATTTTTAGCTCAGTATTTTCCCTCATACTTAACCTTTCTCTTGAGCTGGAGAGACATGGTGCTAATTAAGAGTCGAAATTCTTATATTTTCCAAGATTTTATGAAGAGGTTACACATTTCTACCTCCAAGTTAGGTAATCTACCACCATATTCTTGAACCATAGGGAAAAATCACTTCAATTTGCACAAAACCATGAATCAGCAGAGATGGCAAAATTCAGAGCTTCAGAGTCAACAGGGCACAGCCTACATGACCACTTCAAATCAAAACTATTCAGCACAGGCTTGACGATGGCATTGTAAATTCATGAGACTATTTTTTGTATCATGTCTTTCATTTTGAGACTATAACCACTTCACTTCCTCAGAAACATCTATCAAAAATTGACTACCTTAATAAAATATCCCACAGTTAGATTTTGAAACTTCATTAGTGCATACACTTAATAAACTTGGGAACAAACACCGTGTTTTATCCAAATGTTCATGACACCAGATCTCCAGGACAAAGAGTAGAAAAAGGAAAGCAGACTTTTTTTTAAATTTTTTTACTGTAGATCCACACTAACTCAGGGCTGTTCATGTATATATTAATAAAACTTAGAAGTAATATATTGTAATTGGCCAGAGTTGTAAGAACTTTATGATTGTACATAGAAATCTCTTTTTCTTTCTTTCTTTTGTTTTTTCAGTTTATAAGGAAACAAAAATAACCGTCACTGAATCCTAAAACCTTGCATAAATGATAACCTAATGAAATGTATTATTAAATGTAAAATCTAGAAAAATATAGAATAATCTTTTCAAATGCCTTGAATAAGTATCTTAACAATACCTTCCCTGGGCTGAGTTCACTTTTTGTATAAAATGAAAGGACTAGATTAAATCATCTCTGAGTATTAATCCATCCACCTGATCAAACATTATTATTCTATTAAAAATTTTAAAGTCTATAAAATTACCACCAGTTGTGAAAACTGCTTTGGTTTGTTGTCAAAATATTTATTATAAATGTTAGAAAGTGTTACTGGTTTTTCAGCAGGGTCTGATAAAAGTTTTGAATTCTCTACATCCCAGACTCAGACTTTTCTCTGTAAACACATTTTGTGCAATAAATATTCAAAAATTAAAGACTACACATTTTCAAAATCGTATGTTTAGAGTCTATATATTTATTAGTATGAGACTTTAAAGAAATAATACTTTTTTAAGAGAACTAAAAATATCTAATATTTGAGGTAAGAGAATCAAATATTTATTCCGTATATCAGGAGTCAGCAAACAGCAGCCTGCAGGCCAAATCAAGCCTGCCATGTGTTTCTTGAAATAAAACTTTATTGGAACACAATAACACTTATATGTTCACATATTGTCTATGGTTACTTTTAAACTGTAATATCAGCGTTAAATATTTGCAACAGACACTGTATAGCCGGCAAAATTTGAAACATTTACTATCTGAAATATTTACTATCTGGCCCTTTACAGAAAAAAAATTGCTGAACTTTACCAGATGTTATAAACAAAGGGGAAAAAAGACCGTGCAATTCAGGTTAGTACTGGAAAATAATATGAAAAATTAACATCCACTGGAAAAACCAGAACTTGTACATAAAGAATTAATAGTAGTAATTTAGCTGGAAATTAGTTTTAAGGACTTGTTTTGAAGTTGTACTTAAACAGCCAGAACAGCCCCTTGGAATTAATGCTCAGTTTTAGGTTTACAGAATTATTGTAAAGGTAGTACAGAGAGTTCCTGTATACTTCATACTCAGTTTTCTCTATTAATAACATTAATATGGTACACTTGTCATTTAATGTAATACATTAATGAACCAGTATTAATAGATACTTAATATCTAAATCCCCTACTTTATTTAGATTTCTTTAGTTTTTACTCAATGTCCCTTTTCTGTTCTAGGATCCCATTTAGGAAGCACATTTAAGAGCCAAATCTCCCCCATACCCCCTTGGTTATAATTGTTTCTTCCCTTAGTTTTAGACTCCCTTTAGTTGTGACTGTTTCTCAAAGTTTCCTTGCTTTTGATCATCTTGACACTTTTGAGGATTAGAGTCCAGGTCTTTTGTAGAATATCTTTATATTGGCACTTGTCTTATGTTTTTCCTATGATGAAATTAGTCAAATGTGTTTTGGGGAAGAAGATCATAAAGGTAAAAGTATCATATCAAGGATGTCTACTATCAGCAGGACATTATTATTAATGTTAACCTTGATCACCTGGCTTGAAATAGTTTTTCACGTTCCTCTACTGTAAAGTTACTCTTTTTCTCTCCTTTCTTACTGAACTTAGTGGAAGAAATAATTATGCAGTGTCCATATTTAAGGAGTATGAGATTATGCTTCAGCTCTTTGGTAGTAGAATATCTATATAAATTACTTGGTATTCTTCTGCATGGGATATTTGACTATTCTCCCTCATTTGTTTACTTATTCAATAATTGACTTATATGAGTGTAGACTCATGGTCATTTATTTTGTACTTTGGTTTATAAATCAATACTACTTTCTGGTCACACTTTGACTATTTTGACATACTTTGGTGCACTTGCGTTATTGTATGTATGTTTGTGTGTGTGTGTGTTGAGCACTTTCTAACTCTCTGATACTACAAGATGTTCCAGATTCATCTTGTATATTTCCTTCCCCTGTCCTATCAGGCGTTTCTCTGAATAGCTCTGGTTCCTTTTACTGGAGAGTGGTATTAGAAACTAGATATGTATGTTAGGTATCCTTCTTACAACTGAAGTGTCATTGCTTCTAGGCCCTCTAAGCTGACAGAGCATGGTTGATATGTGTACACTAATCTGTGTGTATATACCTATTTATAAATACTTCTATATGTAACCACCAGTATCTTCAGTAAGCTAAACATGGGTTCATACTGATACTCTCATCCATTACCACAAGGATCTTTCTCGCCTATACTCCTTACTTCTCTGTAAATTCCCTCTGCAGAAGTGAGAAACCTGACTCCCTCTATTCACCATCTATTTATTTAATTGTTCAATTTGGTACACATGTATATTGGTTTCAGAAACATAAATCTCCATCCCCATTGGAAGAAACTTTACCAACTAGAGTATAGGGCTTAAGAACATTTTCTTTTGCATTTAGCCTTACAGGTTTCACTCATATCCACAGTTATTTAGGACAGCACCTCAATCACCAACCACCCTTGGTAAAACTATTTCATACATTTGTAATGTATGTGGAGTCTTTTGTCACATTCTGCATTCTCCTGGGATCCCCAGACTTCATCAATTATTTTTTTAATTGCATACATTAAGGTTTATTTTGTATGCTATTAAGTTCTGTTGTTTAAAAAATACTTGTGACTTGTATTCACCATTATATTATCATACAAAATGGTATCACCACCCTAAAAATTTCCCCTGTGCTTGACCTATTCAACCCTCCCCTCTTTCATTCTGTTTTAATGAAAAATGCAATGGGATCCAGTAGGTTTATTTTTTGTTCTCTTTCAAATGCAAGATCTTTCATCAATAGACAAATCTATCATTGTAATAAAGTTTGATACATAAAGGAAGGAAAGAAAAACAAAATTGCATTATCATTGATGTCCTAAAAACACTGACAAACTATGCCAGCCATTCCTGTTACAGTACTAAGGATAGACATAGAGGGAAAACTCCCAGATAGCATAAAGATTAATCATCAGTAACTAAATCTTTATGGAAAAGCAAATATATACAGGTGTCAAAAAATCATGAGAATCTTAAATAGAAAAAACCGACCACTGAGTATTGTTTTAGCAGAGTATTGAAATCGGTATGGTATTGTCTTGGCTAATTGACTAATCTACAGGAACAAAGGTGAATTTGTAGGTTTTTATCTGCTGGAGAAGCAAGTAATTTCCATTTGGTAGAAGAGATAGACCAGTGGTTGCTGTTTTTAGCCCTGCTAGCCATCATAGTTATACTTCATTTGCGATGCAACCATTTTTGCATCTTACCCAGTAATAATTATAATCCTAATATTTCTTTGTTAACTGTTCTTTGAACAAATTGTAATGTCTTACTGGTTCCTTCATTAATTAATGAGTAAGACAATTCTTTTATGAGTTTATTTTATATTTGTTATAGAGTCTTGATTTTATCTTTTTTGAAAATTGTCCTTTAACAGGGTTAAACTGACTATAAATAAGTAAAATATATTTTTGAAATGAATAGAATTAATAATATGAAAAAGATTGCTTTTTTTAAAAAAACCTGGAAAATTGTTTTTAAAAATAGCACAGAGCCTTCCTCTCAATTTTGCTGTGAACCTAAAAACATTCTACAAAATTAAACTCTTTAAAAAATGGTACAAATAATATGCATTTTAAAAATTCCCTTTAATCCAATAGTATAACAACAGCTTAACAAACATAAGGAGAAAACCAAAAATCAAACCAAAACAAAAGTAAGCTAACTAATAAGTAAAGACATAACAGACTGTGTCTGTGGATGAGAAATGAGACAGAAACACAAAACATTAACGAGGACCAAAGCTACAGACTTCCTGAGCACTGGGAGCAAGAGGATCGGCTCCTGCATAGTGAAGGGAGATTGGAGGGGGAGCCAGGTTAAAACACTGAGGCTGAGGGTTTGAGTGGGGCTACTCTGCAGGTGAAAGGGGACCAAACAAAAGATGTGCAACCTACTGCCAGGTACTGTGCCATTATCAGAAATTCTGGGCCTACCTTATTTCTCCCATAGCCCTAGTAACCCAGGTGACAATAATTCCTAATCAATCTTAAATTCCTGTTGCCACTTAGAAACCCAAAACAAGTAGAGAGGGAAGAGATATACCTGAGGAAACATGTAGCAGAGAAAGAACAAGAGAAAAAAGCAAGGTACAGGAAAAGGGAGACATATCATAAAATCTTTCCATCTTTTCACCTCCAAATCAAAATTCCAAAATGCACAAAGAAATATAAGACTGAGAAAGAGAGTCAACAAAATAAAAATAATACATATTTTCACATCTAAGTTAAATTTCTTTTACAGAAAAAAATTGACAGTTAGTAAAAATATAATGAGACCTTAGATTTATTTTAAAAATAAATAAAAAACAAAAACATCAGAAATGAAACAAAATGGAATTAAAAAAACTTTAGAAATCTCAAAATGAAAAATGTAGTCATTGAAATGAAACACAGCATAGATGATATTGTACAAAAAGGTAAATTAGTGATCTCAGAAGATTGAACTAAGAGTGGTTGAGACATGAATTAGAAAAAGAATTAAAAGTACAAAGAATGTAGATTAATAAAAAAACCACTTTCGTTTAAGAGGTGTTCCAGAAGAAGACATCAGAGAGAATGGGCTAGAAGTGATATTTGATTAAATAGTTGTTGAAAATTCTGCAAAGGCAAGAGATAGATCAATGCGTAGATACAGCACTTTGAATGATTATTGTGACAAATAAAAGTAAATCCACATTTAGAATGATTATAATGAAGCTATATAATATCAACAATAAAAAGATTTTCTTAAAAGATAGCACTAAAAAAATCCCACCTTCCCTTCAAAGAAGGAAAATTACCCATATCACTAGTAATATTTTCAAAATGCTGAAGGAAAATAACTCTGTTGGCAATCAGCAACCAGATATGTATTCCCAGTAAAACTTTCATTCAAGAGTGAGGACAAGGTGAGTGAGGATGTTTTCAGACAAAAGCTAAGAAAGTTTATCACCCAAAGACCATCAGTAAAATCACCAGAAAAGCCTGTGCACCAGTAGCAAGATACAATGATAGGAGGTATGGATTATAGGCAAAATACTGGCAATAATACTTGATAAAATATTTTCAGAAATTAATGATAGACTGTAAATATATTTAATAATTACACATATGTATATTCTATGAAAGCTAAAGTTAAAATATAAACAACAATAGTATGATGGAGAAAGTTGTTAAGCATGCAAAATTCCCTCTAAATAATTATATTAGACTTAACTATATAATTAAGGAAATATATAAATAAATAGAAATAAAATCTTGTTCACAAAGCAGTCAAGGAAAATAAAGGGTTATAGTGTATTTAATCAATCCTATGGAACATGGGGAAAGAAAAAGAGAAGCACAAAAACAGGATAATAAATATTAAATACAAAATAATAAGGTAGAAATATGAAAAAAATATCAATAAAAATATTTTAAATGCATCTGTTAAAACTTTAATCATATTGGTTTTAGAAAATCAGTTCTATGCTTCTTCTAAGAGTCATATATATAGTAAAAGTGAAAATGAGTATTAAAAATAATAGGTACCAAAAAAATAATAGGTACCAAATAATAGATATCACATGGAGTAAAGTATCTGTTTCTCATAGAAATAGGTTATTCAAGGAGACAAACATATTTTGCTCCTAATAGACAATATACATTCTTTTGAGTGTATATTAAACTAAGTACTAGGTCACAAAAATTACAACAAATTTCCAAAAATCAATGTCATACAAAATATGTTTTATGACAACAACACAATTAAATAGGGAATGCCATACAAACATAGCCCTGCCCCCCCAATCACAAGAGTCTGGAAATTTTAAAATATACACTTAAATAACTCAGTGGATAAAGATGAAATCAACATGAAAAGTTTGAAGCTTTCATTAAGCAATTACTTTAAGATAATTGAATGTGTACTCAAAAATTTCAAAATTTCTTGCCTCAAATACATACACAAATACAAATATTCAGGCCTATTTTTCTTAAAAATTCCAACAGATATTCTAGATATTTTCCCTCTCTGATTCTGTGAAATAAACAGAGCTATCTTATCCATTTTACAAGGCTAACCTTATAACTAAAACCAAAGAAAGTACAGAAAAATAAAATCACAAATCAAACTAACTTACAACTCTCAGATGAAAAATCAGAGATTAAGCAGAAGTAGGTTGAATAACACATCAGGACCAATTACAGTTCATCCAGGAATGTTTGGATGTTCAACATTTTAAAAATCTATTAAAATAATATATTATATTGATAAAATAAAGCACATTTTAATGATCACCTTAAAAGATACAATTTCACTTTTGATCAAAACTATTTTTTAAATTTTACAAAAAGTAAAAAGAATTTCCTTAATCTAATAAAGGGCATCTTTTAAATTCTACAGCAAATGAAATACTAATTATGAGAGTAGAAACATTCTCACTAAAATCTCGGATAAGAGAATTATGTATATTATGCATACAACTATTCATCATTCCTGCACAAGTGAAGAAAATATATAAAGAAACACTAAAAATGGAAAGAAGAATAAAGTCAGATTTTTTTCACGTCATAATGGTCTACTTAGAAAATGCAAGAGAATTTAAATATATACTATTAGAACTAATGAAAGAGTTTAGTGATGTGCAAGAGTTTTTGAAGAAAATTTAAAAAAGGTACTGAAGGATAAATAAAATCTAAATAGAGAGTTATACTAAATTCAGATTGGAAGAATTGTTAGTGTGATACATTCTCTCTAAGGTAAACTAGAAATCCAATCCCATTTTAAACTCATTGCAACGAACAAAGTGCCAGTTGTGATCAAGACAATTTTGAAGAACAAGGATGAAATGGGGCAGTTGCCTGACTTACAGAAAACTATAATAATTACAGTGTGGGTACAGGTGTGGACAAAGTGACTAACAGTGTTGCACAGAGCACCTAGCATATACTAATATGCCTTTATAAATCAGCAAAGACAGTATGTGATTATTCAGTACATGGACAATTGGCTAATCATAGGAAAAACAAATAAATTTAGATGCTTACCATACATATTTCTTCTATACTTTCTACAGTGAAATTAAAGACATAACTGTCTTTGGAGTAAAATAAGAAAGTTTATACATGAACCTGGAGTATGAAAATATTTCATATTTATGACAGTTTCAACTGCTGTAGATAAATATTAATAAAAGCTACTAATTAGCAGTTTTTAATGAAAAAAATCAGGAGGATAAAAACTGTTTGATGTGTGAAGGTGAGACATGACAATGCGAAGTATTGTCATTTATAGATTATTTGATATTATTTAAAACTGGAAATCTTTGAAGATACCTGATTTAATATCAAGAAGAGTGTTTATGTCAGATTTATACCTGCTCACTATACAGTAACAATTCTATATACAATTATCATAAAAATGACTCATAATTTGACCATAAAAAGTACTACATGCAACATATTAATAAAGTGTTGAAGCTATTCCCTTTGCAACATTAATCTTTATTCTATGTATACTATTACTTCTCAAGGAGAAGAATGTAATTCATCCCTATCATTTTAAATCATATTTGAAATCTTTGATAGAAAGCCTCTTAAAGTCCATGTTAGTTTTACTTCTGCATACTTCATAGTGTGGTATTCTTTTGTCAATTTTTGTCCTTAAAAAATGCAAAAGCAGCACTGTACTCAACTACAAAAGATAAATACTACTGGTCAACATAACACTACAAATAAATTTTATAGACAAATTACAATTGGTGGAAAATAGTGTAACTAACTGTCAAATTATGTTTATTGTGAAACATTTATGAAGAATTCCTACAGATCTGTAAGAGAAGAGCTGCCACAACTCAATAATATTGCCAAAACATCAAATGGAGAAACAACCTAATTGAAGAAAGGGGAAATATATGAAAATGAATTTTCATAAAATTGGGAAGTGAAAAAATTATAAAGAAAATGTTTGATATCACTAATACTCAAGAATATGCAAATTAGACAATTGAGATTTTATTTCACATATATCAAATTGGTAAAATTTTAAATCTTTATAACATCAAGGGTTAACATAAATAGAGAGTAACAAGAATTGTTATGTCCTTAGGAGTATAAATGGACAAAAACATTTTGAGCAAATAATTTCCAAAAAGAATAAAGCTGATGCATTCCTGTTAAGTAAAGTTGGTTCAAAATAGAAACAAAAAAGCTAAAGCAGACTAAATTCTCATCTATGAGAAATGTACAAGTAAATTATGCTGTAGAAATCATGATAGAAAATACTATGCAGAAGTTACAGAATCTGGAGCTACACATAAAAAAAGGATACATTTCAAAAATATTTTAAAAAGCAAGTTGCTGAATGATATGTGTAGGCATTTTTAAAGTTTAAAAACTTGCAAAATTACCATATTTTGTTTGTGAATACATACATTTATAGCAATCCATAAAATTATACAAAACATCCAAATGATCCAAATCCTATTCATAAAAGTGGTAGCTTATGAGGAGAGATGTATAAGACAATTAAACAAGAAATATACTTTACAAATTTAAGTACAATTCGAAAAGAAACATAGCAAGACATTATTATTTCAATGAGGACAAGGAATATGGATGTGGATGCTTATTTTTAATATCTTTCTGATTATTTGAAATACAAAATATTAAAATAAATCCCATTGAAGAATACCCTTAAGTATTTATTTAACATTTATGGCAAATAATAAATGGATAATAATGCAGAAAACAATTTTTAAAATTAAAATAATGATTTGACAGTTGCCTAGAAGATGTTAATATTTAACATAACCCTACTGTAATGGAAATGATATAAATGATCTTGACCAAGGAACATACAAATAATTTAAAGGAAGGGGGGAAAAAATCAGAAAGAAATATAACAATATGTGGTAGTTAAGAAATGATCAAGAGGGCATTTCATAACAATGGGTGAAAGAATAGATTATCGATTATTCCTTATATGTTTTTTTAAACACTTAACTAGCTAATGGAAAGAAAAAGTAATAGAGCTATTTTGTATCATATTTAATATGCATTATATATCTTATGCATTAAGTGTATATGTGTTTTATTATATATTGCCAAGAAAATGTTCATAGAAAGTCCTCAAATCATATTTTAAATCTATTTAACTATCTATAACTTTAATAATAGTTATCTTAATTTTATTTTTAAACACCTAAAATACTAGAAGGAATATCTCAATCTGGAGATGGTAACACAAATTTGTACATCTATGTGGGGCTTGTGTTTGAGATCTGTATACATTACACACCACATTATGCATTTTATACTGGAAAAACATGGTTACCTCTAACTAGAGGGTGGCAATCAGGTAGAGAAATTACATAGAATTGTTAGATTTTGAATATACCTTGTTCTTGGTATTTGATTTTGAAAACACATGAGTATTGTATATATGTAAATTAAAGAAATAATTTAAAAACAAGATTTTAAGAAATAAAATGAAATAAATGAACTAAAAGGATTGGCCAATGAAATGTATGTGAGCTTAGCCTTTATTTACTGAAAAAAGTAAGAAACTGAAACAAAATAAAGGAGAATGCATGAATGATTTGGTACTGTGCTTCATCAGTTCAAGAATAAGAGAAAACCAGAACCCATAAGTGAAAATATCAAAATATTATGTAAATATTTAAAATATATATAGGATAGGAGATATAAAATCAAAGGAAAAAGAATAAAAATAGGAGAAAACATTAAACATTCTGTCATATATAAAAGCCTAAAAACTCCAGTAAATATTGATAAAGTAGAGATGATTCCCATGATAAGAAATATAAATGGTCAATACACATATCAGAAGATCTCAAATTTAAAGGAGATACTATTGTTAACACATCAGATTGATATGAGGGGGAAATATAAATATAAATATAAATATAAATATAAATATAAATATATATATATGTGTATATATATATATATATACACACACATGTATCTCCAGTGTTACTAAATGTTTCCAGAAACTAGACATTTTACAAATTGTTCATTGTTATTTAGTTAAAAAAATATTTGAGGCAACCTGGAAGTTTCTATAAATGTTTTAAAATGACTTTTGACCTCCAAATATTATACTGGCTACTTATCATGTAGAAATATACATATTTATAGTCAACTATATTCAACATATCCTGTGTCTAATATCAAATATTTAGAAATAACTAAATGTTTAGCATAATAAGTGTGGCAATATATAAAATAAACTGAAGCAATTTTTTAAATTGGGGTAAAACTGTAATGTCTATTAGGAGATTACAGTTGAAACGTTACACCTTGCTGCCATACATATAGGTGAAAAAAAATGTTGCAGAGCAGTCTGAAGGGCATTGCTTAGCAAGAGTATTAGGAGTCTGTAATTGCAAGAGACCAAAAATAACTTTGATGAGTTATTCCAAAGAGAGACATATTCAAAGTATTATTCCATCCCAAAGAAATGAAAAAAGAATTGCAAATTCAAGTCTCACAAAAGGCAAAGACTCCTGGTAACAGTTACTGTGGGGCCAACATGAATCTTATTTTTATCTGGTCCCTGCTTCTCTCCAAGTATTGGAGTCATTGTCTCAAAGTTTTCGCCATGTCCACCAAGAACTCCAGGGTTGTATGCTTTATACTTTGAAATTAAAGAGGATAATATTATTCTTCTACCAAATCCAGCTCAAACTTTTGGGAAAAAGGCAAACAAAACAAAACAAACAAAACCAAAAAAAACTGTTTGGCCCAGTTGCTTCTAATCAATGTAATCAGAGCACTGGAGTGTTCAGTGCTTGATCTCTCTTGGTTTAACTAATCTTAGTGGTGAAAGAGACACTACAAAAATGTAGAGGATTCTGACTCTGTGGCTAGAGTGCAGGGTTTTCTGTTTGTATAATAAGTAGTGAAATACTAAAAAGGTAACCCTAGTAACTTACTATTTAGCCAAGGGAAATTGGCTCACACTGGAGAGCAGTCTTGATTTAGGATGGGATTCACTGTTAATCTGATTCACTAGCTCAACAGCATTATTAAAGACCCATCTCATATCATTTCTTCCTTCTGCTGTGTCAGTTTTGCCCTAAGCTGGTTGCAGGATGACTGTCAATAGTTTTGAACCTACATTCATTCTCATCCTCATCTAGAGAGAAAGACATCTTCTGAAAGCTCTGGCCAGAGAATGAGAAAACCTCTTTCCCAGACACCCCCATTTTGTGCCCTTTGCATCTCAGGTACAAGTTTGATCACATAACTTTGCTTGAACCAATGACTGTGACTGAGAAATGGGATTGTGTACAATGTTTAGGGCCAGAGATGGTGCCATATTCCCCTGAAAGCTTTTGTGTTACATATGGAGGGAGATAAACCAGGTAAAAATGACTAGAGAGAGAGAGAGAGAGAAGAGAGAATGGGTTCTTGCAAAACAAGCCCAACAACAAATCCTTTGAACCTAATTTGACTTCAGAAAATATAAAGGGCTTTTAAATGGGTAGAACTCAGTGACTATAATGAGGAGACTTTATTTTCTTTTTAATGCCCTTAAACACATTCTGTTGGATTTCCTTTCCCCAAGTCTGGAAGATATGTGAGGCAGCTTTTAAAGTTTTTCCAGTCACTTTGTCTTTTGGAATAATATTTCAGGTATTTAAAAGCCAAATACAAGCAAACCCAAAATCAATCTCCGGTTACATGCAAAATTGTTCCCTTTCTTTTCCCTAATCTCCCATCCTCATCCCTGTTTCTACCACCATGTTCTAGTTTATGGCATGTAAGTTTCTTACTCTTCTTGATATATCTTCTCTCCTTTTTGCTTCTAGACGGGGGAAAGCATTCAAGGGCAAAAAGAAAGATCTTTTTATTTACCAGATTTTGCTTCTTGGGTTTGTTGATTTTCGTTGTTTGTTTGTTTTTAGCTCCAAAATTCATTGTTGTGATATATCTGTCATCCCTGGCTCTTTATCTACTGAGGCATTTTGTTGAATTTTTGGAAAATAACACTGCCAACATGAAGAAGGTCCCTATGCTCCTCTCCCAATAACTCTCATGAGCTGCTTGGTCCAAGGAAGATGCCAGTAAAAATTTTATATATCAGTTAATATCCATCTATAGCGACATGCTTACTGTCAGTTATGTATCTCAACTCTCCATACTATAATATTGTTTTTGTTGTAAGCTCCCCTCTCTTGCATTTTTTGGAAGAAAAAAAAACACACAATCCTCATCCTTTTAGTACTTTCTTCTCCTACAATTGCTTTGAATTGTGTTAATTTTAGCATAATTCTAGTCTCACCAGATAAATGTGGTTGACTAAAGTTTCTCAATGAGGTTTACAGTCATTACATAAGTTAGACCTGCATGTACTTTTCTAGACTCATTCTTTAGACTGTTTGGGCTTTTTATCACTAATATCCTCAACTTTGACTCCTGTCTCCAACTCCCATGCAAAATCAGGATTCTATTTTTTGTTTAAAAATCTATGTAGCAGCTTGAATTAGAAGAATAGAAGAGAGGGATTCCATGTTTTTATTAAAAATTTTAAAAATAATTGAAAAGCTGTTTACTTAAAAATATGTTTAAAATAATCTTTTTAAAAGTTCCATAATGAAAATGTGTTATCAAACAGAAGAAATGTAGAATGTGTGTTTTGAAATTATTCTATATTAAATAACTATTTGTTCTCTTGGGTTTCACAGGAGAATTCACAAAGAGCATTTTTAAAGTTGCCTTTGTGCTCTGAATGATATCTATAGCCCATCAGCATGCTTTTGTGGAATATATAGATAAGGAACTGACAATACATTTCAACAAGCTTAATTTTGAATTGAGAATTCCAAAGAAAGTGTATATTTAGGCTATTTAATGCTGTTTATTTCTGAGAAAACTCAAATTATATCTTTCCTCTGAAAAGAAATTAATTTCTAAATAAAAAGTTAAAAAGAAGTAATTAAAGTTTAAACAAGTCCTTAAATACCCCAAGCAGACCATCTAAACAGAGCTTTTGTTTAAGGAAATATAGATATTATAATTGCTGATTTATACCTGTGCCAAAATGATAATTATATCTGATATTGGTATTGATAGAGTTGAGAATTAACAGCCTCTACTTGTTAAATAATAGTATTTCTACACTTCAGCTGATTCTATTTCTGAATATAACCTTGACCCTATTTATTTGTCTAATCAAAAAAATCACTTTCTTTAATATGTAAGAATACAGAGATATTCCTATAGAAGGCATTCTTTGTATAATTTATAAAACCTAAAATATCCAATGAAATAAAAAAATAAAACTTCATATTTTCACTTGAATGATTACAAAGTGGTGACTATTTTAATTGCTGTTGGACAGGCTTCAGTCTCAGGAGCTCACCTAGACTCCTCTAATGTTTTGTTTTTCTTTTTTTTTTTCCTTGTGCTACTGAACAATTCTGGATATAGTGAACATGAAATAGCTCTCTTTACTCTTAAGCTTCACTCTATTTTCAGAAAATATTAGGGTTTCTCATAAACTCAGACTTAATTCTGTGATTATCAAAAGTCAAAACATGTATATATATGGACATATGAATTTATCTACACACATGTATCTGTAGAGAAGCACCTTTCCTTTCAAGAAATGACTTAAAGTTTATTCTAATGATAAATCTCTATAAATCTGTATATGCCTCTTATTATCTTCTAATGACACATATGTGAGAGATATATAAGTACTAATTTTAATGTATGGTGATAATTTCCTACGATTTCAATAGTTCATGTAAATATAGACACTTTCTGTGACTAGAATCTCTGTAATGAATGCAACAATCTAAGAAATACATGTAAAATTTCATAGCTTCTATATGATTTATTGGATGAAAATTTATATATTTAATTGGTTTATATTGATATACAATAATTTTAAATAAAGAAAAAAAAGAATAAAGAGAGAAAGAGTCAGACACAGAGTGAGACAGGGAGGAAGGAAAAGAAAAAAAGTAAGTTTCAGGTTCCCTAAAGCCATACAATTGTGTGTTAATGATATATCAAATTCTAATTACTGAATTACATATCCAGAAATTAGAAGCAATACAGTTTTTATTTGAATAAGGGAGATTCCGTATAAACCTCTTCCACTTTTTCCTCTCATATATTATTATTATGGAAAAATAAAATAAATGGTAATTTGTCCTGTATCTGTATACACGAGTGGGTGTATGTATACATATAGTCATTGCGCAGTATAGTAATTTTCACCATGTTTTATCTAAAACCAAGAATCGTAAGAGTAGCATTTATTAAGAACACATGAAGGGTTATTTTGGTCATCATGACTTGTTTGCTTTCTGCTGGTAATCAGATAAGTGCTGTCACATGGCAGGAAACATTAAACAAATGGTCTGGGTAAGGTTACATACATTTGTGAAGTAACCTTCTGTCTAAGTGAATAGTTAATTGGACACCTTTGTGAAACCCTATTGAAAAGTGGCAGTTCCATTAAGCCCTAAGTCAATAAAAACAACATGAGCCTAATTTGTTTTTATTACTACACAAAAGAAAATTATAGAAACATTTAAAATCTGCAGGAATTCATTGTAGGATATAAATATGCTTACTTGTCTTTCCTTTTTGTTTCTCAGGCTGTAGTCTATGCTTTTCAGAGAGGCTTTTTAATATTCAGGATTGGTATTTTTGCAAGGTGAGAGTTAAGGCAAAATTTTTGGAAAGCTGAATTCCCAATCTAGTGACTGCTGGGACCAAAGAAACTGTTCTTTTCATAATTTCAGTCATAAATCTTTCACTCACTGAATATTGCTGAGAGCATAGGACCCAGTAGAAGAATCAGGGCTAAAGGAGTTCAAGAACCTCTAGTTTTCTGTTGCCCTTTCTCTCCTAACCTCTGCCCGCTCCATTTCCATATTTGGAATCTTTGAAAATTGAGCTAAATTGAAGCTTACTTAAAATGCTAGAATATAAATAGGATGCTGCTATTTATTCCAATTTGGATGTTCTATAGCAATAGGCAAAATAATTTTATCATTTTAAGAGAAGACATGTTATACAGAAGATCATAGCCTAGTAACCTGGACACATGGATTCAAACTTGCCACCAGAGAGCTGGCTTTTTCATCTACAAAATGGGGATAATAATAATATCTACCTCATGAAGTTGTCCTGAAGATTAAATGAATTCATTTATGAAAAGTGCTTAAAAGAGTACCTGGCCATTATAAGCTCTATTTAATAGTTTGCTATTTATTATTACTTGAAATGATTAGATAAACTCTCTGATTATAAGTTCAACCATTTATCAGTATACACAAATGTTTTTTCTAATATGAACATTTTAGTCAGGCTAAGATAAAAGACTGTAAAATTAGCTATTTAGATCAACAATATTCCTCTCAATAGAAAGATTTTAAAATTATTTTAAATTATCAAGCTATTCCAAATAAAGTAGCAACTTTGTGGTTAGAGATACTGCCTAATATATAAGTATTCTAAAATTCATGTATGAAAATAGAAAAATATCCAAGAATGCTAAACAGTCCCATCATGTCTTCTTGTCTTATTGCAGCTAAAGCCAGTAAATACTGAGTATGTGTAGGAAAATTGATTAGAAATTGTGGGGGATTAAAAATATCAGACATGGACCTTGTCTTCATAGGTTCACAAAAGGATGGAGGGAGAGACTAGAGAACAAAAGAATGCAAATCTAGTTCAGAAAAGTGAGAAATGGTTTACTAGTAGCTAAAGGTTTTAATGGGTGAATTGAGGAAAGAGAAATGAATTCTGACTTACTATCTAGAGCAGAGATTTCACATTTACTGAGTGTTTGGCTCTCTGCCTATTAGGACCATGATCCGTGATTCATGGCTGCTACATTGCATGGTGCTTTAAAATATCAAGAACAGCTCAACACTGTATATTTGTAAGATTCAATAAGTTAATGCATTTAGTAAGCATTTGTAGGTTAATCATAACCTATAGCCCTTCTACATAGCACAGAGAAAAATGAAAATGAATACAAAGCAAATATACAGTTTAGATGTATAATATATATTATTTAGTACAGTTCAGACAAATAGCACATACATAAACACATGCACACTAAGAAATTATTCTCCATTTTGTTTTAAAATCTTATTTGCTGGTCAAGAACTGTTGTAAGTGGAAAAAAAAGTAGACCAGCAATTGCTAGGTAAGTAAAGTGAAAAGATGTTGAGGTCATTGCCAATAAACTACTACATAACATACATAAATTAAAATGTTTATTGCTGTGGTTTTAGTTTTAATTCAACCATTAAGGGAACCTGCACTCAGTATCTGATAGAAGGTATGTGGCTTCCTCTCCATGAAAACAGGAAGAGATTTATTTTGGGCTAGAGAAAGAATTATCAATTGTTTTATGTACATCATCAACATTATGGTGATTTAAATGTCCTTGTCTTTCTGCTTTTCCACAAGATAAGAGATATATTAGCAGGTAGGAGTAAATGGGAGGGAAATTCTTATAGGAAAATAGCTACTTGAAAGTGCTAAGAAAGCAATTAAACACCTGCCTGATTTAGTGGGAAGCAAATGGGTCTCTCCCACTAGGATTACAGAGGAGTGAGCAGATGCAAGAGAGACTTGGAATAAAAGTGATTATGCAAAAGCCTGGAAGACACAAAAAGGGAAATTCTGAAGTCCCGGGAAGTGGCATGGAAGAGAAGAATCCTCTAAGTAGCATAACGGTAGGAAGGCAGTATTCAAACACAGGGAAACCAGCTGAGCGTGAATGCCAGGGTGTAAGCAGGTGAATCCAGAACTTTGAAGGACTGAGTTAATTTGAGTGACACTAATAAAGAGAAGACACCAGTGTCCGTTTTTTTACCAGGGCACAGTCTATTTTTGCCCTTGATTTTATACTTGGTGATATTTGCAAATAGGTAAAGCTTGAAAGTATGCGTTTACTTACCGGAAAAAAATAAAAGAATATCCAGAAAATACAGCATACACTTCCAAATTTCCTGGAAAGGAGCCACATTTTTCATCTGTTTTAAGTTAGCAAGAAGATTAACAGATAAGATTTTTTTAAAAATAGGTATAATTTAACAAGCAGCTCCAGAGTAAATTGATGGGAATCTTGAAATAACAAGGATGACTTAGGAAGATCTCTTTCACTGAATCCTGAGCAGAAAAACTGCATGCCCTAGACCAGAAGGCAAGATGAGGGGGACAACTTTACACTTTTCCTGTTTTGAGCTCCTGTAGGCATTGCCCTAACACAAGCACTTCCTCCTGTCAGCAGCATTCAGGTCTAACATTTAGTGCTAGAAAACTTTCAGAACCTTTCTCACCATAGACCCTCTGAAGTTCCAGTGGCAGAGAGGCCGTCTCTATTCTCAGCGATCTGGACCTCAACCCTGAAGGAACCTGTGTTCATGTTCTAGGTTCTTGAAAGAGCAACATTTCCCTTTATATTCTACTCTTAGAGGTTCAACTGCTTCCTGCAGCTATAATCTGTGTTACTTCAGGACCCTCTTCTTTTTTTTTTTTTTTTTTTTTTTTTTGTGGTATGCGGGCCTCTCACTGTTGTGGCCTCTCCCGTTGCGGAGCACAGGCTCCGGATGCGCAGGCTCAGCAGCCATGGCTCACGGGCCCAGCCGCTCCGCGGCATATGGGATCCTCCCAGACCGGGGCACGAACCCGTATCCCCTGCATCGGCAGGCGGACTCTCAACCACTGCGCCACCAGGGAGGCCCAGGACCCTCTTCTTGATTTTTTGGTCTTCTTACACTTCTTTAACCCGTTCTTTATATTAAATTCCTTCTGTTAAATTAACTAGTGGAGGTATTTCTGCTTACTTGTGGGAAAAATTGGTAAATAACATTAATTTTTTTTGAAAACTTCAGAGTCAAGAATCTGATATAAGAAAAGTAGAAAATACTTATGAAAAGGTCAGTAAAGTGCCATATTTTCAGACAATAAAGATTTTAGATGTAGAGTATTAGAAAAAGCTATGTGTTTTTTTCATATTTCTTGTTTGTGCTTAATCAGTGGAATGGCATTTCTACACTGAGGGAAGCCAAATTTCCAAAAGCCTGCTAAAGGCTTTCAAGATTCATTTATTTTAGTTATTACACTTCCAAGCTGCAAGATCATTTCTCAAATAAGAAGACTCAATAGATGTCATTGTTTAGGGGATTTAAAATTCATCCCAAAATTTATGACTCTCACTTCAAGGATGAAAGATGACTTCTAAAGCCAAAGTGACAGAAAAAAAAAAAAAACTTGTTTAGGAAAGAATCAAATCAGATTGAAAAGAAAGTTTACATTCTTCGTAACACTTACCTCCACAGAACACAGTATATTTATATATCACTAGGATTTTTCCAATTTGCGTTCACTGTTCTCTTTGAACACTGCACATAATTTTTCTAGTTCTAATACCACCTGTATTTTCATACTATCCTTCATTAAATCTAATAAATATCATTATTAGCTTTTTTAAAGTAAATTTTCTGATAACTAAAATGTTCAACTATGTATTAATTGTATCTAAAGAATACAAAGTTGTTACCATATATCCATCTTTTTTTTGTTTTTTAATACAATTTCTCTGAATCATTTAAAGAGTACAATGATTAGGGAATGTAATCAATGTCATTCATTCTTTTGTTTAAATATTTTTTATTGGAGTATAGTTGCTTTACAATGTTGTGTTAGTTTCTACTGTACAGCAAAGTGAATCAGCTATATGTATACACATATCCCCTCTTTTTTTGGATTTCTATCCCATTTAGGTCACCACAGAGCACTGAGTAGAGTTTGCTGAGCTATACATTAGGTTCTCATTAGTTATCTATTTTATACATAGTATCAATAGTGTATATGTGTCAATCCCAATCTCTCAATTCATCCCAAGGAAACCATAAACAAGATGAAAAGACAACCCTCAGGATGGGAGAAAATATTTGCAAATGAAGCAACTGACAAGGGATTAACCTCCAAAATATACAAATACCTCATGCAGCTCAATATCAAAAAAACAAACAACCCAATCAAAAAATGGGCAGAAGACCTAAATAGACATTTCTCCAAAGAAGACATAAAGATGGCCAAGGAACGCATGAAAGGATGCTCAACATCACTAATCATTAGAGAAATGCAAATCAAAACTACAATGAGGTATCAAATCACACCTTTCAGAATGGCCATCATCAAAAATCTACAAACAATAAATGCTGGAGAATGTGTGGAGAAAAGGGAACCCTCCTGCACTCTTGGTGGGAATGTAAGTTGATACAGGCACTATGGAGACCAGTATGGAGGTTCCTTAAAAACGAAAAATAGAACTACCATGTGACCCAGCAATCCCACTCTTGTGCATATACCCAGAGAAAACCATAATTCAAAAAGACACATGCACCCCAATGTTCATTACAGCACTATTTACAATAAAGTCCATCAACAGACAAATGGATAAAGAAGATGTGGTACATATATACAATGGGATATTACTCAGCCATAAAAAAGGAATGAAATTGGGTTACTTGTAGACACGTGGATGGACCTAAAGACTGTCATACAGAGTGAAGTAAGTCAGAAAGAGAAAAACAAATATCATATATTAACACATATATGTGGAATCTAGAAATATGGTATAGATGATCTTATTTGTAAAACAAAAATAGAGACATAGAAGTAGAGAACAAACGTATGGGCACCAAGGGAGAAAGGGGGTGTGGGATTTTGAAAATGACTATACTACCCATAGCAATCTACAGATTCAATGCAAGCCCTATCAAATTACCAATGGCATTTTTCACAGAACTAGAACAGAAAATTTTTACAATTTGTATGGAATCCCAGAAGACCCTGAATAGCCAAAGCAACCTTGAGAAAGAAAAACGGAGCTGGAGGAATCAGGCTCCCTGACTTCAGACTATACTACAAAGCTACAGTAACCAAGTCAGTATGGTACTGGAACAAAAACAGAAATATAGACCAGTGAAATATGATAGAAAGCACAGAGATAAACCCACGCACATATGGTCATCCAATCTATGACAAAGGAGGCAAGAATATACAATGGAGAAAAGACAGCCTCTTCAATAGGGATGTGAGGAAAACAGGACAGCTACATGTAAAAGAATGAAGTTAGAACACTCCCTAACACCATACACAAAAATAAACTCAAAATGGATTAAAGACCTGAATATAAGGCCAGACAGTATAAAACTCTTAAAGGAAAACATAGGCAGAACACACTTTGACATAAATCACAGAAGTATCTTTTTTGATCCACCTCCTAGAGTAATGGAAATAAAAACAAAAATTAACAAGTGGGACCTAACTAAACTTAAAAGGTCATTCATTCTTAAGACAATCATAATATTAGAATTAGAATGACTGCTTTCATTTGAGGAAGTCAATATCAGCATTATCTATAGCATAATTAATAGTCATAGGCTTACTTCAAATGAATCTATATCCCTAGCTATTTAACTATTTCTCATGCATACCTTTTAGAAACTTTTTTGTTTTGTTTTGTTTTGTTTTTTGTGGTACGTGGGCCTCTCACTGTTGTGGCCTCTCCCGTTGCGGAGCACAGGCTCCAAACACGCAGGCTCAGTGGCCATGGCTCATGGGCCCAGCCGCTCCGCGGCATGTGGGATCTTCCCGGACCAGGGCACAAACCCATGTCCCCTGCATTGGCAGGCACACTCTCAACCACTGAACCACAAGGGAAGCCCCGAAACTTTTTTTTTGTTACTGACAGTACAACATTTTGAAACAAATGTCATCATTTTACCCACAGAGCACCAACACTTCTATGATGCATGGCTCTATGAACTTGAATCTACTCTCCTTGGCAGCTGAGTGGAGATAATTTTATTATATATTACAAAGTTATTCCTCAGAGCTCATAAGACAAAGGACAGAAGATTTTTCTACCAAGCTTTTCTATCTTTCAATTTTCTACATTTCTACTATGATTAAGATGATCAAATATTCCATAAAGAATAAAATGATTCTTAAACCTTCTAAATGAAATCTGAAAAATTAACAATGCCTTAAAAACTCTCACTTCTTGCACATTATTTGTTTTTCCCAATTCTTCTTCTTACATGCTTTTTATTGCAACCTACTCCTGAAACATATTTTCAGTAAAATGTATTTTTTGTACTATGAAATTGATTTTAAAAACTGTGCATTCAAAAGAAGACTAATTAAATACACCAAAGTGTTAATGATGACTCTTCTTTCTTGTTGATATTTTTGGCCTTTTCTCATTCTTTTGTTTTCTAAGTTCTCTATATTAAATATGTATTACAGTTATTATCATGAAAATTCAATTAGTTAAAATGAATCTATCTCATCACTATAATGCTCATCTTGAATAATTGAATTATCTTGAATAATTTTCTATTCCCTACTATTTTAAACATTTTTTTCCTTTAAAGGTTATATTATACTTATCTCTTTTACTTCTTGTCCGCTGATACAGGCACTAAGAGTGGATTACTGCATACTGTAGTAAGAATTCCGCAAGGGGCATTACCATGGTCACGGCATAGTTAACATATTAATAGTTTCTTTCCTTAAATCTAAGGTCAATTTCATTAATTCAAATTTGGTTGACCCTTTTTCTGGTTTTTATTATAGTTTTTGTTTCTGTTGATATAAATAACGTACATTCTCTGTCTTATTCAAATTCAACCTATCCTTATAGGCCAGTTTCAAGGTCCTAGAAGGCTTGCATTCACATCTGATGTAAGAGTTTATATTGCAACACATGTAATGCAACACAATATTGTGTTGTTTTGTGCTATTATTAACAACAATTAAATTGGTAATAAAAATAATACTTTTACACTGTTTTGTAGTTTATTACTATTTCACGTCAAAACAAAAGCCCTAAGAAACTTGAACCAAAAAAGGAAACAGCTTGAATTGACCGTATGAAGGAAGTTTGAGCTCATATAGGTTAAGTTATTTTACAAAGTCCACCAGTTACATAACATCATAATTATGTATGGTTTATTATTATAAAACTCCAGCTTAAGTGCAATTTTATTGACTCTTCCTGACTGAAGGAAGGTTTGCCTTCCTTAAAGAATGAAAAGGCAACAAATATCCATAATGTTGTGACAGTATCTGAAATTATTTCCCACCATTTTTGTGAACTTTCAGAAAGAAAAAGTAATACCAGCAAAAAGCTGTCATTGTTAATATTGACCTTTCACCACATACACATTACTTTTCCAAGTTCCAAACTTAAGTTAGGCCCAGAAATATAATTTCTATTTTATGTGTTTCCACTGTATCAGGTAAGATAGTATTATTCTATTCCATAACACGGCACATAGAATGATGCCTGGAATACAGTATGTACTTAAAGGTATTTGGTAAACCAATAAATCTATGGAATGAATATGTGGACTAAAGTACAGTTTTTATAGTTTTCCATAATGTTTAATAAGTTGATTTATAGATAGCCCATTACTGCACAATATCTTGTGATTGAATAGATTTATAAAATATTTTTAAATATGAAAGATACAGAAGGATTAGGTTTAATATTTTATCATTAAATCTTTTTTTAATTAATTAATTTATTTATTTATTTTTGGCTGTGTTGGGTCTTCGTTTCTGTGCGAGGGCTTTCTTTATTTGCAGCAAGTGGGGGCCACTCTTCATCATGGTGCACAGGCCTCTCACTATTGCGGCCTCTCTTGTTGTGGAGCACAGGCTCCAGATGCGCAGACTCAGTAGTTGTGGCTCACAGGCCTAGTTGCTCCGCAGTACGTGATCTTCCCAGACCAGGGCTTGAACCTGTGTCCCCTGCATTGGCAGGTAGATTCTCAACCACTGCACCACCAGGGAAGCCCTATCATTAAATCTTACTTGTAATTGATTTGTGGTCAGAAATTTTAGGTGAAATACGTGGTATTTCTTTTTGCAAATTACGCCTTCTTTGACATTAAATGATATTTTCCTTTAGTTTATGCACGTAAGTGTACATTCTACATAGATTATTATTTTAATGTTTCCTGATCTATAAAATTTCCATTTCAGAAACTATTTTGGTATATTTATTTAGTTTTTTAGACACTGTTTCACATTTAACTTAATCTTGAAAGTAAATAGCATCAGTGTTAACCACAAGCCACTTTATATTATTCTGAAATACAGAATTTCAGCTTGTTAAAATGTACATTTTCAAGTAGAATTCATTTTTATTATTGCTGTTTTCAAAAATGGGTAAGTCTAAGTCTTTACTTGCCTGCTGTTGTCATAGAGGAATGACAAATTGGTGAAATATACAATTCTAGAATCACAATTTCCCTTTCAATACTTCTTCAATAATTCTTCATTTTAAGCTTTAAGGTAGCAGGTTTAAGGCCAGACTGCTTTTTATCCTCTACTGGTAACTTTCCTCCTATCTCTTGTGATTATAACTTGTTTCTTAATATTAGAATTCAAAATTTTACTTTTGGTAAATAAAATGTGCGTCTTTCATTAGTTTTGCCTAAAATGTGGTACTTCAAAAAAATTGACCCGTCCTAACTGAAGGAAGACCTGCCTTCCTTTTGGAAAAAAAAGGTAACAAGTCTGGTAACAAGTCTCTATAACATTGTGACAGTATCCGAAAATCTAAAAAATAATTAGAGATGTCTCTTCTAAAGCCTAGAATATTTTGTTTAATGTCTCTTTGTTTTCTTTTATGGTCTAGACAGTTTTATTTTCCTTCTAAGTAATAGAAAAATACTTTCTTTAAATATCAGTTCTCTCCCCTTGATATCTGTTATTTTTACTTTCATTGTTTTCACCCTAATATCCTTATTCTCTGCATTTTGAGTGAAATTTGGTTTGATTTTCTTATATACCACTCTGCCTTTTCCAGAATTATTGTCTATGAGGATGATTTTAATTATGTCTCATATTTTAGGGTTTTTGCTGCTTATTTTTCCACTATTTCACTTTTCATGGTAGACTCTTCTTTCTATTTTTTTAAAATTCATAATGGGACAGTATTAATTCTAAGATTGTTTGTTGTGTTTGCTTTGTTTTTCCCCTCTTTACTCATTGTTGAAAAGGGAAAAGCTTTATGTGAACTTCAGATTTTCCAAACAAATATTAATTTACATTGATCCTAATCATTTGTCTTCATTGTTGTTGATATATCTCTTTCCTATCAACAACAATAACAACAACAACAAAACCCAGAATATTATAGTAAGGAGGCTACAGCCCATTTTAGATCTAATAGCAGCATTAAATCTCTTCATCTGTGTTGTTCTGTGTTTTGTTTGTCCTATAGCTTCATTTCTACTTAACTTACTAATTTAAGGGTATGTGGAAACTGGAATCAATATCATATAGTTCACCATTCTCCCAGTCTATTTCCTTATGGCTAGTTATTTTTGAAAGTTTCCCTCTCTGAATGGAGGGAGAAAGAATGAGTGGATACTTACCTTTCACCACATGTGTGTAGGTGAAAAGCAGGAATGAATGGCCAGGGTTTGGTTATTAAAGACTGAAAGTCTTTCAGCCAAAGGAAAAAGCAAGGTAGAATGGATTGAATGCCTTTTGTCTTCTTTCTGTATGACAGGTCTATTTTGTTTCACATGAAAATCCATGAGTAGGTCACAGTTTGTATCACAAAATTTAATCTCATGGAATTTAAACCCCCCAGGACAATCCTACTCCATTCTGGTGATGGGCTGTGGCAGTCTTTGAGGTAAATATGTGGGAACCCAACTCTCTTTTTGTTTTTATAAGCATTTTGGTTAGAACTTAAGAGAAGTTTTATCAGACTGTCTGCTAGTTATCAATTTAAACTGAGCTCTGAATATTGCTTTTTAAATCTGAGGCCTAATAAAAATAGAAGTTCCATTTTCAGTATTAAAGATAACTATTTTAAATGTTAATATAAAAACATTTAGTAGAATTTTCCTCACAAATCACAGGAGTATAATATAGTGAATCCATTGTATTATTTGATCTCGATATCTCTTTTACTTAGATCAGCTTTTCAGAGGTAATGAATAAGCTTATCATTGTGTCTCATCTTCCCCATAATCTTCTATGGGACTGAGTAAGAGGCTGGAGAGAAATATGCTATGGTTGAAGGAATAAATTGACTTTTTGTTGCAGTAGTGTTATTAATTAATTCTACATGAAATCCTCTTTGCTTTGCTTTTTAGAATATTTAAATAATAGTACATAACACATCCAATAGTTTTTCTTTTATTCAACAAAATTTACAAATAATATTACAGTCTATTTGATTAAGTCCTATATTTAAGTGTTGTTGTGCTTAGAACTGCCAGCAGCAAATGAAACTGACTTCATGCCTATCGAAAGGTTCCCTACCCCCTTTTCTAAGGCAATGACAATTACAAGCCGCTCGTCTGAGACCCTGCAAAAACAACCTTTTATAAATCCTTTAAGATACATAAATGATTATATGATTTAACAATATTTTTTCAGGCTTTTGGAAAATATAATAACAACCAAGTCAAACAAAGAAATACAAAACTAAACAAAAAATACAGTTCGTAGGAAATAAAGGGCCACAACCAAGATTTATTTATATCTAACCAACAAGTTTTTATTGCACTCTTACTATTTTATGAATGATTAGAATTTTAAATATAGCATAGTGTTACTTGTCTATATAAAGAGATGTGGAACACATGACTAAATTATTAAGAAGAATATTTAATACAGTTCTGAATCTAGAGAATATAACATTATTAAAATATTTAATCTACATCTTTAGATGAAATGATAATGGCAGAACTTTATGCATGCACAAAATGCAAAATAGTGACTTTTCTTCAAACCCCTGGTTAACAGAAATGTTGGTGTACAAAATGAACAGGACTGAAACAGTGATAATCTTCATTTTTGTTCTTTTGTTCTTTTAAAACTGTTTGGTAACCAGGCTGGGGAGCGGGTACTTCTCAAGTGAAGAATGAAGTAGGTGACTTATGTTTAGTGTTGCTGTTTTAATTGCCTTTTCCAATTAACTAACCCCTTTTCCAGTTACATCTTGCTGTCAGGATGATTGTGTCCCATTCATTGTCTTTGACTAGCTCATTACTACCTAGCCACTATTTTTGTCTATGAAGTCTTAGGATCCCTTTCTTACTGAAAATTTGTTTTAATAAAAACAGGGAGATTTTGGAATGACCACAGAGGAATGATGGTAGCCACCAGAGCTGTAAGAAGCAAGGAACTGATTCTCCCCTAGAGCCTCTGGTAGAAGAGCATTTTTGCCATTCCCTTGAGTTTAGCTCAGTGACACTAATTTGCACTAATGTCAGCCATGTCTCTGAAAGTAATTATTCCATATATGTTGAAGTAGGGCTTAGTGTAGAAAAGGGGGATGTGTGACCAATGAGTGGTCTAGTTGTCATTCATACAATACAAAGGAATCATTTAAAAATCCCAATTATCTTAAAAGAAACATTATAATGATATTAACAGAAAGAGCAATGTCTTTCAAGATTAGATTTTAAATTATTTCTCAGTGAAGTAAATCTAATTATTATGCTTCTAAGATTCATTTGGATTTTGTAATTCACTGCAGTATAAACACAATGAGGACAAGCACATGCTCCTTTTGGTATACTGATGTGTCTACATCAACACCCAACAAAGCTTGTCACATAGAAGCAGATTTGTAAATACTTGTTAAAGAAACAAATAAGTCATATTTACAAAATTTAATTTTATGTATTTATGACACTTTAAAACACTTTAAAAATAAAATGTTCTCTCTATATTCTAAGAGAAATCCCTCTTAGGTTTTCCTTTAGATTTTACAACACAAATAAAATTGCTTATTGATATATATACTTTAAAGCATAATTTAACTTAGTGCTAATTTGTGAAATATCAATTCATGAACTATTACCACCTATTTTAGTCCATGAGTGCTTATGTAAATTGCTTTTAAAACAAACTAGGCTGTTTAAGTTTGAGTGATAACCGTGGTTTTAATATGTATTAACTTTTTGTTAACTCATCACTTTTGATATATGCATACTTCGTAGTTAACTGTAAATGAAGAGGGCCGGCGTTTTTGCTTCTTAGTCTTAAAATTCTTTAATAAAGTGGAGACCTCCAAGATGGTGGAGGACTAAGACATAGAGATCACCTTCCTCCCCAAAAATACGTCAAAAATACATCTACATGTGGAACAACTCCTACAGAACACCTATTGAACACTGGCAGAAGATCACAGACTTCCAAAAAGGCAAGAATATCTCCACGTACCTGTGTAGGGCAAAAGAAAAAAGAAAAAAACAGAGACAAAAGAATAAGAATGGGACCTGCACCTCTGGAAAGGAGCTGTGAAGGAGGAAAACTTTCCACACACTAGGAAGCCCCTTAACTGGTGGAGACGGGGTTGGTGGGGGGGAAGCTTTGGAGCAAGAGGAGAGGGCAGCAACAGGGGTGCAGATGGCAAAGCCCAGATTCCTGCACAGAGGATGGGTGCTGACCAGAACTCACCAGCCCGAGAGGCTTGTCTGCTCACCTGCCGGGATGGGTGGGGGCTGGGAGCTGAGGCTCGGGCTTCGGAGGTCAAATCCCAGGGAGAGGACTGGGGTTACTGCGTGAGCACAGCCTGAAAGGGGTTAGTGCACCACAGCTAGTCAGGAGGGAGGCCGGGAAAACATCTGGACCTGCCGGAGAGGCAAGAGACCATTGTCTTGGGGTACGTGAGGAGACGGGATTCCTACTGTGTGCCACAGATGACAGAGCACTGACTAAGTGAGCTCCAGAGACAGGCGCGAGCCACAGCTATCATCTCAGACCCCATAGGCGGGCACAGACTGCTAACCACTGCTGCTGCTGCCACCAGGGATCTTGTGTGCAAGCACAGGTCACTACCCACAACCTCCCTGTAGCCTGTGCAGCACGCCACTGCCAGGGTCCTGTGATCCAGGGCCAACTCTCCCAGGAGAACACACAGCACGCCTCAGGCTGTTGCAATGTCATGCCAGCCTCTGCTGCTGCAGGCATGCCCCGCATTCTAACTGTGACTACTGTACACTTCCCTCTCCCTGGCCTGAGTGAGCAAGAAAGCCCTAATCAGCCGCTGCTTTAACCCCCTCCTGTCTGGGCAGGGAACAGATGCCTGAGGGCAGCCTACATGCAGACGCAGAGCCAAAACCAAAACTGAACCCCAGGAGTTGTGTGGACAAAGAAGAGAAAGGGAAATTCCTCTGTGCAGCCTCAGTAGCAGAGGACTAAATCCCCAAAATCAGCTTGATAAACCCTGCGTGTGTGGAGTACCTGAGTAGACAAGGAGTGTTGCCAAAATTGACGTGGTAGAATTTGGGAACAACTGTGGACTTGGGGTTTGCTTTCTGCGTTTGATTTTTTTTTTTTTTTTGGTTTTATGTTTATCTTAGTTTAGATTTTATCGATTGCTTTTATTTGTGGTTTTGTTTATTGGTTTGGTTGCTCTTTTCCTTTTTCTTTTTTCTCTTTTTTGTGAGTGTGTGTCTGTGTTTCTTAGTGTGATTTTGTCTGTTTAGTTTTGCTTTTAACAATTATTTTGGCGTTCTGTCTGTTCGTTTTTTTTCTTCTTCTTCTTCCTTTTCTTCCAAGCCATGCAGCTGTCAGGGTCCTGGTGCTCCGGCCAGCTGTCATGCCTGAGCCTCCAATGTGAGAGAGCTGAGTCGGGGACATTGGACCACCACAGATTTCCTGGCTCCATGTAATATTAATCAGCAAGAGCTCTCCCGGAGATCTCCATCTCAATGCTAAGACCCAGCTGCACCCAATGGCCACCAAGCTCCAGTGCTGGACAACCCATACCAAACAACTAGCAACACAGGAACACAACCCCACCCATTAGCAGAGAGGCTGCCTAAAATCATAAGTTCACAGACACCACAAAACAAATCACTGGGTCTTCCCTGGTGGCGCAGTGGTTGAGAGTCTGCCTGCTGATGCAGGGGACGTGGGTTTGTGCCCCAGTCTGGGAAGATCCCACATGCCACGGAGTGGCTAGGCCCATGAGCCACAGCCGCTGAGCCTGCATGTCCAGAGCCTATACTCCGCAATGGGAGAGGCCACAAAAGTGAGAGGCCCACGTACCAAAGAAAAACAAAAACAAAAAACAAATCACTGGATGCAGCCCTGCCCACCACAGGGACAAGACCAATATATATGCTGTCTACAAGAGACCCACTTCATAACTAGGGACCCATACAAACTGGAAGTGAGGTGGAGGTGATGGAAAAATATATACCATGCAAATGGAAATCAAAAGAAAACTGGAGTAGCAATTCTTATATCAGACAAAGTAGAGTTTAAAATCAAGACAATTGCAAGAGACAAAGAAGGACACTTCATAATGATCAAAGGATCAATCCAAAAAGGTATAACAGTTGTAAATATTTATGCATCCAACATAGGAGCACCTCAATACATAAGGCAAATGCTAACAACCATAAAAGGGGAAATCAACAGTAACACAATAATAGTAGGGGACCTTAACACCCCACTTTAACCAATGGACAAATCACCCAAAGTGAGAATAAATAAAGAAACACAAGCTTTAAATGACACATTAGACCAGATGAACTTAATTGATATATATAGGACATTCCATCTAAAAACAACAGAATAAACTTTGTTCTCAAGGACTCATGGAACATTTTCCAGGGTAGACCATATCTTGGGTCACAAATCAAGCCTCGGTAAATTTAAGAAAATTGAAATTGTATCAAGTATCTTTTCCGACCACAATGCTATGAGACTACATATCAATTATAGGGAAAAAATGTAAAAAATACAAACACATGAGGTCTAAACAATACGCTACTAAATAACCCAGAGATTGCTGAAGAAATCAAAGAGAAAATCAAAAAATACCTAGAAACAAATGACAATGAAAACACGATGACACAAAATCTATGGGTTGCAGCAAAAGCAGTTCTAAGAGCGAAGTTTATAGCAATACCATCCTTCCTCAAGAAACAAGAAACATCTCAATTAAACAATCCAACTTTACATCTAAAGCAGTTAGAGAAAGGGTAACAAAAAATCCCCAAAGTTAGCAGAAGGAAAGAAATAATAAAGATCAGATCAGAAACAAATGAAAAAGAAATGAAGGGAATAATAGCAAAGATCAATAAAGCTGAAAGCTGGCTCTTTGAGAAGATAAACAAAATTAATAAAACATTAGCCAGACTCATCAAGAAAAAAAGGGAGAAGACTCAAATCAACATGATTAGAAATGAAAAAGAAGTAACTGACACTGCAGAAATACAAAGGATCATGTGTGACTCCTTCAAGCAACTATATGCCAATAAAATGGACAACCCGGAAGAAATGGACAAATTCTTAGAAAATTAAAACCTTCCAACACTGAACCAGGAAGAAATACAAAATATGAACAGGGAAGCCCTATCATATGGTTTTTATTCTTCAGTGTGTTAATATGGTGTATCACAGTGATTGATTTGCCTATATTGAAGAATCCTTGCATTGCTGGGATAAACCCCTCTTTATCATGGTGTATGATCCTTTTAATGTGTTGTTAGAGTCTGTTTTGCTAGTAGTTGTTGAGAATTTTTGCATCTATATTCATCAGTGGTATTGGCCTGTAGTTTTCTTTTCTTGTGACATCTTTGCTTCTAGTATCAGGGTGATCTTGGCCTCACAGAATGAGTTTGTGAGTGTTCCTCCCTCTGCTATATTTTGGAAGACTTCGAGAAGGATAGATGTTAGCTCTTCTCTAAATGTAGGATAGAATTCACCTGTGAAACCATCTTGTCCTGGGGTTTTGTTTTTTGGAAGAGTTTTAATCTGTTCAAGTCAAGAATGGACTTGAGGACATAGGGAAGAGGAAGGGTAAGCTGGGATGAAGTGAGAGAGTGGCATGGACACATATATACTACCAAATATAAAATAGATAGCTAGTGGGAAGCAGCTGCATAACACAGGGAGATCAGCTCAGTGTTTTATGACCACCTAGAGGTGTGGGATAGGGAGGATGGGAGGGAGATGCAAGAGGGAGAGGATATGGGGATATATATATACATATAACTCATTCACTTTGTTATACAGAAGAAACTAATACAACATTGTAAAGCAATTATACTCCAATAAAGATGTAAAAACATATTCATTAATACAAAATTAATTAGATTATATCAAGAAATAACATAATTATTGTGTTTCACATTTTAAAAAATTATTTGGAATTAGAATTCCATGAATGGAAAAAAAGTATTGATGCATTTCAATATTTTTTCTAAATTGTTACATAGAAAAATCAATGAAAACCACTTAAATTATATAGTTTTACTTTAATAAATTTATTTCTCTGTCATTAACATCCTCTTCAGTAATGTGAATTTTAATTTGCATGATTTATCACTCTTTAACATTTATTTGAATAATTAATTAATGTTCTGCTGTGATAATCATACTGATTTCTGAAAAATGTGTTGAATTTTTCATGTTATATGGGCATAAAAAGGATGAGAAGTTCAGTGTATTAGTTTCCTCTGGCTGCTGCAGCAAATTCTGGCAGATTAAATGAATGAATTATTAGTAATTTATAACTTTAGATAAGTGAAAGTGTTGTTTTAGAGGATCAGGAAGTCTGAGTCAATGCATTGTAAAGAACAGGTCTTACATAAGAAGTTATTTTTTACATTCTATCAAAGAATAATTCAAAACTGAAAAAGGAAAAAAACTGTTTACAATATCATCAAGCATAAAGAATTTAGGGAAAAACTTAACTAAAAATGCACAAGTTCTGTACACTGAAAATACAAAATATTCCTGAGAGAAGATAAAGATGATCTAAATAATGGAGAAATATACTGTGTTCATGGGTTGGAATATTCAGCATTGTTCTCCACAAATTCATTTATAGGTCCAGTTAAAAGCCCAATATACCTTTTCGTGTACACTGTCAAGCTGCTCATAAATGTATGTGGCAATTCAGTAAGCTTATAATAGACAAAAATTTTGAAAAAGAACAATAAAGTTGGAGAACTTAGACTATGTGATTTCAGGATTTACTAGAGAGCTCCATTAATCAAGATAGCATGCTACAGGCATAAGGATAGAAACACAGATCAATTGAAGAGAACTGAGAATCTAGAAATAGACCCAAATAGATGTGGTCAATTGATTTGGGGCTAGCATACCAAGTTAGTTCAATAGGGAAAAGACAGTCTTTTCAACAAATTTTGCTGGAGCAATGGGATTATCATATACAAAAATGTGAACAACAAACCTTACCTCATATATACTCAAAAGTCAACTCAAAATATATCATAGACCTAAATATAACACAAAAATATAAATGAAAACATGCATTGACACAAAGCCTTGGATTTTAAAATTCTTAGAATTTTTTTTCCAAAATAGAAAAAAAAAAAAAAAAACTGGAAACAACACAAATACTTATCAACAGGTGAATGGATTAAAAAAAAAATCTGTGGTAGGGCTTCCCTGGTGGCGCAGTTGTTGAGAGTCCACCTGCCGATGCAGGAGACATGGGTTCGTGCCCTGGTCCGGGAAGATCCCACATGCTGCGGAGCAGCTGGGCCCGTGAGCCATGGCCGCTGAGCCTGTGTGTCCAGAGCCTGTGCTCCACAACGGGAGAGGCCACAGTGGTGAGAGCCCTGCATACCACAAAAAAAAAAAAAAAAAAAAAAAAATCTGTGGTATATGTATAAGTTGAATAATATCCAGCATAAAAAAAAAAAACTTATTGAAGCATGCAACAACATGGGTGAATATGAAAAATATTAAGTGCATTAAGTCATACACAAAAGACTATAGAGTTTCTATAGTCTATATATATATATATATATCTCCAAAATCTGCAAAGTAGACTGGGAGGTTGAAGATATCCAGGAAGGAGTTACTTCTTTAGCTTGAGTTTGAAGGCAGTCTACTGATAGAATTCTCTCTTTCTAGGGGGAAGCTGATATTTATCCTAAGAGGACAAGACAAATTTCCAGCCTAAAGACTAAAAAAGAGATAACACTTTGAGTCTAGAGACTGAAAAAAATAATAGGGATATTATGAACGGCCTTTTGTAAATAAATTTGACAACTTAGATGAAATGGAAAAATTCTTGGAAAAAAATAACTTACCAAAACCGATATGAAATTTTTCAAGTTAAAAAAGCTACATTACAAATATCCTTTAACCTAGATCCCATGATTGCTAATATTTTCAATATTTTTTATCATATTTACCTATCCATCACCAATACACAAGATAATATTTTTTCTAAGTGAATATATGAGTGTGTGTGTATTTATAAAATGATGTACCAGAATAGTATCAGAGGCTACCTTTGAGTGGTAGAAATACAGGTGATTATAACTTTTTTCTTTATGATTCTTTAGGATCTTATTAAAATTTTTAAATGACCATATTTACATCATCATACACAATTAAAGTTATTTCTATTTTGGAAAAAAATGAGAAGGAGATGATACTCTGAAGCACTCAGCCCATTGTCTGGTAACACCTTCATAAACTGAGTCAGACCAGTATTTATGCTCCTGGAGAATAATGTGCTTTCCTATATTGTTTACCACTGAAATGGCAGTACATGAAACAGTGGCTGACACTTTTTTTTTTTTTTTTTTTTTTTTTGTTGCTGTACGTGGGCCTCTCACTGTTGTGGCGTCTCCTGTTGCGGAGCACAGGCTCCGGACGCGCAGGCTCAGCGGCCATGGCTTACGGGCCCAGCCGCTCCGCGGCATGTGGGATCTTCCCAGACCGGGGCACGAACGCACGTCCCCTGCATCGGCAGGCGGACTCTCAACCACTGCGCCACCAGGGAAGCCCGGCTGACACTTTTTAAGTGCTCAATAACTATCTGCGGAATGAATGAGTTGTAATTACATTTCCTATCAAGAAAAAAAATGTATCTTTTGACAGAGACTATAAGCTTCTTGTGTCCCGAGAGGAAGGAGTCTTAAGTCTTCTTTAATGAATGGTGTGACTGCCATTGATACCCTGTGTTGGAGTGAACACCCTTGGAAGGTTTCCTGCCATAGGGGTGGGTGGGCCATAGTTCTTCTAGGACCAAAGGCAAATTTGCCGATTGTTTCTTGTGTTCCTCAAGTTTCTGGTGTTCTTCAGGCCTTCTTCCCACTAAAGGTTGTTTATTGAGGTATAATTTCAATACAGTAAATTCACTCTTTTTAGGTATGCAGTTCTGTGATTTTTGACTGTTATACATCTTATAACTGTCACCAAAATCAAGATGTGAGATATTTTCCATCACCACACAGATTCCTCCTATTCCTAATTTAGTCAGTGTCCTTCCCACATTCTCAGTTCTTGACAACCACTGATTTCTGCCTCTGTAGATTTGTCTTTGACTGAATGTTATATAAATAGAATAACAGTTTTAATGTTTGGCTTTTTTTGCTTAACATAATGCTTCTGAGATTCATCCATGTTGTTGTATATATCAGTAGTTCACCCTTTTTATTGCTGAGTAGAATTCTATTACATGGATAGACTGTAATTTGCTTATCCCATTCATCTGTTGATGGCCATTTATGGTGTTTCTAGTTTGAGGCTATTATGAATAGAGTAACTATAAACATTCACATACAGGTCTTTTTATGGTCACATATTTTCCTTATCCTTGGACATATACATGAGAATGAAATTGCTTTCTTAAATATTATGTGTTTAGCTATATGCAGCTGCCAAATTTTTTTCCAAGCAATTCTGGGAAACATGTAGGCTGTGATGTCCAAGGCACACATAGGAGACCCCTGGACTGATTGAAATATTCTATTTATCCTATTGACCAGTGAAGATATCACATAGGCATGTTCTTTACATTTTTATTAAACAGTGCATTTATGTTTTCTTTACCTTTTCACGTGTATTTCTTAACTCAAAAAGTGAAAAAGAAAAGATGGTGGGGAGAACTTAAATCAATCATGTATATCCTCAATAAAGTTATACAGTTAAATACTAAAACAAAAATTTTGAGTTTATCTGTGTTGCCTCTGTTGAATGATTGACATTTTACAGTGAAAGTTCAGTGAATTAGTTAGATCTAAGATCCTACTCATATGGCAAACAAAATTTATTAGATGTTTATAACTATCCAACTCAGCTTTGAATAATAAAAAGATAATACAGTAAATAATGTTGCTTGTTTTGATGTCTATTTTGAGTGATTACAAAGTGTACCAAAATATATTAAACACTATATTTTGATAAATTTTTGACAGTTGCCCAAGTCTTAAATGATTGCTAACGAGTCAGACTTTCTTTTCTTTGCATCATTAACTTGTCCCCTATGTGACTTTTGCATCTTTTCAATGAACCATAAGTATATGTTAGCCAACAGATGTTTGGACATTTACAAAAGTCTCAAGTTTGCAATAATATTTTCTGGTTACAAATCCTCAAAATTTATGCCAAGGATTTTTAATCCCTCCCCCCACTTTATCAGGTAATGACTTTAGCAGAATCATACTTGAGCTATATAGACTTTTTAGATGGCTTTTCTACATTGCTTTAATCAGTCCTTTAACATTTTACTGATTTGTTATAAACTTACATTAAATCCTATATTTACTGAGGTAAATATATTTACCTACCAGGTGCATAGCTCTGTGTTAGCCACTGTGAGATCATAAAGGTGTGTAGGAGTCTACAGAAAAATGCAAAGTTGTCAGAAAGATCAAATGTTGTATCCTAGTAAGGTTTATGTCTGCTTGAATTTAGACAAGTGTTTTTTTATATTCCTTTGACTAAGTCTCATCAAATATAAATGTTGATAAAACTTTGTCAGTTGATGGGTTTGCATATTCAACTGATAGATAAAAGACTCAACAAGATGAAAACAAAAGCAAATAAAATTAATTATCTTGAAGAAAAATGCCAAAAGACATTATTAACTGAAGCTAATTCATATCCAAGAGGTGAGAATTTTTTTTTCTTTTCTTTGGTGTTAAGGAGCTCTAATTTCATTTGGAGTCAAATTTATTTGAGATTTTTAATGAAGTATTTTGAAATTGTAACTCAAACAACAAAGTAATGAAAGCTTGATAAAAATAAATTAAATGCGTCGCTTACCATCTATCTCTCTTTGCTCTGACACCAACCTCCTTTCTGGCTGTACCATGATTTGCTCATTCCTTTTATACATTACTTTAACTGAATTGATTTAATGCTAACTATTTAACAACTTAATAAAAGGACCATTTGCCAAACGTCAGATTCAGGTCTAATAAAAAGAATATTAAAATTTATTGTGTTTAAAATATTGATTTGTTTCATATTTGTAATATGTTTAATATTTTAACACTGTGAAATATTGTTATTCTCATTAAATATTGCAATTTCCATCCCCACAGCATCCCTAGCTCCCTAATACCTGCAGATCCTATCAACACAGCTTAGCATAATGTTTAAGTCCCTCAAGTATTTGATTGCTTATCTTATATGTCTCTTATGCTTATATTAACAAATGTGACTATTCCCTATTTTTATCAACTTTTACCTTAAATCAATATTAAATACACTAATCAAATTTTATTGTTGAAATAATTCTGCTCCTAGTTTTCTCCTAAGTTTCTTAATCCAGTTGTCATATGTTCCTTTTTTTTTTTAATTAGGTTACTACATATTCTTTGGAATACTTATTCTTCTAGGAGAAATAACAGTTCAAATTATGTGGGTTCCAAACATGCCATGATTTTAAAAAATATATTGATGCTATAGAAATATTAATGGCAAACATAATAAAGTAACATATAGTCAAAAGCTATAGGATGAAATTCTGACTTCATAACAGGAATAATGTAACACCTATAAAAAATTTTAATCTGATTTTGAAAATATGAATATTTCTACTTAGGAAACTTCTCCCTTCTTACTCTGTTTCAGAAAAATAATGTCTTTTGAGTCTTTTTGCCCCTCTTGGGTTGATTCCTCAGTATCTAACTGTCAGGAAAATAATTAAATAGGAACTAATTTTCAATATTGAAAGGAGATGAAATCTTCTTTTTTTGATTGGCTTGTGGTACCTAAGACATAGCTTTCTACACATTATAATTATGTAATGTCATGTCCTACTTTTGGTTCCTTATTATTCTTTTAAAAAGAATATCCTGATTAAAAGAGAACACATTGATCTGACAAGACAAAGAGTAAAGTCAATTATATGTATACCACAGAAAAAGAGATTTTTATTGTAAACGGTTTATATTAGAAATCTATATATATTCTGAGTCTATGCTACCACCCTGAAAGACAAAATAGAATAGCAATATATTCAAAGCAAATAATTTTAGAATAAATTATACACCCAATGTGATAAATAGTTTCCTTGGAAAAATAAATATGCTCTGGGAGCCTGAGTTGTTGTGCATGCATATATTTTAGAGTTGTGAAAAAAAACTACCCGGGAATGACCATCCTCCTTGTATGTAACCTAGTATATATAGCATGTATATTTTCAACCATCCTATTAACAGATGCAATGCATTGTTTCCTTTCAAGTCTCCAGTCACTGTCCTTAGTGCCCTGCCTTTCACATGTCAGTTACAGTATGCAAAATTTTTCTCACTCTAACAGAAACAATCAGATCATTTCTCATTGGGACATAAAACCCACATAAATCAGGTTTCTCCAGTTAACACCAGGTACAAACATTATAAATAGTCATCTTTCAGCTTGAGTCACTAATTGGAAAATCTCTGATTCTTCTGGGAAACGTTTTGAATCCCGATGTGAAATAAAAGCATGTGTCAGTGTGGAATGCCAGGAAAAGGGTGAGGGCGGTGCCTCAGGAAGAGAGGCTGAATCTGGGAGGGGCTGACACTGCTTCTCTACTCTAGGTCTTTCTCTCTCAGAAGCTTTTTCTCTATGGGTTGGGTTAAGATGGTGGACGGAGTGGCAGGCATCGCTTTGCTCTACATTCCTAACCTGTATTATTCTGCTGACTACTATGAAATAAAGAAACAAGTTCAAAATCTGAAGGTTCCTTTACAATGTACATAACTTCTAACATTCTACTTAATTTCTAAATAAGAAAAAGTAGTGTATATGTTTGCCTTAAGTATGGGAAACTTTCTCCAGTGGAAAGAGAAGTACTTCATCCTAGTAAAGACTACAAATAATTTATTATGGTCTACATTGAAGATTCTTTCTGGGCACATACCTCACAAATACTAATTAGAATGTTTATACTACATATATGGAGTCACACAAGTGGGAAGCTGAAATGAGAGAGTGAGGTAGAGAAAAAAATAAATTGCCCTTTTTTGACCATATTACCATTTCTCCTCAGGTCCATGTCTGTTTTTAGTAACAGATTTACTGACACATAGCACACAATTCATCTATCTATCTATCTATCTATCTATCTATCTATCTATATATATATATATTCACTGTGCACTGGAAACTGTGCTGTCATGCTTTGGTTCCTGGAGGGGACAGCCCTTTTAGCTGCTGGCAGGTTGATTTCAGAGGGCAACTTCCTCTATCTGTGCATAATACCTGCTTTGCCAGCCATTACATGTATGGATACTGTTATGGGCCTACTGCCAGTTACATCCACCAGAAACACCTCTTGGAAGCAGGTAACCCTCTTTCTTTTCTAAGGGTATCTTGCCCCCATTTGGCCCTTCTGACATCATTGACTCAGATCAAGGGTCCCATTTTACTGCCCACATAAGACAGCACTGGGCTCTCCAACAGGGTATCCAATGGGACTCCCATTATCCCTGTGGTCCTCTGGCATTATTGTACAGAACAATGGTCTTTTAAAATCCTTGCTCTTTAAGTTACAGGGCAGTAAATGGACTCCTAAATGGCTTTTCTTGCTTCCAGGGGCATTTACCACTTTAAACTCTCAACCATATGGCCACCGCTCTTCTCACAACAACTGGGCTCTCCTGGCCATGCTGCCTATGATTGTTATCGAGGGGAATTTGATGCCTTAATCTTATGGGATAATATTATTTACATGTTTCCCAATAGTTTGAGTCCCCTTACATTTTTAAAATTTGAATACTTGGAATGTTTCATCATAAAAATATGTTGGGACAAACCTAAGAGCAAAGCTGAATCAGTTTTGCCATCCAATTAGAAAAAAAAAATTTGTTGTAAAACTTGATTTACATTTTTTTCCATTTTTTTATTTTATTAGTTTCTGCTTTATAACAAAGTGATTCAGTCATACATATACATCTGTTCCCATATCCCTTCCCTCTTTCATCTCCCTCCCTCCCACCCTCCCTATCGCACCCCTCCAGGCGGTCACAAAGCACCGAGCTGATCTCCCTGTGCTATGCGGCTGCTTCCCACTATCTATCTACCTTACGTTTGGTAGTGTATATATGTCCATGCCTCTCTTTCGCTTTGTCATAGCTTACCCTTCCCCCTCCCAATATCCTCAAGACCATTCTCAAGTAGGCCTGTGTCTTTATTCCTATTTTACCCCTAGGTTCTTCATGACACTTTCTTTTCTTAAATTCCATATATATATGTTAGCATACGGTATTTGTCTATCTCTTTCTGACTTACTTGACTCTGTATGATAGACTCTAGGTCTATCCACCTCATTACAAATAGCTCAATTTCATTTCTTTTTATGGCTGAGTAATATTCCATTGTATATATGTGCCACATCTTCTTTATCCATTCATCCAATGATGGACACCTAGGTTGTTTCCATCTCTGGACTATTGTGAATAGAGCCGCAATGAACATTTCAGTACATGTCTCTTTTAGAATTATGGTTTTCTCAGGGTATATGCTTAGTAGTGAGATTGCTGGGTCATATGGTAGTTCTAATTGTAGTTTCTTAAGTAACCTCCATACTGTTCTCCATAGAGGCTGTACCAATTCACATTCCCACCAACAGTGCAAGAGTGTTCCCGTTTCTCCACACCCTCTCCAGCATTTATTGTTTCTAGATTTTTTGATGATGACCATTTTGAATGCTGTGAGATGATATCTCATTGTAGTTTCGATTTGCATTTCTCTAATGATTAATGATGTTGAGCATTCTTTCATGTGTTTGTTGGCAGTCCGTATATCTTCTTTGGAGAAATGTCTATTTAGGTCTACCACCCATTTTTGGATTGGATTGTTTGTTTTTTTGCTATTAAGCTGCATGAGCTGCTTATAAATTTTGGTGATTAATCCTTTGTCTGTTGCTTCATTTGCAAATATTTTCTTCCATTCTGAGGGTTGTCTTTTGGTCTTCTTTATGGTTTCCTTTACTGTGAAAAAGCTTTGAAGTTTCATTAGGTCCCATTTGTTTATTTTTTGTTTTAATTTCCATTTCTCTAGGAGGTGGGTCAAAAAGGATCTTGTTGTGATTTATGTCATAGAGTGTTCTGCCTATGTTTCCCTCTAAGAGTTTGATAGTTTCTGGCCTTACATTTAGGTCTTAATCCATTTTGAGCTTATTTTTGTGTACGGTGTTAGGGAGTGATCTAATCTCATACTTTTACATGTCCCTGTCCAGTTTTCCCAACACCACTTATTGAAGAGACTGTCCTTTCTCCACTGTACATTCCTGCCTCCTTTATCAGAGATAAGTTGACCATATGTGCGTGGGTTTACCTCTGGGCTTTCTATCCTGTTCCATTGATCTACATTTCTGTTTTTGTTCCAGTACCACACTGTCTTGATTAATGTAGCTTTGTAGTATAGTCTGAAGTCAGGGAGCCTGATTCCTCCAGCTCCATTTTTCGTTCTCAAGATTGCTTTGGCTATTCGGTGTCTTTTGTTTTTCCAAACAAATTTTGAAATTTTTTATTCTAGTTCTGTGAAAAATGCCAGTGGTAGTTTGATAGGGATTGCATTGAATCTGTAGATTGCTTTGGGTAGTAGAGTCATTTTCACAATATTGATTCTTCCAATCCAGGAGCATGGTATATCTCTCCATCTATTTATATCATCTTTAATTTCTTTCATCAGTGTCTTATAATTTTCTGCATACAGGTCTTTTGTCTCCTTAGGTAGGTTTATTCCTAGATATTTTATTCTTTTTGTTGCAATGGTAAATGGGAGTGTTTTCTTGATTTCATTTTCAGATTTTTCATCATTAGTGTACAGGAATGCCAGAGATTTCTGTGCATTAATTTTGTATCCTGCTACTTTACCAAATTCATTGATTAGCTCTAGTAGTTTTTCGGTAGCATCTTTAGGATTCTCTATGTATAGTATCATGTCATCTGCAAACAGTGACAGCTTTACTTCTTCTTTTCCAATTTGGATTCCTTTTATTTCGTTTTCTTCTCTGATTGCTGTAGCTAAAACTTCCAAAACTATGTTGAATAAAAGAGGTGATGGGGCTTCCCTGGTGGCGCAGTGGTTGGGAGACCGCCTGCTGACGCAGGGGACACGGGTTCTTGCCCCGGTCCGGGAGGATCCCGCATTCCGCGGAGCGGCTGGGCCCGTGAGCCGTGATCACTGAGCCGGCGCATCCGGAGCCTGTGCTCCGCAACGGGAGAGGCCACAATGGTGAGAGGCCCACGTACCGCAAAAAAAAAAAAGAGGTGAGAGTGGGCAGTCTTGTCTTGTTCCTGATCTTAGTGGAAATGGTTTCAGTTTTTCACCATTGAGGACGATGTTGGCTGTGGGTTTGTCATATATGGCCTTTATTATGTTGAGGAAAGTTCCCTCTATGCCTACTTTCTGCAGGGTTTTTTATCATAAATGGGTGTTGAATTTTGTCAAAAGCTTTCTCTGCATCTATTGAGATGATCATATGGTTTTTCTCCTTCAATTTGTTAATATGGTGTATCATGTTGATTGATTTGTGTATATTGAAGAATCCTTGCATTCCTGGAATAAACCCCACTTGATCATGGTGTATGATCCTTTTAATGTGCTGTTGGATACTGTTTGCTAGTATTTTGTTGAGGATTTTTGCATGTATGTTCATCAGTGATATTGGCCTGTAGTTTTCTTTCTTTGTGACATCCTTGCCTGGTTTTGGTATCAAGGTGATGGTGGCATCGTAGAATGAGTTTGGGAGTGTTCTCCCTCTGCTATATTTTGGAAGAGTTTGAGAAGGATAGGTGTTATCTCTTCTCTAAAAGTTTGATAGAATTCCCCTCTGAAGCCATCTGGTCCTGGGCTTTTGTTTGTTGGAAGATTGTTAATCACAGTTTCAATTTCAGTGCTTGTAATTGGTCTATTCATATTTTTGATTTCTTCCTGATTCAGTCTTGGCAGGTTGTGCATTTCTAAGAATTTGTCCATTTCTTCCAGGTTGTCCATTTTATTGGCGTACAGTTGCTTGTAGTAATCTCTCATGATCTTTTGTATTTCTGCAATGTCAGTTGTTACTTCTCCTTTTTCATTTCTAATTCTATTGATTTGAGTCTTCTCCCTTTTTTTCTTGATGAGTCTGGCTAATGGTTTATCAATTTTCTTTGTCTTCTCAAAGAACCAGCTTTTAGTTTTATTGATCTTTGCTATCATTTCCTTCATTTCTTTTTCATTTATTTCTGATCTGATCTTTATGATTTCTTTCCTTATTCTAACACCGGGGGATTTTTGTTCTTCTTTCTCTAATTGCTTTAGGTGAAGGGTCTGGTTGCTTATTCGAGATGTTTCCTGTTTCTTAAGGTGGGATTATATTGCTATAAACTTCCCCCTTAGAACTGCTATTGCTGCGTCCCATAGGTTTTGCGTCATCGTGTCTCCATTGTCATTTGTTTCTAGGTATTTTTTAATTTCCTCTTTGATTTCTTCAGTGATCACTTCGTTATTAAGTAGTGTATTGTTTAACCTCCATGTGTTTGTATTTTTTACAGCTCTTTTCCTGTAATTGATGTCTAGTCTCATAGCATTGTGGTCGGAAAAGATACTTGATACAATTTCAATTTTCTTAAATTTACCGAGGCTTGATTTGTGACCCAAGATATGATATATCCTGGAGAACGTTCCATAAGCATTTGAGAAAAAATGTATATTCTGTTGTTTTTGGAAGTAATATCCTATAAATATGAATTAAGTCCATCTTGTTTAAGGTATCATTTAAAGATTGTGTTTCCTTATTTATTTTCATTTTGAATGATCTGTCCATTGGTGAAAGTGGGGTGTTGCAGTCCCCTACTATTAGTGTGTTACTGTCAATTTCCCCTTTTATGGCTGTTAGTATTTGCCTTATGTATTGAGGTGCTCCTATGTTGGGTGCATAAATATTTACAATTGTTATATCTTCTTCTTGGATCGATCCCTTGATCATTATGTAGTGTCCCTCTTTCTCTCTTCTAATAGTTTTTATTTTAAAGTCTATTTTTTGTGTTATAAGAATTGCTACTCCTGCTTTCTTTTGATTTCCATTTGTATGGAATATCTTTTTCCATCCCCTTACTTTGAATCTGTGTGTGTCTGTAGGTCTGAAGTGGGTCTCTTGTAGACAGCATATATATGGGTCTTGTTTTTGTATCCATTCAGCCAATCTGTGTCTTTTGGTGGGAGCATTTAGTCCATTTACATATAAGGTAATTATCGATATGTATGTTCCTATTCCCATTTCCTTAATTGTTTTGGGTTCGTTATTGTAGGTCTTTTCCTTCTGTTGTGTTTCTTGCCTAGAGAAGTTCCTTTTGTATTTGTTGTAAAGCTGGTTTGGTGGTGCTGAACTCTCTCAGTTTTTGCTTGTCTGTAAAGGTTTTAATTTCTCCATCAAATCTCAATGAGATCCTTGCTGAGTAGAGTAATTTTGGTTTCAGGCTTTTCTCCTCATCACTTTAAATATGTCTTGCCACTCCCTTCAGGCTTGTAGAGTTTCTGCTGAGAGATCAGCTGTTAACCTGATGGGGATTCCCTTGTGTGTTATTTGTTGTTTTTCCCTTGCTGCTTTTAATATGTTTTCTTTGTATTTAATTTTTGACAGTTTGATTAATATGTGTCTTGGCGTATTTCTCCTTGGATTTATTCTGTATGGGACTCTCTGTGCCTCCTGGACTTGATTAACTATTTCCTTTCCCATATTAGGGAAGTTTTCAACTATAATCTCTTCAAATATTTTCTCAGTCCCTTTCTTTTTCTCTTCTTCTTCTGGAACCCCTATAATTCGAATGTTGGTGCATTTAATGTTATCCCATAGGTCTCTGAGAGTGTTTTCAGATCTTTTCATTCTTTTTTCTTTATTCTGCTCTGCAGCAGTTATTTCCACTATTTTATCTTCCACGACACTTAACCATTCTTCTGCCTCAGTTATTCTGCTATTCATCCCATCTAGAGTATTTTTCATTTCATTTATTGTGTTTTTAATCATTGCTTGATTCATCTTTAGTTCTTCCAGGTCCTTGTTAACTGTTTCTTGCATTTTGTCTATTCTGTTTCCAAGATTTTGGATCATCTTTACTAATATTATTCTGAATTCTTTTTCAGGTATACTGCCTATTTCCTCTTCACTTGTTAGGTCTGTTTGGTTTTTATCTTGCTCCTTCACCTGCTGTGTGTTTTTCTGTGTTCTCATTTTGCTTATCTTACTGTGTTTGGGGTCTCCTTTCTCAGGCTGCAGGTTCGTAGTTCCCGTTGTTTTTGGTGTCTGTCCCCTGTGGCTAAGGTTGTTTCAGTGGGTTGTGTAGGCTTCCTGGTGGAGGGGACTAGTGTCTGTGTTCTGTTGGATGAGGCTCAATCTTGTTTTTCTGGTGGACAGGTCCACGTCTGGTGGTGTGTTTTGGGGTTTCTGTGGCCTTATTGTGTTTTTAGGCAGCCTCTCTTCTAATGGGTGGGGTTGTGTTCCTGTCTTGCTAGTTTCTTGGCATAGGGTGGCCAGCACTGTAACTTGCTGGTCGTTGAGTGAAGCTGGGTGCTGGTGTTGAGATGGAGATCTCTGGGAGATTTTCGCCATTTGATAGTATGTGGAGCTAGGAGGTCTTTTGTGGACCCGTGTCTGAAGTTGACTCTCCCACCTCAGAGGCACAGCACTTACTCCTGGCTGCAGCTCCAAGAGACTACCAGAATGTGTGCTTTATCTTTATTATAACAACTCTCCTGCAGAGAAAAGGCTAGAACTATTCATATCCAGGGACATGATTGGTCCTTTACTTTAAATATATGGCGTGATGCAACACATAGCGGCAATACATGTTAACTCTAGAATATGAATTAAGAATATCGGAAAGGATTTCTTGAGCATACAGTAATGGGCATGAGGTTGTTTGAAGAACAGTAGTAGCTACTGAAATAAAGAGGAAGTATGAATATTTTATGTAGAAATAGTCTCAGAATGTTTATTTACTTTATTTTTGAAAATATTTAATTAAATTATGTCATTTCCATGATAAATCTATGTAATTGGCTAGAAATACACTTGAAAATGATGGCCTGTATTTTTCTGGTGCTAATAAAAAATTACCAAGAGATGAAGACAGCCATGCCTAAATGTCTTAGGGTTATTTCTGGATCTCAGTAATGGTATTTGCTCCTTAAGCAAGAGTATTACATTGCTAACTTTATTCTAGACAAAGCACAGATGATTGACACATAACCAGCACATTAAAAATATTTGATTTTTTGATTCCTCATTTTTTGCCATTCTTGATTCGTGTATTATGCCATTTTTCCTTAATTAACTCAATTTCATAACACCACCCCAGGTCATATATTTTACTGGTTATCTTCATAATCACTAAACTAGTCAAAAGTAAAAAGGAAAAATAATGTTGATCATCTTGTTTTCCAATATTCCTTGATGACCCCATCAGGTGGTTAGCTATGGTCCCCAGGTCATAGACTTCCCTGACCCTGCTGGACCACACCTACCCACTTGATATGCAAGTTCCAGCTGAAATTCCAATGTATAGTGGCTTTAGTGAATAGCTTATTTCTCGTAACCATAAACCTCCCCATAGGAAGTGGAAATAACCCCAGGCATTTGTCATTACACTGCCCCAATTGCAACCCTAACTGGCTGATAGCCTTATGTAGTTCAGACCCATCTCTCGTAATATAAGGCCAAACATTTGACTGTTGAAAGCATGTGACTAAATTTTCCTTCACCAAGACTATACATGTGCCTCCAACATTTACTACTGTGGATTGAGAAAACTACCCAATCATTTTCATGGAGCACTTCCAGGACCCTCAAAATTTATTGAGAATTTGTGGTAGCAATAGACGTTCTCAACTGTGCAAGCAAACCTTAATCAGGGTATAGTAAATCTACACAACCCTATTAGACACGTTGGCCCCTCAGTTCCCCCTGGTGGCTCCCTGGAAGAGCCATTATGTTGGAAGCCTCTGGCATGGCTCCCTTCACCTGTGAAAATACTAGAGATGACAACTTTTCAATTCCTGAATTTCCATTTCATTCTTTTATACATTGCCAATCTCTTTATTTGTAGTCTTTATTTGATGAGACATTGTTATCATATCAACCTTTACTTCTTTTATCATGGTTACCTTTAGTGCTTTGAACGTATTTATAATGGTTATTTAAATTTTTACCTGTTAATTCTGACATGTAGGCACTCTTGTAGGCACTCTTTGTGTTGCCTGCTTGTTTTTGTTGTTTTTGGTTTTACCTAATGTATGGGGCATCCTTTCCTAGTTCTTTGCTTATCTCATAATTTTGTGCTGGAAACTATACATTTTTGATAATATATAATAGCACCCCAAACTTGTTGTTATTATTTTCTCCTTTACTTGTTTAGTGACTGGTTGGATTATTTTAGGGGAGTTGATATCTTTCCTTCCACAGTGGTAAGTCTCTGATGTTGCTCCTCAGGGGATGCAATTTTGGAAAAGTCCACTGTTACCTTGGGATGTCTGTGGTTTTGGCAAGGCCATCTCTGAGTGTCTCTTTCCCTGACTACACCCAGATATTAACCTCTACTGATTACAGGAGGTTTCTCTATTATTTTCAACAGTGCCCTGAGACATGTATTGAATCACAGACTAGTCCAATCAAATTCTGGTTCCTTTGAAGGGAAAGTCCCTGAGGCCACGGTTTGATAATTGGCTGTGACTCCAGGAGGGTTCTCCTCAGCTATTTCTTTCCCCTTTTACTTCTGGGAACCTGGTGGGTCTATAGTTTATTCAATATCTCCAGTGAATCTTTCAATCAAGTCCCAATTGCTTTTCCCTACACTTCTATTTATTTGAAGAGTGCCCTTATGCTGTTACAAATGAAGAACAGTTCCTTTAGGGGAGGATTTGGAGCTCCCTGTTTTTTGGCTTCTCCCCCTCACCACCACCACCCCTTGGAAGAATCTTTGAGTCATGACCATGGGGCTGAGATTAGGGACAATGGAGTGCTTTTCTCTGTGTGACTTTAGGAGCTGAGGGCTTGGTGGAAGGGGTGGGCAGCAGTTCCATGTCTCCTTGACTTATTCTCTTGTTGTGGAAACCCCACCCCATAAGCCAGGGCAGGCATTGCTGCACTCAAGAGCCTCCATACCATAAACTGGACTTAAGTGGAAGAAGGGATCACCCCCTCCTTGCCACACCCACCTGGAACTTCACTTTATTAACAGATAGCTGGGAGCAGGATGAGAAATGCTAATATTCTCCCTTCCTAGGAAGACAGACCTCTGACTGGGAGCTGTGTGGCGATGGAACCCTGTGTTCTTAGTTGAAACAGTGGGGAGTAGAATTTCCATCTCTTTATCTGTGGGGAAGGAAAGTATGGGGGTTTGGTTCAAATATCACAGAACGTCACATTTCTTACCAAATTTTGTAGGTTTATTTAAATAAATCTATATTTACTGTATAGTTTTAAGGCCATTTTCAGAGACTTTAAGTCATTGTCATTTTTACAGTTTTCACCTGTTTCACTGAGGAATGCATCTGTGGGGCTCATCATGTTGTTGTGTCAGAAGTGGCTTCCCCATGTCTATTTTTTTCCCATTTCCTTGCATTTTTTTATTGAGGTATTGACATATGACATTATTTTAGTCTCAGGTATACAGCATAATGATTCAATATGTATCAAATATAATCTTATATGAAAAATATAGAATGAAAGAATACATGAATTTTATAAAACAGATATAAGAAAGTGTGACATACATGTACATCTTTCTCTGAGGGGTTGAATTAAACAAAAACTTCTTATACATTCAGAGGACATTCAAATTTTGTGTAGTGAGCCCATGTTTCCTTTGTACTCAGAAAAAAAACAGGGTGTTATTTGAAAAATAAACTCTGACCACATAGCATTACAAAGACTCTGTACTTACTCTGAACATTATATTTAGGGAAATATTTTATGTAAATCTAATAAGTATCATATACCCATCATCATGCATCTTTAATAATTTCTCGAATGAAAAAAATATCTTTAGAGATGCCGGGTTCCATACTACTATACTTTGTAGAAAAATAACATTTATTTTATGCAACCTAAGAAATGTAACTAAATCTCTCATAAAATCTTTGCATTTGTTGTAAATATATTAATCATTTTCCAAATTTGTTAGTTATTGATATTTTATTGATGATTGCTCCATTAGAAGTGAAAAATGATCTTTTCTGCTTCAACACAAAAAATAATTTTATAATATAAACTTTAATATAATGTAATAAAATATAATAATATGTATTTTTTAAGTTATTATTACAAAATTCCTTGCATTGGAGCAATAAGAGTCAAACTCGGGTATGGGTATTATCCTTTCTTATCTCTAATGCTACTTGTGTTAGATCTCTTTTCTTCTTGGCCTGAATTAAAGAGGTTTGTTTCTATTTTTTAAAAATAACAAGCTCTTCATTTTACTTATCCATTAAATAATTTTCCCCTTTATTTTATTGTTTTATCATCTTTATTGGAGTATGATCGCTTTACAGTGTTGTGTTACTTTCTGCTGTATAACAGAGTGAATCAGCTATATGCATATGTATATTCCCATATGCCCTCCCTATTGCATCTCCCTCCCACCCTCCCTATCCCACCCCTCTATGTGGTCACAAAACACCAAACTGATCTCCCTGTGCCATGCAGCTGTTCTCCCTGTGCCATGCAGCTGCTTTCCACTAGCTATCTATTTTACATCTGGTAGTGTATATATGTCAATGCTACTCTCTTACTTTGTCCCAGCTTACCCTTCCCCGTCCCTGTGTCCTCAAGTCCATTCTCGATATCTGCATCTTTATTCCAGTCCTGCCCCTTGGTTCATCAGGAGCATTTTTTTTTTTTTTTTTTTTTTTTTTAGATTCCATACATATGTGTTAGCATATGGTATTTGTTTTTCTCTTTCTGACTTACATCACTCTGTATGACAGATTCTAGGTCCATCCACCTCACTGCAAATAACTCAATTTCGTTTCCTTTTATGACTGAGTAATATTCCATTGTATATATATATGCCACATGTTCTTTATCCATTCATCTGTCGATGGAAGCTTAGGTTGCTTCCATGTTCTGGCTATTGTAAATAGAGCTGCAATGAACATTGTGGTACATGACTCTTTTTGAATTGTGGTTTTCTCAGTGTATACACCCAGTAGTGGGATTGCTGGGTCATATGGTAGTTCTATTTTTAGTTTCTAAGGAATCTCCACATACTGGTCTCCATAGTGGCTGTATCAATTTACATTCCCACCAATAGTGCAAGAGTGTTCCCTTTTCTCCACACCTTCTCCAGCATTTATTGTTTGTAGATTTTTTTGATGATGGCCATTCTGACCAGTGTGAGGTGATACCTCACTGTGGATTTCATTTGCATTTCTCTAATGATTAGTGATGTTGAGCATTCTTTCATGTGTTTGTTGGCAATCTGTATATCTTCTTTGAAGAAATGTCTATTTAGGATTTATGCCCATTTTTGGATCGGCTTGTTTGTTTTTCTTTGATATTGAGCTGAATGAGCTGATTGTAAATTTTGGAGATTATTCCTTTGTTAGTTGCCTCATTTGCAAATACTTACTCCCATTCTGAGGGTTGTGTTTTTGTCCTGTTTAAGTTCTCCTTTGCTGTACAAAAGCTTTTAAGTTTCATTAGGTCCCATTTGTTTATTTTCGTTTTTATTTCCAATACTCTAGGATGTGGATCAAAAAAGATTTGCTGTGATTTACATCATAGAATGTTCTATGTTTTCGTCTATGAGTTTTATAGTGCCTGGCCATAAATTTAGGTCTTGAAACCATTTTGAGTTTACTTTTGTGTATGGTGTTAGGGAGTGTTCTAATTTCATTCTTTTAAATGTAGCTGTCCAGTTTTCCCAGCATGACATATTGAAGAGGCTGTCTTTTCTCCAATGTATTTTCTTGACTCATTTGTCATAGATTCGTTGACCATAGGTGCTTAGGTTTATCTCTGTGCTTTCTATGCTCTTCCATTGATCTATATTTCTGTTTTAGTGCCAGTACCATACAGTCTTGATTACTGTAGCTTTGTACTATAGTCTGAAGTCCGGGAACCTGATTCCTCCAGCTCCGTTTTTCTTTCTCAAGATTTTTTTGGCTATTTGCGGTGTTTTGTGTTTGCATACAAATTGTGCAATTTTTTGTTCTGCTTCTGTGAAACATGCCATTGGTAATTTGTTAGGGATTGCATTAAACCTGTAGATTGCTTTGAGTTGTATAGTCAGTTTCACAATGTTGATTCTTCCAATCCAAGAACATGGTATATTTCTCCATCTCTTGGTATCATCTTTCATTTCTTTCATCAGTGTCTTATAGTTTTCTGCATACAGGTCTTTTGTCTCCTTAGGTAGGTTTATTCCTAGTTTTTTTATTCTTTTTGTTGCAATGGTAAATGGGAGTGTTTGCTTAATTTCTCTTTCAGATTTTTTATCATTAGTGTATAGGAATGCAAGAGATTTTTGTGAATTAATTTTGTATCCTGCTACTCTACCAAATTCATTGATTAGCTCTAGTAGTTTTCTGGTAGCATTTTTAGGATTCTGTATGTATAGTATCATGTCATCTGCAAACAGTGAAAGTTTTACTTCTGCTTTTCTGATTTGGATTCCTTTTATTTCTTTTTCTTTTCTGATTGCTGTGGCTAAAATTTCTAACACTATGTTGAATAATAGTGGTGAGAGTGGGAACCCTTGTCTTGTTCCTGATCTTAGAGGAAATGGTTTCAATTTTTCACCACTGAGAATGATGTTGGCTGTGGGTTTATCATATGCCCTTTACTATGTTGAGGTAGTTGCCGTCTATGCCAACTTTCTGGAGAGTTTTTATCATAAATGGGTGTTGAATTTTTTCAGAAGCTTTTTCTGCATCTATTGAGATGATCATATGGTTTTTATCCTTCAATTTGTTAATATGGTGTATCATATTGTTTAATTTGCATATATTGAAGAATCCTTGCATTGCTGGGATAAACCCCACTTGATCATGGTGTATGATCCTTTTAACATGCTGTTGGATTCTGTTTGCTAGTATTTTGTTTAAGATTTTTGCATCTATATTCATCAGTGATATTGGCCTGTAGTTTTCTTTTTTCTGACATCTTTGTCTGGTTTTGGTATCAGGGTGATGGTTGCCTCATAGAATGAGTTTGTGAGTGTCCCTGCCTCTACTATATTTTGGAGGAGTTTGAGAAGGATAAGTGTTATCTCTTCTCTAAATGTCTCTAAGAATTTACCTGTGAAGCCATCTGGTCCCCGGCTTTTGTTTGTTGGAAGATTTTTATTCACAGTTTCAATTTCAGTGCTTGTGATGGTCTGCGTATATTTTCTATTCCCTCCTGGTTCAGTCTCAGAGGTTGTGCTTTTCTAAGAATTTGTCCATTTCTTCCAGGTTGTCCATTTTATTGGCATATAGTTGCTTGAAGTAGTCTCTCATGATCCTTTGTATTTCTGCAGTGTCAGCTGTTATGTCTTTTTCATTTCTAATTATGTGGGTACGAGTCTTCTCCCTCTATATCATCATGAGTCTGGCTAATGTTTTATTAACTTTGTTTGCCTTCTCAGAGAACCAGCTTTCAGTTTTATTGATCTTTGCTATCATTTCCTTCATTTCCTTTTCATTTATTTCTGAGCTGGTCTTTATGATCTCTTTCTTTCTGCTAACTTTGGGTTCCATTTTTTCCCCCTTTCTCTAATTGCTTTAGATATAAGGTTAGGTTGTTTATTTGAGATTTTTCTTGTTTCTTGAAGTAGGATTGTACTGCTATAAACTTCCCTCTTAGAATTGCTTTTGCTGCATCCCATAGGTTTTGTGTTGTTGTGTTTTCATTGTCATTTTTTTCTAGGTATTTTTTGATTTCCTCTTTGGCTTCTCCAGCAATCTCTGGGTTATTTAGTAGCATATTGTTTAGTCTCCATGTGTTTGTATATTTTACAGTTTTTTCCTTGTAATTTATATCTAATCTCATAGCATTGTGGTCAGAAAAGATACTTGATAAAATTTCAATTTTCTTAAATTTACCAAGGCTTGATTTGTGACTCAAGACATGATCTACCCAGCAGAATGTTCCATGAGCACTTGAGAAGAAAATGTATTCCGTTGTTTTTGGATGGAATGTCCTATAAATATCAATTAGGTTCATCTGGTCTAATGTGTCATTTAAAGCTTGTGTTTCTTTTTTTATTCTCATTTTTTGTGATTTGTCCATTGGTTAAAGTGAGGCATTAAAGTCCCCTTCTATTATTGTGTTACTGTCGATTTCCCCTTTTATGGCTGTTTGCCTTATGTATTGAGGTGCTCCAATGTTGGGTACCTAAATATTTACAATTGTTATATCTTCTTCTTGGATTGATCCCTTGATCATTATGTAGCTTCCTTCTTTTTCTCTTGTAATAGTCTTTATTTTAAACTTTATTTTGTCTGATATAAGAATTGCTACTCCAGCTTTTTTTGATTTCCATTTACATGGAATATCTTTTTCCAACCCCTCACTTTCAGTCTGTATGTGTCCCTAGATCTGAAGTGGCTCCCTTGTAGACAGCATATATACAGGTCTTGTTTTTGTATCCATTCAGCCAGTCTATGTCTTTTGGTTGGAGCATTTAATCCATTTACGTTTAAGGTAATTATCAATATGTTTGCTCGTATTGCCATTTTCTTAATTGTTTTCGGTTTGTGATTTTAGGTCTTTTCTTTCTCTTGTGTTTCCTGCCTAGAGAAGTTCCTTTAGCATTTGCTGTAAAGCTAGTTTGGTGGTGCTGAATTCTCTTAACTTTTGCTTTTGTAAAGATTTTATTTCTCCATGGAATCTGAATGAGATCCTTGCTGGGTAGAGTAATCTTGGTTGTAGATTTTTCCCTTTCATCACTTTAAATATGTCCTGCCACTCCCTTCTGGCTTGCAGTGTTTCTGCTGAAAATTCAGCTGTTAACCTTATGGGGATTCCTTTGTATGTTATTTTTAGGTTTTCCCTTGCTGCTTTCAATGTTTTTTCTTTCTATTTAATGTTTGATAGTTTGATTAATATGTATCTTGGTGTGCTTCTCTTTGGTTCTATCTTGTATGGTATTCGCTGTGCTTCCTGGACTTGATTGGCTATTTCCTTTCCCATGATATGGAAGTTTTCTACTATAATCTCTTCAAGTGTTTTCTCAGACCCTTTCTTTTTCTCTTCTTCTGAGACCCCTGTAATTCCAATGTTGGTGCATTTATGTTGTCCCTGAGGTCTCTGAGACTGTCCTCAATTCTTTTCATTCTTTTTCTTTATTCTGCTCTGCAGTGGTTAGTTCTGCTATTTTATCTTCCAGGTCAGTTATCCGGTCTTCTGCCTCAGTTATTCTGTTATTAATTCCTTCTAGAGTATTTTTAATTTCAGTAATTTTGTTGTTCACCACGGTTTATTTGCTCTTTAGTTCCTCTAGATCCTTGTTAAAAGTTTCTTGTATTTTCCCCATTGTGTTTCCGAGATTTTGGATCATCTTTACCATCATTACTCTGAATTCTTTGTCAGGTAGTTTCCCTATTTCATCTTCATTTATTTTGTCTTGTAGCTTTTTACGTTGCTCCTTCATCTGTAACAAATTTTTTTGTCATTTTTTTTTCATGGGTGGTGTTGTATTCCTCTCTTACTAGTAGTTTGGCCTGAGACAACCAGCACTGGAGTTTTCAGGCAGTTGTATAGAGCTGGGTCTTGGTGCTGAGATGAGGACCTCCAGGAGACCTCACTCCGATTTATATTCCCTGTGGTCTGAAGTTCTCTGTTAGTCCAGCGGTTTGGACTTGGAGCTACCACCACAGGAGCTTGGGCCCAACCTCCAGCCTGGGAACAAAGATCCTGCAAGCCAGTTGCTAAGGGTTCCTACTTTCCCATTAGGTGTCTCTGGTCCCCTACCAGTGCCTGGTAGGTGCCCTAGTTGTGAGGAGACGCAAATTCCACGTCCTCCTAGTATGCCATCTTGACTCCTCTGCCCCATGTCTATTTTTAAGTCTCCTTGCATAAGTCTATTCTTCTCAAGCTGTGGTAACCATAACCTGTGGGTACTCAATTTTATTCCAGAGAGTTTGGCAGGGCCATAGCATAAACTTGGAGCATCTTCCTACTTCCTGATTTAATCCACAGTATACATAGGGGAAAATGTTTATGTTAAAGCAAAGACATTATGGTAATAACATATATGATTCAGATGGATTTTAAACATAAGCCCTGATAGCTTGAAGAAGAACTCTTCAGTAGTGAGCTACCTGGGACAATACCTCCGAACTCTTAACACAAGCTTGCCTTTTCTTGGGAGAAATCTGTAAGAGATTCTGTTTGGGCGTTTGGCAAGTGACCTCTATGTTGGTAGGCAAAGAATGAATTTTGGTACTGAGTTAGGCAAACAACATATGAAAAATAAAGTTACCTGTGACCTATGATGATATCTACCTAAAAATCCCTAAGATTTTCTGACTCAATATTATATAAGAAAAATATGCATAGCATAATGCATAATTAAACTAAAGGATACAGTTTCTTCTTCAAGGGTTCTATAATTTAATTGAGAGCATGAACAAAGCAGTATATACTTTTTTCAATTTGAATTAAATTGCAAAAATTATTAGTGTAATACAAGTACACACAATTGACAACAACAAAGAAGATCCTTTAATGATTCACTTTGCATAAAAACAATACATTCTATTAGATCTAAGGCCTGAATTTTGCCTTCTACTTCTATTGAGATGTCCTTCTTAATCGCTCATAATCTTTCTGTTTTTTCTTCTTTCCACTTAAGATTTGACTATGCAGTTTTTATGCTCACATAGTTTTTTAAATTTAATGTAATTAATTTATTTTTTAAACAGCAGGTTCATATTAGTTATCTATTTTATACATATTAGTGTATATATGTCAATCACAATCTCCCATTTCATCCCACCACCACCGCCATACCCCCACCTTCACCCCTTGGTGTCCATACATTTGTTGTCTATATCTGTCTTACTATTTCTGCCCCACAAACCGGTTCATCTGTACCAGTTTTCTAGGTTCCACATATATGCATTAATATACGATATTTGTTTTTCTCTTTCTGAGTTACTTCACTCTGTATGACAGTCTCTATGTCCATCCATGTCTCAACAAATGACCCAGTTTATTTCCTTTTTATGGCTAATACTCCACTGTATATATGTACCATATCTTTTTTGTCCATTCGTCTGTCAATGGACATTTAGGCTGCTTCCATGACCTGGTTATTGTAAATACTGCTGGAATGAACATTGGGGTGCCTGTGTCTTTTTGAATTATGGTTTTCTCTGGGTGTATGCCTTGTAATGGGATTGCTGGTCATATGATAACTCTATTTTTAGTTTTTTAAGGAACCTCCATACTGTTCTCCATAGTGGCTGTATCAATTTGCATTTCCACAAACAGTGCAAGAGGGTTCCCTTTTCTCCACACCCTCTCCAGTGCTTATTGTTTGTAGATTTTTGATGATGGCCATTCTGACTGGCCAGCTTAGAACTGCTTTTGATGAATTCCATAGGTTTTAGTTTGTCATGTTTTCATTGTCATTTGTCTTAAGCTTTTTTTGATTTCCTCTTTGACTTCTTCAGTGATCTCTTAGTTATTTAGTTATGTATTGTTTAGCCTCCATGTGTTTGTATTTTTTACATTTTTTCCCCTGTGATTGATTTCTAATCTCATAGAGATGTTGTCAGAAAAGATGCTTGATATGATTTCAATTTTCTTAAATTTACCAAGGCTTGATTTGTGACCCAAGATGTGATCTATCCTGGAGAATGTTCCATGTGCACTTGCGAAGAAATTGTAATCTGCTTTTTTCAGATGGAATGTCCTATAAATATCAGTTAAATCTATCTGGTCTATTGTGCCATTTAAAGCTTGTGTTCCCTTATTAATGATCTGTGCATTGGAGTAAGTGAGGTATTGAAGTCTCCCACTATTTTTGTGTTACTGTCGATATCCGTCCTTCTGCCTCAGTTATTCTGCTACTGATTCCTTCTAGTGTATTTTTCATTTTAGTTATTGTATTGTTCCTCTCTGTTTGTTCTTTAATTCTTCTACATGTTTGTTCTTTAATTCTTCTAGGTCTTTGTTAAACATTTCTTGCATCTTCTCAATCTTTGCCTCCATTCTTTTTCTGGGGTCCTGGATCATCTTCACTATCATTATTCTGAATTCTTTTTCTGGAAGATTGCCTATCTCCCCTTCATTTAGTTGTTTTTCTGGGGTTTTATCTTGTTCCTTCATCTGGTATGTAGTCCTCTGCCTTTTCATTTTGCCTCTCTTTCTATGAATGTGGTTTTCATTCCTCAGGCTGCAGAATTGTAGTTCTTCTTGCTTCTGCTGTTTGCCCTCTGGTGGATGAGGCTATCTAAGAGGTTTGTGCAAGCTTCCTGATGGGAGGGACTGGTGGTGAGTAGAGCTGGGTGTTGCTCTGGTGGGCAGAGCTCAGTCATACTTTAATCCACTTGTCTGCTGATCCATGGGACTGAGTTCCCTCTCTGTTGGTTGTTTGGCCCAAGGTGACCAGCACTGGATCCTACCAGTGCTCTTGGGTGGGGCTGATGGTGGACTCTGGGAGGGCTCACGCCAAGGAGCACTTCTTTGAACTTCTGCTGCCAGTGTCCTTGTCCCCACCGTAAGCCACAGCCACCTCCTGCCTCTGTTGGAGTCCCTCCACCACTAGCAGGTAGGTCCGGTTCAGTCTCCTATGTGGTCATTGCTCCCTACCCTGTGTCCTGATGCTCACACTACTTTGTGTGTGCCCTCCAAGAGTGGAGTCTCTACTTCCCCAAGTCCTGTCAAAGACTGCAGTCAAATCCCGCCATCCTTCAAAGTTTGATTCTCTAGGAAGTCCTCCTGCCCCTGCCAGACCCCCAGGTGAGAAGCCTGATGTGGGGCTCAGAACCTTCACTCCAGTGGGTGGACCTCTGTGGTATAAGTGTTCTCCAGTTTGTATGTCACCAACCCAGCAACCATGGGATTTGATTTTATTGTAATTGAGCCCCCATCTCATTGTGGCTTCTCCCCTGTCCTTGGATGTGCAGCATCTTTTTTGGTGAGTTCCAGTGTCCTCCTGTCGATGATCATTCAGCAGTTAGTTGTGATTCCAGTGCTCTCACAAGAGGGAGTGAGCGTGTGTCCTTTTATTCTGCCATCTTCCAGGCTGCATCTTGCTCACATAGTTTTAACTGCATTCTCAAGGATAATTATTCCCCCCCACAAAATATCTAATCTTGTCCTTTCTATCTCCCTTCATTCCACCAATCTAATTACATAGAGTGTTGTGTTCCAGAAAAATACTGACAGATCATTTTCCCAGTCAAGTTCCCCAACTATTAAAATGAATCTTACCCCTCACTTTTATTTCCTCAAACTATTCACTCAAATTTGTGCTGAATTTAGCACAGCCTCTAAAATGGAAGTGTGCTAATGATTCCAGGGAGCTATAAAACATGAAAATTGAAAATATTTCAGTACACTGCCAAGAGAACATAATGCAATTCTCAGCGTATTGCCACTTGACAAATAGTTTTAGACTTTTAGGGTTTCTGATGAAGCTAAGATTAGTAGTTTGGAGTGCTGTAATAGAATATCATGTACCTTCCGAATTTATTTTTGTGATACACAAATCATCGGGAAGAAATCTGTTATTAAGATGCTGATTGTGAAGTATATTCGTGGTGTGTTTTGAGAAAGTAGAATATTTTCCTGCTTGCCAGTTATCTTATTTGTTATCTTATCTTTGATATTATATTATTTTTTGTGCAAAATGTATTCTCCTGAGTATTGACCATCATATTATTTCTTGTTACAAATATCCAAGCAGGCACAAATTCCACTAGATGATTTCTGCCTTTTTTTTCCTTTAATTGATATTTTGGTAGAAATCTTTTTGGGCTGAAGTGCTGTATCCATTTTCAAAGCTTCCAGCTTATCTGTGGAACCCCAAATAAAAATTTTTTGCAACTTATGCATTAGATAAGAAGGGTTCCACAACAATGTGATTACCCATAATATCTAACAAATAAGTCTTTATTACAAAAATTAAATATTTTATAACTGTGCAATCTATCTGTTTGACTTAAAGTGACATCCACGGGGCTTCCTTGGTGGCACAGTGGTTGGGGGTCCACCTGCCAAGGCAGGGGACACGGGTTCATGCCCCAGTCCAGGAGTATCCCACATGCCGCCGAGCAGCTGGGCCCGTGAGCCATGGCCACTGAGCCTGAGCGTCCAGAGCCTGTGCTCCACAGCGGGAGAGGCCACGGCAGTGACAGGCCCGCATACCAAAAAATAAATTAATTAATTAAAAATAAAAAATAAAAATAAAATGACATCCACAAAGATGAAGAGGTGCTGTAGTCATACTCAGAGGTTTGAGTATCAATCCCACATTTGCTGGCTATATGGATTTGAAAAAAAATTCCTATAGTCGAGCATTATATTCTTCATTAAAATAGATATAATAAAACATGACATTTATAAGGTTACTTTAAAAATTAAATGTGTTAATGTCTCTAAAGTGAACACTTGGTATATATTGAATTTTGGCTGTCAATAATGAAAATGTCAGGTTCTTTATTATGTGATGGTTATCAATTTAAAAAGTTTAAGTTGATTATTTCATGTTACTTTCACAATTTAATAAGGAACAGTGAAGTTAAATAATACAGTTGTGTTATGGTCATTCGGGTAGTAATATGTGAGCTGAGGTAGGATTAGACTGGGTGAGAAAACTCAACCATTATTATCTACTGAATATAATCAAGAGCCTATAATATTTTAAAATAACATTTACCGAGTGCTTAAAAAGTGCTGGAGAGGGGTATGATTTAAACACTTGCACTTAAGTACTCCTTAGGATTTCAGCTGCTATTCTTCCCCTTTTCCAGAAAACAAAAATTCTTTTCTTCCTTTTCCCTAATGGGTTAAGTTTCCTACTGAGCCTTTTTTTTCTAGTAGGCTCTGTAAGTAGCCTTCTGCCCTATAGCCTTTTCAAGAGCCTAGAAGAACATTTGAGATCTGTGAGGAAAAATAAATTTACTGACCCTAAAATACTAGAAGAAATATACCAACTCAGTATTAATAGGTGTTAAATAGCCACAAATGAAAAATATCAAATAATCTCTTTATCTTTCTCTCATAATATGTAAGTGTATGGCTATATTTAATGTGAGTTTCAGGTAGACTGAGATAATGTGTTGTGGACCCTGCTAAAGGAAGATTTATTGGGGTCGGAAAAGTTATTCAAACCATCCAGTCTGCCATCAAGGATTGCTTAAGGAACTAGCATGTTAATAATAGTCCTTAAATACAGTCTATTTGTATCCAAGTTCTTTGCCTTCCAGTGTTCTTCTCTGTCAGATCTTTAAATGTTAACATGCTGCTTTCTCCTCAGTACTCTCTTCTGATTTAAAAGACAAACAAAAAACCCCAAAACCCAAAACCTTCATTTAGATGTAATTGGCAAGTATTACATGGCATATATTTAAAATGTAAAGTTCGGTAGGTTTTGAAATGTAAATGCACCTGTGACTTCCCCTCCCTGTCATCTGTTTGCTTTTGCTCTGAGTTTCCTTCTTAGAGTTTTTTTTTTCCCTAACTCCTTTAGGACCATAATCAACATTCTTTTATGCTCTATACCACCCTGTCTTAGGGTTTTAAATGGGCCTCAAAGACATCACCACACTCCAATTGATCCAGTTATCACCAACACCACTAACTAAAGCAGAGAGTTTTAAAATTATTACAGTAGCTTTCTCCTTTATCATGTGGATAAACATCTGTTAAAATTATAGAGCAAGTATGTTTTGTGGGTGTTTTGTGTATCCTTCAGATAAACTATCTTCTATTGCACTTTGTTTCTTCTGGAGACATAGATGCAGGGAATTTTCAAGTCCCCAGTGGGACCTGGGTGAGAAGTGATTCTTGCTGGGGACATTCAGAGCCAAGGGATGCTATTATGAGATGGAGAAGGATTGAAAAGGAAATGAAATGAGATACTCTTCTGCCAGGCTCGTGGGTACGTGTTTAGTTTCCAGTAAAGGGCTGTTACACTGAAAGTTAAAATTCTTGCAGTGATTGGTTTGGGAAGAATTGGAGGTTCAGTAACTTCCCCAAGAGACATTATCATTACCCAGGTTCAGCACTGAAGTTGATGGGGAAACATATGAACAAACTAGGAGCACTCTACAATGGCTGTATTCCCTAGATCTAGAGTGTTATTTTGCATATCATGTAAGATGTTTCCTACTGATTTTAGAAGAAAAAATATAAACTAGTATTAAAATCAATTTCCAGGGATATATGAGAGAGCCCTTCTTCCAGGTAATATTCTGACAACTGCCTCTTTCTAACAGTAATCTCACAAGAATTGAGTTCCAATGCTGGTTTATTTCATCTCCTAACTATACTGAATAATAGTCTTCCCCAACAGGGAATGTGATTCCAGTAGAAAAATCAGTGCTAGCCCAACATTGTCAGAGGCCCTTAGGTCTAGACCACGAGTATTGTACATCCGGTGCAGTTCTTTTTCAAGATTAGGTTTGTGTATTCTACCATATATGGTCAGTCACATTCAGCCATCACACAGATTCAAGGAGGCTAGCTCATGTTTGAAAAGTTTGATTTTGTTGTTTTTGTTTTTTTCCATATTTTTCTCTCAATCCTTCAGAAAACCATGGCCCCAGTGTATAGGCCTTGGATTATGGGGTGTGTCCAGCAATAAACACTGAATAAGTTGTTGAGTTTTGGAGGCTGTAGTACATGGAAATTAGTAAAGAGAATCTAAATGAAAATCTTGGAATGTTAAGATACAAAAACCTGGCCTATTAGTTTCCTATTGCTATTATAACAAATTTCAAATATTTAGTACTTTAAAACTACACAAATGTATTCTCTTACAGTTCTAGAGGTCAGAGTCTAAAATTGGTAAGCAAGGCTGCATTCCTTTTGGGGGTCCTGGGGAGAATGTTTCTATACCTTTTCTAGTTTCTAGGGATCCCCTGCATTCCTTGGCTCATGGCCCCGTTCTCTATCTTAACGTTAGTAGTGTAGCATCTTCCAGTCTCTCTCTTTCTTGGTTTTTTTGCTTCATATTACTTTTTTTGACTCTAATCCTCTCATCTCCTTATTATAAGGACCTTTAGGATTACATTGGGACCACACAGTCCAGGTAATCTCACCATCAGAAGATCTTTAGTTTAATCACATACACAAGGTCGCTTTTGCCATATAAGGTGACGTATTTACAGGTTGCCAGGGACTAGGACATGGACACCTTTCAGGGCCCATTATTCTCCTTATCACATCTGGGTAACATATCCCAAGTAATATCAATCTAAAATCCAAGAAGAGAACACATGTCCCACAGCCAAAGGGAAATAAATTGGGAAATCTATATGAAAATGAGAAAGTAGAAGAAAAGCAGTACAAGACAATGTCTAGACCATGGGCCAGCTACCTGTTTTTGTAAATCATGTTTTATTGGAAAATAGCAATGTTCAATCATTTATATGTTGCCTATGGTTGCTTTTGTGCCATAATGACAGAGTTGGATAATTGTGACAGAAATCATATGGCATACAGAATAAAAAATATTTCCTTTTTAACCCTTTATAGAAAAAAATGTCTGATTCTTTGCTAGAGAATTATCTGAGTGGAAAAGTATAACATTTCTTTATATAATGTTTTCTTTTCTGGAATGGACGTTGTATTAAATTCCTGGGGCTGCTTAACAAATTGCTGCAAACTGTATAAACTTATTCTCTCACAGTTTTATTGGGCTGAAGTCCAAAATCAACAAGTCCATACATTATCTGAAGTTTCTAGGGCAGGAATATTTCTTTTAGCTTTTGCTGGTTTCAGTAATCCATGGCATTCCTTGGTTTATACATGAATTTTCCTGCCTCCATCTCCAAATGGTTTTCTTCTCTGTATGTTGCTGCCCAAATTTCTCTCTTGTTAAAAATATGCCAGTCATTGTTTCGGGTCTACTATTATCCAGTATGATCTCACCTTAACTTGATTATATCTGCACAGACCTTATTTCCAAATATGGTCACATTCAGAGATTCCCATGGATGAACTTCAACACATCTTTTTGGGAGGACACAATTCACTTCATAACAGGTATCAAAAAATATTTAAAGTGTTTTCCCTACATGGAAAACAGCAATCATCCGAACTAACATTTTGCTTTACCTCCATCGGTAGTAGGCTTTCATACCACCTTATACAAATACTAGATCCCTCCACAAAAGGAATGTGATTAAGTCCTTTCAGTGGTAGTATAATAAATTTACATTCGAAATAGGAATGCTAAAGATGTAGCAGAGTGTACCCAAAGTCATGGTGACTTCAGTGAGTGAACAATTTTGGTTCCCATGTTATCATGTAGCCTCATTTGAAGAGCTGGAAGTGTACTCTATTTTCATTTTTGGTTTTATTTTGAATTCTCTTTGTTAGACTTACACATGCCCGTAACCTTACATGTCCCAAAACTTAGAATTTACATCATTGAGTAATGTACCCACAAAAATATATACAAAATATAATTATTTCTCCACAGCCAGGGTAAAATTTTGAAATGTTAGTATCTTTCTTTATATTCTCAAGATTTGGAACAAATTTTATCTGGACCTGTTTTTCATTTGTATTTCATGTGGCTAAGTATGTTTTGCTTTTCTGTTGCCTATTAAATTGGAGCTGCAGTCTCAGAGATTGTCTTACTACTTTATTAAATATGCCCAAAGATTATTAACCAATAAGCCTTTCTAATAAATATAATTTATGAATATAAAAATACTCATAAATGATGTTTAATTCTTAAGGAGAGCCAAAGAAGCTCTGAATCAATGGGATGTTATATCCTTTTTAGACTCTGTACTGCTTTTCTGGTAATAGCATTAAGGTTGAAAGAAATGAACACTGACTTTTAGAACTGTAGTGCAGGTCATAAATTAGGAGGAACTGTCATATCATAAGGTTGTTTTGGAAAAAAATTACATCCTTACTTGTGATCATTATTTGCTATTGATGAGTTTGTGTTGTTAGATATTTTCTCCTCCCAAATTACAGGATGTTTCTAATATTTACATGAGAAAGAAATTTTTTTATAGTTTTAATTAATATTTTCACAGAAGAAACCTCATATTTAAATATGATCAACACACAGGCTAGTTATAATCAAGCAGACTTATTCATTCATTTGTTTATGCTTTCATATTACTTTCTATAAAATTTCATAATTATCATTTATCATATTTTATTATAGTCATTCATTTATATGACTGTCACCCCTTCTAAACTGTTAAGACCTTCAAGGTAGGACAATGCTTCATTGATCTCTGTAACCATTACCTGCATACTAACATATGGTAGTCATTTAATAAATGTTTTGGGTTTAAAAAAATTAAATTGAGAATAAACTGGCATAGTTCCTAGTAATTAAGCAGTATGTACACATCCAATAAAAGCTAAATATGTAAATAAGTCATAATGAATTTTATTTAAGAAATATTAAATATATATAAATTGAAATTTTACATTGATCGAAAGCATGCCATATACTTTGGTGGTGTTCTGCTTTGTTCCATTTAATAGTTCCAAGAGATTGGAAATCCATGAATTTCCTGTAGGATGTTTAGAAGAAAAACATGATTATATAGGACTTTTAAAACCCAGTATACACCTTAATTTTATGTAAGGTATATATGTGTATATATGTTACATGTAACTTTTCAGTTTATATTTAACAGTTATGTTTCAGAATAGACTCAACAAACATATACTGAATTCTGATTTGATTCAAATCTTTTAACTCTCTATTTTTATACATTTAATTATTATCAAATTAAAAAAATACTTTGTCCCTATTTTATAAATAAGAGGCTTAGATGTATTTCTAAGATTAAATAGCTGGTAAGATTTGGAACTAGGGCCTAATTATGTCTGATTCTATATCCCACAGTCTTTCTACTTCCAAAGATTTGCTAGCGTGGTGGTAAATATTTCACAGCTAGCTGTGGGTGGTAGTGTCTGATTTATTGCATATACTGATTTTCATGGCACAAATACTCTTGTATTGACTGATTTCAAGCTACCAGCATCATTTCAATGAAGATGGAGTTTAAAAGAAAATTTAAGTCTTGGGTGTAGTAACAACCACCTCCAGCACACCACTGGAAAAAATAATGATTCTATTATGGACAGTTATAATATCAGGACAAAGTCATAGAGAAGAGCTTGATTGTTCAAGCCATTAATGCTGAGTCAAGACAGAAAGAGATGGCATTAGGAGTTTAAAAAATCAAGAAACAGTGGGCAGACAAGGTGAAATCAAGAATTTCCACTGGTTGGTTAGATACCAGGAAGAGAGCAAGAGATTACAAATGAGATTTACAAATTCTTTGTATCTTCAGCACATGTTTTTCCATGTCTCATTATGAGATCTTCAAATATTATATGAATTATATCCTTCAAATCCTATCATTTTTAATTACAAAAAATTGAAAAAAAACTCAAATGCCTATCAACAGTGGGATTATAAATAAATGGTAAAATAGCCATATAATGGAATACTGTGCAGCAGTGAAAAAGAATGAACTACTTCCCAAGTTAGCATGGGTGAACCTCAATAATATTAATATGGGCTGATAACAAAATGGTCACAAACAATACAAACAGAAAGATTCCATTTAAATATATTTTAAAAGACAGGCAAAACTAATCAATATATAATTTAGCAATGCCGTTACAAAAAGTCAAAGAAATGATTAACAATAAATTCTGAGTAGTGATTTTATGTAAAGACAGAGAAGGGGGATGTGTGTTGGTTGTGGTGACACGCAGGTCTGCATATACATTGTTGAACTCTATTTGTTCGTAAATCTTGCTTATGTGTTCACACGTTATAGGAATGCAAAAGTTTGCAGGAATATTTTGAAAATTTAATAACAATTTTAGTCATAACTCATAGAAAGTACACAAAATAATTTTAAATTATTACCTCTCCTTGTGGGGCATGCATGCTGTTTTGATATGCAAACAGGAATGAAATAGAGTGCTATATAAGACTCAGGAGGACTTTGCCTTGTGTGCTTCTCTATTCTTAGTGAGTAGTCAAAGCACATGGAAAGCACTTAATAATTGTCATGTCTGATCACCTACATACTCGGTTATTTGATCAACAGAGTTGGTATAAAAATATATTGTTGCAACATTAAAATAAGAACAATCAAGTCTAAAAAAATAAATCAAATTCAAAACAGAAATTCTAGTAACAGAATGATCTGAGACACTTTAAAAAGGAACAATGTAAACATTTTTGAGAAAATGAAAATATTTGGGAGATTTAAGAATTCATTTATTTTAAAAACTTGTAATATAGTAGAGCTAAGAGAATATTGGAGTATATGCTGAGCTATGTTAAATTTAACAAAGTCAGTGTACTAAAAATGAAATTTCATGCCTCTAAGATAGTAGCATTATAAAAATCATATATAATTATATATAAATCTAAATTAGTGCTAAGATAAATCAAGCGGAGAAAAAACTTAACATCAATGTGCACAATTACAACCACATAAGATTTTTTAACTAACAGCTAAATGGACTATATAGCAGTCATAATATAACAGATAATTTGAAATAACAAAAGTGGATAAAAAGTATGCATTATCACTTCATTGGCTAATATAGTTAATAAGCATTTATTCAATTGGTATTGTTATACATCAGATATTGGCTTTATACAACGTAGAGAGCACTGACATTAAAGAGCTGATTTTTTTACATGGAAAAGGAATTTTAATACCAAAATCCAACTAGCTATTTTGACTGAATAGTATTAAGTAATGTTGAGGATTTACAGTAAAGATAATATTGTTTTGTTTACTACATATATATATATATATATATATATAGAGTGTTTTTCTCATGGAAATTTAAGATAAATTTTTTGAAATTGTAAAGAATATATTATCACCCAGCATATTACCAGATATCACCGTTAAAATATGCATTTTTCAACTTTTTTTTCTGAAAATAATTTTAAATGTTGTTCTCATCATGAGATAATATATTTTGGATATATTATACTTACTTACTTCACCTAACATTATAAATAATACATTTTCCTAAGAAGACCTTTGGGTAAATCATATTTCTTTTAAAGATTGTCTCCTTTGGATAAGTTTTCATGTTTATAATTATTATTTCCAAGTATCTACATATCATTAGAGCCTGTTACATATTGCTGATTTAAAAGACTTTTACCAATTCTTCATGACACTGGAAATATGAGTGTGTCATTTTCAACCTTATTAAATAGAATTATTTAACTATCTGAAGAATATTTATTTATTTGATATGGCACTGCACTGCAGATTGATTTGCAAGCTTATTTCCAGAGACATTAAAAATGTTTTCAAAAATGCGTTGACTGATTATACTTCCACTTTTAGGCATTATGTTTATATCCTTTTCTAATTTATTTGTGTTTTACTTATACATTTTTTAACGTTTTTATTGCAATATAATTGCTTTACAGTGGTGTGTTAGTTTCTGCTTTATAACAAAGTGAATCAGTTATACATATACATATATCCCCATATCTCTTCTCTCTTGCATCTCCCTCCCTCCCACACTCCCTATCCCACCCTTCTACCTGGTCACAAAGCACTGAGCTGATCTCTCTGTGCTGTGCAACTGCTTCCCACTAGCTAGCTATTTTACATTTGGTAGTGTATATATGTCCATATATACACTACCACTCTCTCACTTTGTCCCAGCTTACCCTTCCCCCTCCCCATGTCCTCAAGTCCATTTTCTCATAGGTCTGCGTCTTTATTCCTGTCTTGCCCCTAGGTTCTTCATGACCAATTTTTTTTTTTTTTTTTAGATTCCATATATATGTGTTAGCATACGGTATTTGTTTTTCTCTTTCTGACTTACTTCACTCTGTATGACAGACTGTAGGTCCATCCACCTCACTAAACTAACTCAATTTTTTTCCTTTTTATGGCTGAGTAATATTCCATTGTATATGTGTGCCACATTTTCCTTATCCATTCATCTGTCGATGGACACTTAGTTTGCTTCCATGTCCTGGCTATTGTAAATAGAGCTACAATGAACATTGTGGTACATGACTCTTTTTTTTTGAATTACAGTTTTCTCAGGGTATATGCCCAGTAGTGGGATTGCTGAGTCATATGGTAGTTCTATTTTTAGTTTTTTAAGGAACCTCCATACTGTTCTCCATAGTGACTGTATCAATTTACATTCCCACCAACAGTGTATGAGGGTTCTCTTTTCTCCACACCCTCTCCAGCATTTATTGTTTGTAGATATACATTTTTTGTTTGTAGATATACATTTTTTTAAACTCTGCACAATAAAGAAGCTGACTGGTTTACCTAACATGTTTGCAGAGAGAAATAGGAAGAGTAAGATTGACCATTTTAACAAATGGACCAAGTATATTGGTTTCTAAATTATTATTCAATTAACCCAGTCCCATGTAATAAATAATCCATTCATGTCCATTGATTTAGGATAATAGGAAAATGCCATTAAAGGTAATGTTATGAGAATAATATAAAAGTTAAGATATTAGGTCACTGTTGTATTTTTCAGATGATGAAAGATGATACTCAGTAAAGGTAGCGAAGTGTAAATGAAGATGAAGGGAGTAACTCCTTTAAAATTTACCTAAAGGTTCTATGAAGTTGTTCTAAACACCAAGGACAGGGAATGAATAGAAAAAAAAAGTCACTTGTGACAGTAAAATAAAGATCATTCCTAACGTATGCTTCCCAATGCAATGTTACTGTCTTCAATTTATAACTATATACTCTCAAATGAGAAGGAAAGTGACTTTTCAAATAAAGGGTAATGTCAAGGAAAACCAAATTGTGCCTGATTGGCAAGTCAGAATTTTACAGTAATCTGATCTATAAAAATTTTGTCTTTTCTAAATCATGAAATACTTTTAAAATTATATTATGTTATATTGTATTATACCAAAAATAGACTTGAGATGTTGCTATGAGCCTTTTCTTTTGCACTCTATTGAAGATGAACCTCTATTAGAAAATCATAGACTGGAAAACCTCAAAAAATTATCCTACAGCTTCAAGAGGATATGAATGAAAAACAATGCTAATTCTTATCCTTATTTGCCTACTCTTTATAAATTACCAGAAAAGAATATATAATTATAGTAAAGATCTCTGATTTTTCTTATACAGAAAAAATAATAATGGAAATTTTACAGCCTTGTAATTTTCACTGACAAAAAAAATGAACAAACTCTGCATCCACAGATATGCCCATAATGTTGTAATTTTGAATAAGATGTACCATAATTAGTAGAATATGATAGTTTTCTCATGGATCATAAAGCAAGATATAGATAAGAAATCATTTTGGTAGGAAATAAGCCCACACATCTGGTTGTTGGCTGCATTGCCCCAGTATGGAAGTCAGTTTTCTCTATATTTTTCAGCACTTGTATCAAAATCTTTGTCATTTTTCATAGTGAAGATAGATTTCATGAAGGTTTTCACTGAGTTTATATATCAAAATATCTAATGTCAAAGCAACATATTGAACATTTAAAAATCTAACTAACTACCCAGATGTTTAGTTTACACTGTGCCAGCTTTATTTTCTTATCAATTATTTGCTGATCCTAATGTAGAAAATTTTAAATATAGAGGAAACATAAATACAAAAATAAAACTAATCTATTATCCTACTACTGAGAATCAGTCATTAGTAATATATTGACAGACTTCCTTTGAAACTTTACATGTGTGATTTACACATATTAAAAAAAAAGCTTTGTCTATCTAATCTGTATATTTAAGTTTAAAAGTTAAATAGCCTGATATCATGATATAATTCCTACAAAACAATATACAAACAATACTATTTAATATTCTTTTATAGTGTTAGTGGTATATAATTAAGGTCAAGGAGATATCTACGTAGTCCATGCCTTCAGTGAGTGGATGAAAATTTCCTTCTTATAGCAGCTTCCTTTATAAAAGTGGTAAACACATATTTGGATAGTGTTCATTTGTTTATACAGTTCTTAAATCAGGATTGATTTTTGCTAATTCTCCAAGTGTGGGCTCTTAATCACTTCAGCTATAAGTCTAACTCTTTTTAATATTATTCCACCATTAAACCTGCTAGGATTTTTGGAATATTCTTTCTAAAATTAGGTCATGAAAATTTGTGTTCAGGTGAATAAAAAACCTAAATTATGCATTATTACCTTAAGCATCCATTGGGAATTAAATACTTTAACTCTAGATCCACAATTGGCATCTGCACTATACTTCCATGACATAATGGATTAATATTCAAAACAATTGAGCAATAACTCATATTTTCTTGCATAGTGAAAATGACATGAGTGTCTTAAACTGAAATTGCAGGGGAATTTGAAATGTGAATTATCTCAATTTCAATCTGTGTGTGTGTCTTCAAACAGTTGCCTTTGAGTCTTTTTTTAAAAAAATTTAGTACAGTGTAGTTTATTTTCTATGTTGTGTTAGTTTCTGCTGTACAGCAAAGTGAATCAGTTATACATATACATATATCCACTCTTTTTAAGATTCTTTTCCCATATAGGTCATTGGAGAGTACTGAGTAGAGTTCCCTGTGCCATATAGTAGGTTATCATTAGTTATCTATTTTATATATAGTAGTGTGTATGTGTCAATCCCAATCTCCCAATTTATCTCCCCCCCTTTTACCCCTGGTAATCATAAGTTTGTTTTTTACAACAGTGACTCTATTTCTGTTTTGTAAACAAGTTCATTTGTACCATTTTTTAAGATTCCACATATAAGTGATAACATATGATATTTATCTTTCTCTGTCTGACATACTTCACTCAGTATGACAGTCTTCAAGTCCATCCATGTTGCTACAAATGGCATTATTCCATTCTTTTTTATGGCTGAGTAATATTCCATTGTATATACATCTTTATCTATTCATCTGTTGATGGACATGTACGTTTGAATCTTTGTGAATCATTAGATGAACAAGGGAAATTATTTTGTGGTGACCTATTAAACAGTACCCTCCTTTCGGTACACTTTGTGAAAAAAAGAGAAAAAAATAAAGAAAAATAATACTATCAATAAGGATTAAGTTACCTGGTATGACAGCCAAATTCATCTGCTAAATGAATACGACAATTAAACAGAATTACCCACATGTTCACTGGCAACTTTGAATCAGCTCCCCAACCTGAAGGATGTTCCCTGCTTATATTGATCATCTGATATAAGAATGAACTCCTGCTTCAGGCAAAAACCTTCGTTCGTCCCAAAACAAAATTTCACAACTGAGGTGATTATAAACAATCAATTCCTTTCAAATAAACCAATAATATTAAAATTCTCCATGTACCTTGAGGAGATAATGATTAAAATGATAGACATAGGTCAGGAGTGCTTCACCAATGAAACATTGTCCACTTGGAAAGAAACAATGTGTGGGAGTAATTATCCCCTGACAAAACATAAATATATGCATAAACACCATTTAACATGAACATATTTCATTATATTAAATTTTTTAAAAATATCATTATAAAAGCAATGTTCCATCAAAAGAATGATCCATAATTTACTTAACCAATTCCCCCAGAATGTTGGTGATTTTGGAAAATAACCAGTTTTCAACTGCATTTATTTCTCTCCTTTAGAAGATATTTTCTAGTTATATAGGAATTCTTGGCAGAGCCATTTATCTAATGAGCCTTATAGTCACTTTCTTCCCTGTCTAGGTAGATATTCTAGTGAAAAAAATTAAATTTTTTCCTAAAAATAATGAAGCAGTTTGGAATTATTCACTCTTCAATTTCATAATCCTTTAAATCTAAGGCTATTATATTTTATCTTTTTTTAAAGATACTCATTATGTATTCCTTTGAGAAAGCATCTTGATTCACACTTCAGTTATTTACGATTTAAATTTGCATATTGTCTTTCTTCTGAAAAGCTTATGGCATTGAATAATAACACTTTCAACTTTCATTAAACATCTGTCACAATTCAATGGTAAAAAAGTAGCAGGGAAGCTTTACAACAATAACTGAAAAAATATGATGAGGAAAAAGAAAATAGTAATAACAAGAAATTTTTATACTCAGACCCCTCTGACCCTGCTGCAAAAACATTTTTAATTTTATTTTAAATGTATAAATTATACATAATCCATTTTCTAGTCAAATAGTTGACTTTTGAAGATAATATGCAATCTCTTACCTCAGCTAATTTGTTGAATCCTAGGTTTAAAATGCTTATCAGTTTGCTTTCTAAGGTTCTTTGGTTTAGAATTTACAATTCATCTTTCAGTATTGAGATAAAAATTTCAGTTAGCTAGGCAGGCCAGTAGAGATATGGTGTTTGTATCTCTATGAACACCTCCACTAATAGAGAATGAGCAATTTGGCTGACAAAGTGAGAAACCTATGGACAAGAAACAAAAAATACTGAATGAAAAGTATCCATCAAAATATAGAAGACCTGTGAGGAAACAGTAACTATTTGTGAGGAACAGGAGAAAAGGCCAAGGGATTTCTACATTTGTGACAGCAAAAAAACTCTAAAATGTAAGTTGTCGTTACCAAACTAAGGAGTCACAACTTGAACAGAAATCTCAATGGAATAATCTGGGAACACAGCCAAAACTAAGGAAGAGTTTATCAATCTCCCATTCACAGGCAAATACAAAAGGACTGTAGAAGGTCAAAAGAAGCCAGAATGTTTTGTAATGAAGAAACTCTCAAATTATAAAATAAAGCCCCTTTCCAGAATAAAAACCAGCACTGAGAAGAAATTGTTTGGAGAAGTTTTATTGAAAAGTACAGAGACAGTTGTTAAAGGAAAGATAAGAGACATTTATTATAAGATACAGAGAATAATGAGCAGGATAAGAGATAACAAATGCTTAACAGAAACACATATATAGAAAGCATCTATAATATTTAAGCTAATAATCACAAACAAGATCATGTAATTTAAGAATGTAATGAGGTGTAAACAGAACAATCTAAACTATAATTTGAGAAATTCAGAAATTATGTATATATATAAAGAAAAACTTAAAAAGACAGCTGATAGTATGCAGGAAAGGATTAAAATTACAAAAAATATTTATTGTGATATTGAAGATTAACCTAGAAAACACAAAAGGTAAGTAAACACCACAAATAGCATCATAAAATAAGTGAAACATAGAAAGGAGAAAATAATAAAAAAGAGGATATAGAGGAACGAAATTTGATGTGTGAAAAGGTGATTGTTAAAGAAGATAGACAACAAAGATCTAACATACAGATAACTGGAGTCTCTATAGGAGAAAATCAAAGCACTGGACCAGAGCAAACACTAAAATTTTGTAATTAATGTATATATTCTGAAATAAAATGTGACTTGAACCTATATATGAGGATGTCACAGCACATAACTAGAAAAAATACCTTAGATCAGCCAAGACATATTCTAGTAATACTGTTAAACTTTGAAATAAATCTTCAGAAATCAAAAAAGACATACCCATTTCTAAGAGGAAGAAAATCAAATTAGCATCAGATTTTTCTACAGCAACAATTTATGCCAAGAGATAATAGAGTAATACTTTAGCCTGCACAGAGAAAGCCAGTTTAGTCATGGTTTTATATCCTGGCAAATTGGATTTCAAGTATAATGAATGGCTGTAGACAAACTGCCACACAGTGCAAGATCCTCAGGATGTTGTTCTCAAGAACTCTTTTCATAAATCAAATGATGGGTGAGCTTTAGGCAAGTAAAATGAATAGTTAATCATTAGTGTAAGGCTTATGTTGAACAATGAATATAAATTTATTGGTGGAGCTCAGCCTAACTGATGAACCTAAGGAAGATATTATAGTATGTTATGGTGATATATTTGGACAATATAGACATAGGATAACATAAATTGTTGGAGAGTGGGAAGAGAATATAAAAATAAAACAAACTTGATTTCCTGTGTTTACTGAAAGAAAAAAATATGTTCAAATTAGATGCTGTTGGTAAAGGAGGAAACAGACATAAAAATGCTCATAATGTTTGAAGTAGGGAATCATTAGATATGCCATAAGAAGAAGAAGGAGATGATGAAGGGGAAGAGGAAGAGAGAGGAGGACTGAGGGGAGGAGAAAAGAAGAAGAGGATGAGAATGGAAATATTTTATCCATGTGCTATACAATAATAACTTTTTAGACAAAAAGACAAGAATCCTTGCATATCAATATATATATGAGAGAGAGAAAGAAAGCAAAGGAGATCAGATCACATTGTAAAATTCTCTCTCCCTCTCTCTATGCTTCTCTTTTGTCCTCTCTCTGATAGAATTTCAGTTGAATATATTTATCTGGTCAAATTAACTCTTATTAAGGAAAAATCACTCTGTCTAACAAAAAATCCAACACTATGCTGTGAGCCAGAGAACCTCCTTAAAGCTATTCCAGAAAGATTAAGAATAGAAAGAACAAATAGGCTAATCTAAATTTAAAAATGCAAGGGCCAATATCATGATATTTGACAGAATAGAACTCAAACCAAAAAAGGGTGAAGACAAGACCCCACATTATAATGCTAATATTTATAACTGTAAAATAAAATACAGTATATATTATATACATGCATTCATATTTAGGCATATAGTAACACAGCAAAACATTCATGAAGCACAAATTACAGAAGCTCCAAGGAGAAATTGAAATATATTGATACTAGGAGATTTTAAAATCTCCTTAAATTTAATACAGATCACGTGGATAAAAAATAAGTGTATGGAATATCTAGCTTTTTAAAGTCAGAGCTTATACCTTTGATTTTAAAATATTCTTCTACTCTGATATAAGCATAGATAGATATAACATTCTCTAGAAATACTGCTTGTGTTGTGTTTCACATATTTTGATAATATGCCTTTTTATTATTATACAGTTTAAATATGACTTTATTTCACTGTTGAGCCATGTATTTGTCACTATTTTCATTAAGTTTTAAATACTTGGAACCTTTAGACATATTTTACCAATTTCTAATTTAATTCCATGTGATAAGAGAACATATTTTGTATGAGTTCAGATTTTTAAATTGATACTTTTTTGTGTGTCCTAAGATGTGATCTAGCAGACCATCTGTGTCATATTGTATAAAATATTTTTGATAAAAATATATATGTATATAATTGGATCTTTTTTTATACAGTCTTATAATCTCAACCTTTATTTAGAGTGTTTACTGAATTTACATTTAATGTAATTATATACTACGATTGCATTTACCTTTTAAGTCCTCCTGCTTATATTTTTGTTCCATCTGTTCTTTTCTCTGTTAGTATTTTATTGCCTTCTTTTTTGTATTGATTGAGAATTGTTTTAGCATTTTATTTTTTCTCCTCCACTACCTATGTACTTCTCCGTCTTTATATTATCACTTCAGTTCTTTCTCTAAGAAGTAAAACAGTGATGAATGTATTATCCTATTCTACCTTGAATTAATATTATATTTATTTATAGACATTCTAAGAACCTTAAACAGTATAATTCCATTAAATTCTATCCCATCCATTGGGCTACTGTTTTGATATATTTTGTCTCTATCAATATATTTATCTATTAAAAACATCAAAATATATTTTATTTTTATTTTAATCAGTTAAACATAAATAAAGTTTTATAATTACTTACATATTTTTCTCTTTCCCAGTGCTTTGCATCCCTTCTTTTGGATCAAGTTTTCACCTGGTATCAATTCTCTTTAGCCTTTAGGCTGAAGGCTGAATTTTCCTAGTTCTTCAGAACTTGCTTTATCATTTTCAAAGCTCTTGTTTGCTAATTCCAGAATGCCAGCCTGCTTTTTTATTTAAGCCATGTTTTATCATGATCACTGGTTCACATTATCTTGCTTCTGTATCTGTACATGCCTTGCCTCATGATTTTTTATATGCCTAGTCATTATTTATTAAAAGACAGCTATTAACTACAATATATTGTTAAGGTCTGGATAACAAGTACATTGATTGCAATAGGCTGTTAGAGTAGTGAACCCTCACTCAAGTGTAGTTAGGGAATGAAATTGACAATAGGATCAGGATCTCTTTTCTAAGGCTCATTGTATTCCTCCTTCATTCCCAATCCTTGGGTCTCATTCCAGCATGGTCCCAACTGAAAGCCTGAGCTGTTTCCTGTAGTCCTCCCTCCATAGCTGATCCTGAATTTCTTTCTTTATTTTTTCTTTTTAATATCATGATACTTCCAGAAACTTTGCTCTGTCTCATTATCTTTTAATTGGGTTCTTTGCTTCTTTTCACATCTAGCTTAATAATAATTAAAATATATCAAAGGAACAACCACTGTGCCATCTGTGCCCCTCAAATGCTGTCTGCCTTTTTAACTCTCAATTCCAAATTTTATCTCCCTATGTTCATAAAATTTCTGAAATCTGTCCTGTCTTTCCTTCTCCATTTATTGTGGTCCCCAGTGCTAAAATAAAATCAAATGCCTTGAGAGGAAAAACTTCATACAAAATATCAGTTTGAATGGATAAAACTTGTCCAAGAATACATAAGGTTAAAAAATGAGGATTACAGAGCAGTTCTCCAGGGTAAAGATTCCCTAGATTGGTGTAAAGTGGTAATGGTGAAAATGAAGAATAAATGTTGGTCAAAGTTACAGTTGAAACTTGTTAGGAGATTTGATCACTGGTGAGGGTAGTAATGAAGAGAGAAGTGTAAAAGATGACTTTTATATTTTTAGCTTGCACACCTAGAAAGATGCTTTTGACCTCACTGGTAAAAGGAATACCATAGGAGAGTAAGGTTTGAAAGGAAGACAATAAATTTAACTTTAAATGTAAAACTTGAGATGCCCAAGAAACACTTAAAAGAAATATTAAACTCTACATACATGTTTTGAGTTAACTTAATATTAATAAATATTAAGAATATTAAGAAATATTAAGTTAACTCAAAATATGTATGTAGAACTCCAAGGAGAATTTTGAACTGGAGGTGATGAAATGGACTACAGAGATATAATGATGAGAGCAAAGCAAAAAGACCTTGGAACTGGCTTGAGGAATTTAAATATTAAATGACCTGTTAGATATAATGAATCCACAAAGGAGACTGAAAGCAAAGAGGCTCTAGAAAAAAAGTGCTGTGCCATGGAAGTTGAGGCCAGCAAATATAACAATTCAAGATAAGGGTCATGAGAACTGATATTAAATGCTGCCGAGGAATCAAGTTTATTTTTTCTTAATTGTGTATAACAGATAATCTCCCACCTACAGCATAAAGTTATTGGGAGAGCCTGTGAGATAAGATATATAAAATCTATTTCTAATCCATCATATGTTGTACAATAAATGTTTATTATTAATTAAAGGATTAGGTAAGGGAAGCTACATTAGATCCCTTTCATTCTAGTGTTTCATATGAAAATGATTCAAGAATAAACTAGGTCGAGTATGGATTGAGGTTGGAAAGAGTTATGAAGAGATTGGTTTGAATTGGAGGAGAAAGAAATGAGGTGGAGAGATCTAGGTCAATCGTCAGGTTTCTGTTTAAGGAAGTATAATAGAGAATGAAAGGTTGGTAACAGTACAGAGATGGAAAAAGAGAAAAGATTCTTACTGTACGAGGCACTGTCCGTAATTCAAAAATAAAGAGGTAAACTGGTAAAGGAAATTACAGGCAATTGACCTATGAATTTCTAAACAACTAAGCCCTAACCCTCTACTCCAGAATGGTGGGCAAATGTACAAATATCTGGATGTCAAGTACAATCTAGGGGAAAGGACATCCATTAGTAGAGATTCTGTTTTATTTAGTTTCACTAATCATGATATATGGAAAGCTTTATGATAGTGGAAAGAATAGCAAAATGCGTGTATATAACAAATCACTTTCCTATGTCATGTATACTTTTATGCATTACAATGCCACTCCTCACCAGTTACAAATTTTGTCTGTATAGCACAGAATAAAGAAATGAATAACATTGAATTCTATTTCTAAGCAAAAGCATTTAGAAAACATGAGCTTCAAAATAACTGTGATAGATCTTGAGTGTAGATTTTTCCCTTGCAATTTGCCTATCTTGAATGAAATGTCTTTCCTATGTTTATATTAGCACACTCTTATGCCTCATGGCAAAAAAAAGTGCTAATAAAACAATACCACATATATTATTTACACTTATTAGAAAATACTTTTTCTGGAGGCTGTGTTGACATACTGAAATTCATTTTATTTTAAAACCAGCATTGTGCTTTAAAAATAAACTCAAGGTTTAGATTCCTATACCAAATTATCTTTTATGTATATAGGTATACTTTTAATTACTTTTTCTGTTTTGTCTTCTGTTGCTGACCAAGGCAGAAATGCAATTTTTATGTTTACAAAAATGTATAAGGTAGAAAATATGACTGATACTTAATCAAATATTATTGTATGAGACATAGTTACTAATTGAATCCAAGGAGAAGATGCATTTTGATTTCTCCTGCATAAAGGTCACTTTCACCTAGTTATTGCCTTTTTTCCTCATGGATTCATTTTTATGCATTTCTATTTTTTATCATTGACTTTTCATCCTTGAGGCCTTGTGCTGGTCGACACATACATGCTCAGACAAACACAAACACTCGTGTGATAGAGAATGATGTCAAACCTTTAATAAATGAATAAAAGTATTTTCAACAGAAACTATGTGAGGTTCATTTTAATTGATATTTCTCTTAAAGAAAAAAAAAAGTAATACACTTATCAGAAAGTAACCAAATAATTAAGCCTAAAAAAACAGAAGGCAAATTTCTTTTTGCCATTAACAACACATATTCTTAAGAAATCTAAATTCTGAACATATGTGTGCCCCAAATTCCTGTTTTTAGAAATAAATGTGGTTAAGAATGTATGGAAAACTCAACAGCCACATTACATTGGTAGTATTTCAAAGTGTCTGTAGTAATTAACAACTGATAGGTTGATAAGAATCCTGAACACATGTTTCAATGGTAAAACATATTTTCCTTGTGTTTTATGATGGCAAATAGCCCATACCACTTAACAATAATAAAATCTTTGAAAGGGGTCCAGCATTTCTATTAAATTCCTTCACTGTTTTTCTTTGTCAATAGTTATATTGATTTAAAATAGTTGTTTATTTCCCAGAATTACTTTAAAAATATATCTAGCATTGATTACTTCTATGTTTGTGAGATTCTGGTGGATCTAAATTATAGTGAAAACAATTTTTTATAAATTCTTCATAAGATTAGTCATTATGTAAAACATTATTTGTACCAATTGACTTAACCCTGTATTATGAAATGTATCTCTTAAAAATTAATTTCATACACTGTGAACTAACCCAGAAAATTAAAGAATCCTCGACTTCCATTAGTAATTTGTCCACAAGCATTTTTAAAGAGTTATCAATATGCTGTTAATGAAAAGGGGCTGTAGGAGTTTATTAAGATAATCATAAATTGTACAGTTCGCCCTTTAGGCACACAGGAGGAGTGCACATCCCCTTGGAGTTGGCCCAATGGCTTGAATTGGCCAACAAAATACAAATGGAAGTGTCATGTATCACTTGCAAGTGGAGGCATTTAATTGTCATTGTAAAAAATGACATTGTAAACAATCTTAGTGATTACCTTCCCAGTACAGGTAATCATGGAACTCTGTTCTCTAAATAATCATGAAGAACAGAGACCCTTAATAAGCTTCAATAGGCATATAGTGAAATAAAACATTGTAGTTAAATCATTGAGATTGGATGGTATTAATTACTTCACCATAACAGAGCTATCCTGAATGACACAAAAACCTAAAAGGAAATAATAGTATGCTAACTATGCTCTATCTGGTGAAACAGTTTCTGAGACTTCATACCAATTTTAAAAATCACAAAGATTGTTACCTGTAATCAAGTGATAGAATCTTATTTCAGTTGGTTCAACTTAAACATTTTTTATTATATATATTAAAAGTACATATTAGTAGAATATGAGGAAGGCATGTTTAGAAAACTATCTATGAAATTTCAGATGCAACATATATATATAATCCAACACATAATCTACCAAAACTAGTTATATTTCTAAAAAGCCTTGGCTAATATACTGCACCATATGTTTTATAAAATTTTCCCTATGAAAAAGCATAGTTTTCCTTATTGATAAGTTTGTAATTTGCTTAATTAAGGGTACCAATAAACATACCACTTCTGAATGCTAAAGTGTTAATACTTCAAAGAGAAATTTGTTGTAGAATTTTTCTTAAATGTAAGGTGACAGTTTAATATAAATAGTGCATTGCCAGTTTATGAATGTTACATAGGTGTAATTGTTTTTTGTTTGTTTGTTTGTTCATTTTTTGGCTGTGCCTCGCAGCTTGCAGGATCTTAGTTCCCTGACCAGTGATCGAACCTGGGGCCCTGGCAGTGAGAGCGCCTAGTTCTAACCACTGGACCACCAGGTAAGTCCCCCTTGAGTTTTTTGGGGTTTGCTTTGCTTTATAATTGTTAATAACATTGTTTTCATTCTCAAAATCACCCCAGTTCCAACAATAAATTATATAGTCACTCTACTAAAATTTGTGTGCTTGTACAAAATTTTTTTATAGCAAGTGAGGTGAATGCTGAGATTTGCAAATATTCATTAAAATTAGATATCAGACCATATTCATACACCTACCATACTATAATCTCTATGAGAACAAGGCATTAACACCCTATCATTAGCAGCTATTAAGGTATAAGGTATCTAATAATTAATGAGCGCTCAAAAAATCTGTATTGAGTGGAATCATGATGATAATACTGGGTGAGATAGCTAATGTATTAATGGCAGATTTAGGGTTCAAAAAGGTTATAATATATGGAGTCAGTCGACTGAGACCAAAAGCATATATGAATAGAAATCATGAAATTTAAAAAAATTGTCATTCAAAAACATGACATTTTTTTTTTATGTAAAACGTATGGAAAATTTTAGGATTTTAAAAAATATATTGATTAACTTATTAACTTCTTGCTTCCAAAAAGTAATGGTATTGAGACAGTGAAAGTAAACAGGATGATTTATTTTATAGTTTGCATAATATTAAGTTGTATTAATCAGGATGAAAAAAATCTTACTCTAGTTTGTACTAAATGCACACCTGCTTTATTGTTTAGCTTGGGGGTTTAATGATTAGAAGAAGAGAGCCTCTGATATTGTAAGGGATACTTTTAAACCAGCTCAACATTTGCTAAGGGAATTGGGACTATTTGATATGGAGAAGAGACAACTTAACACGTTATAATAATTTTTTGCAAATATTTGGAATACTGTAATATATAGAAAAATGTTCAGATTTTGTTGAACTCCACAAGACAGAAATAAGACCAAACCAATATGTGAAAGTTTTGAGGAGGCAATTTTCAGCTCTATGTTAGAAGAATTTGCCAGAAATTAGAAGTGCTTAACAGGTAATAAGATGCTTCAGAAAGTATGCAATGCTATATGTTAGCAATGTCCATCTTTCAGGAATAGAAGCTATTTCTCCCTTGGCAGGATAGGTTAGACATTTAAGGTCCTTTACAACCTTCAAATTCAATGTATTTATTATGTCATTATATCATACTGAGAAGTATTGATTGAATGAATTACAAATGTACTGATATGATTAAAACAAGAATTAGAATTCCTAGGCCGTTCAAACCCAAGAGTACATTTAATGCATTAAAGGAATAACCATGATTGTGACAGAATTGTCTATTGTCTAATCTCCATTAGAATAGTTGGGATGCCAGAACCTCACTATCTACCTTTCCCTTGGAGAACCATGAGGAGTGGTTCACAACTTTTCTTTGAGGGACATTGAGCCCCCTATCTTTGCTCATCGGTCACAATGATGTCACAATAATACTGTCACTTTTTCCAAATTAGTAGAGATCTGGGCTCTCCTTTCCATTTTTTGCCTTGTCCAGTTATGCTTTTTAGGCAGAAAATTTCCCACTATTTTATGAAAACTTTCTCACCATCATTGAGTCACCCTTACAGAAATCAAAGTTTAATGGTGACACCATTATATTTGAATGTTACACTTACTTTGAGGGGGAAGGACATTCTTCCACATTTTCTCTTCTGTTTTTCTTAAATCAACTTGACAATATCTTTTACCCTGTTTCTTTTTAAAAGATTCATGTGATTTTATATTCTAGTTTTTAAGTTAAATTGTGCTTTCAGTTTAAAACATTCTTTTCTAATTCAGAAATTAACATGTTTCCCTCAAGAGTGGCTTGCAAGACAATGAGGGTAGAACTACATTAGGGAAAAGCATAAAAACTCCCATTTCCATTGATATTTCTCCATTTGCACACTATTCAAGAAGAAGGGAGAAAATATGTCTTACTATTTGCTTCAACGTTTTATTCTAACTGTTCCAGTTCATCCTATCTTTTTCATAAAGTATTTTTTATTTGGTTAGTGAAGATTGTAGAAGATACCTATTGTCTTCTCCATGTAGCCCCTCTCCATTCTCTTCACAAGAACTGCTCACACCTACTTCCACTCCCACCAAGTCACAATGGGGGTGCAGATGAGGGGGCTAGTGGAGGAGAGAATTGTAACCATGATTGTTTCAAGATGAATCAGTCTTTCCTTGGAGACGAGTTTGTAATGAGAGAAAAGAGAATAAAGAAATGGAACAGGAGAGGTAAGAGTATGGAGGGGGTTCAAGTTCTAGTTTTAGCTGTTTCTGAGGTCCAAGGACATTCCTGATACACAGAATCCTTAATTCAGGAGTTCTAACCTGTCTTAAATCCCATGAGCCAATAAATTTTCTTTTATTACCGCTAATGTGAGTAGGATCTCTGGTTGTTGAAAACCTACAGATTAGTGATTAATATTAAAATAAATGTACCTGGTTAGGCTAGTTTCTATGATCTCTTCAAGTATTACTTGGCCTTGAGTTATAGATTTGACATGATTCTTTACTTGTATTTTGTTACATTTTGTTTTAATTTTCCTTTCCTGAAGCACATTTTTGAGCCAAATTGATTATCTCCACTTTCCTTCCAGCAGACAAGTTTAAGAACACTAGACAGGTTAAGAGGAGCCCTGGAACTGAGGCTGACTCTCAGTGCCTCCCTCAGAAACTTTTACTGCTCCTAACTTTATTGACCATTTTTTTAAGCCTTAGAGCAGGTGGGATGTTGGAAAAGGGAAGTCAAAGGACCAACATGGTCTCCATTGACTCTTGGTATGTTGATATTTGCAAAGCAAAGAAATCCATATTGGTGACACAATTTATTAAGTTTGGAATATTTTATAAGGTTCTTCTCATGTAATTCAAAAGAAGAAGCAGGCATGTAAACCACTGCATCTGGTGTGGCTCTTATTCATTGTTTTTAGTCTGTGAGCACAGTAAGCTATGAGTGTCTGGGAATGTGTGTTCCCACAGGTGAAGTCCTTAACCAAAAAATGTCAAATACAGAAACATAAATACTCTCACCCTTCGGTCTGATCAGGAGGGCCCTAAGATGTGTCCTTCCTGGTCTCCAGAGGTCTACTGTGGGTTGAAGCCAGAGTTGCCCTCTGAGACTGCCTCATATCAAGAGCTTTGCATGACTTCCCCTGGTGTCCCACTTTATTCCTTGATGGTTTTCATGGGAACATGTTCTAATAAATCACTTTCACCTAACTCTTATTTGAAGAAATACTTCTGGGGACCCTAACCTAACATATGTACTAATGACTTAGGAAGTGATAACCCAATATTTGTCCACAAAGAAGGAAACTTCATACAAAGAAGGAACCTTTGTATGACAGACACCCGCATTCTCTGTAATCCTACCATTATGTTTTATTCTGATTTGGTATCACAAATAATTTTCTCCCGGGCTCCTGGTGAGTAGCCAGATGCAGTTCACATTATTATCTGACACACTGTGTATCATGTGGCTCTTTGGGCACAGTCACGTACATTCACAACTTTCTATTTTATATTGTATATTAGCTAGACATAATATAAACAAAAGTATCTGGTATTTCTCAACCAGAAATGGGGTAATAATCACATTTTTTATTGTAGAAAACACAGAGATCCTCTTATGAGTGAGAATGTTCACTTAAACCCAGACTTTCATAAAAATCATCAATTTACATACATGTTACAAAACTACAAAGCTCTGAGGTCAGGGTTCATGTTCTTCTAAAACTGTCCTTATTGCTGTTGATAGATCGAAGTAAATATTATCTAATTTATGTAAAGGACAGCAGTAACATTGATCTTTTAAATGTTTTTGTTCCATTTTGGAAACTTTTTGGAAAAGATTCTGCTATTAAACTAAGAATCAGTGGATCATGAAAATAAAATAATTGCTTGTGTTTTATGACTTTAATAACCGTCATTATCAGAAACTAAATAGGATGTTGTACGGAAGCTGTTGGTACCCTGTTCTATTCCCCTTAGTGGCCAGCTCAGGGCCCCTCACCTGCTGTAAGTGTCATAGGAGCTAATACCTTAACAGCTGCTCCCTTCTCAGATTGCCCTTCACCAAACAGGAGCCTCCTGGCCCAGACAGGGTTGCCAGATTAGCAAATAAAAATGCAAGACACACAATTATATTTGAACTTCAGATAACCAACATATACTTTTCCAGTGTAAGTATGTCTCATGCAATATTTGGGACATACTTGTATTATAAAATTATTTGTTTATCTGAAATTCAAATGTAACTGGTGTCCTGTATTTTATTTGGCAATCCTATGCCTAAAGTTGTATCCCACTACCCATTTATTCTCTTCCTCTTTTCTCAGTTCACTCCTCCAACTAGACTGATGTACACCAGGGAATAAAAAGCCAGCCGATTGATATTAAGGTGGGATCATGTTAGGAGAACTATGTGAGTATACAGAAAAGTTTCTAATTGAGACCTGCTTTTTCTTAGTTTTATTTCCCTGTCCTATCCTTTTCCCTCAGTTTCTTTCCCTCAATTCTGTTATCACTTTAAATGCCTTCCAGTGCATAGAAAAATATGTTGGCATAGTAGGTTTCAGCCAGTGGTTTCAAAGTTTCTTCCAGGGGCTTCTCAGGACTCCAAATCCTATTAAAAGATCTGAGAGGTCAAACTATTTCATAATAATATTAATAATACATCATTTGCATTTTTTTACATTCATTCTCCAATGAGTGTACAATGGGGTTCTTCAGAAGCTATAGTATGAGTGATAAAGTCATTGCTCTGATGGCTAATAAAATGTATGAGGCAGTGATGAGTATCTCACTCTTTTCTGTTAAGCCAGACATTAAAGTTATTTGAAAACAAGTAAAACAATGCTACTTTTCTCACCAAAGATTTTTACTTTGGAAAATATAATCATTTTCATGAAAATATTTTAATGTTAATTTGTATTATATTTCTATTTCTAAAATGAATTAATAGTGTACATAAATTTAATTTCTAAGTCTTAATTTCAATCAGCTAAAGCTTTTCTGGATCATCAGAATTTTGAAGAATGTAGAATGGGCCCTGAAACCAAGAAGTTATGAAATGCTGGTTTAGATCACTTGCCCAATTTTAAACATGTGTTAATGGTGGAAGAGAGAATAGATATTCTAATTCCTGGTACAATAATATTTTCTTACCTAAAACTCTATCCCATAATATGTATAAATATATATGTATATATATAAAATACTTAAATCTTGAAATGTCTCAGTAGTTTTAATTTTAACACTTGAAACTAAAACCATGATGTGAAATTTTATGATTATATATTAGATATACCATCATATAGGTAGAGATATCAAATAGTTTGAGAAAAATCAGTTACTTACATATTAAAGTTACATTTTAAATTTTAAAGAAATAACCTTGGGCTACCCTGGTGGCGCAGTGGTTGGGAGTCCGCCTGCCGATGCAGGGGACACGGGTTCGTACCCCGGTCCGGGAAGATCCCACATGCTGCGGAGCGGCTGAGCCCGTGAGCCATGGCTGCTGAGCCTGTGCGTCCGGAGCCTGTGCTCTGCAACGGGAGAGGCCACAGCAGTGAGAGGCCTGCATACCGCAAAAAAAAAAAAAAAAAAAAGAAAAAAAGAAATAACCTTGCATTTTATTTTGAAATATTTATGTGACATTTGAAAAATAACAGGATTAGAAATTGCTGTCCATTGTAGCTTCCAAAGGAAAAACTTATATTGCATTTGAAATTCATTGATAGTTTCTTTTCAATACAGCATATGAGGACACAAATTTAAGGGCCACTGTAGACTTTTAAAGCACATACAACATCTGTAACTTAGTTTCTTAAATAATTTTTAAACAAAATCAAAACAATTTAAACAGAAATATTTTAAACACTCAAAATCATAGCTCCAATGTTGCTCATAATGTCAATGTGAATAACTTGCTCTGTATTTTAAATGAAAATATTGATATAAGCCTATGAAGAAGTAACAAGCAACAGCTAATGGCTAATTTTACTTTAAATTTGTAGTCTTCTTAATATTAACGAGGACAAAAGTAATGTCCTGAATAATAGCAATGAAAACAAACCAGTACAAAACTTCTCTCCCTTTCTGTTGTCTGGGTTGGTGTTGTTTTTAAGGGAAGTTCTTTTCTTGAACCATAGCAACTGAGAACATGGTAAATGAACTAATTTTGTAAAAGTAATTTTACTGACATTGTCATTTAAATTGGGAGTAAACCACTGCCCAATACCTATCAGATTTTTTTAAATTAGTTTTAAAACACTTAAAGGTGAACTTTAGAAAGCGTGGTTAAAATGACATGGTAATAATAGCTACCTGAGAATGAGTTTAATGATGGTAATTGACTTAATGAGGCAGTAATGCCTGAATCCTGCCCAAAATAAGCAAGTCTGCCACCAAAACTCCTGAGGGGGATTCATGCAACCAAAATAATACTTTATTATTTTATTGGGCTTAGTCCAAAATTCTGTTTAGACCTTGAACAAATTGCAATGGATCCCACTTAAAGGACTTTAATGTCAATTCCAGGGTGTCTTTAAGAACTCCTTGAATAATGAGAGTTTTAAAGTTTGTCTTAACTATTTTCGTACAACTACCAAAACCATTGTGTACCTTCGTTCTCACCAGTCTGATGAGAGGAATGATGGGCACTAGCCTGGGGTCTGGGTGGCAGCAAAGCAAGATGGAAGAGAAATGTAGTAGAGAGTCTAAAAGAGGTAATGTGGCCCAATACTTATGGTCAGTTGGTTACCTTGGGCCAGTGCAGAAGCCTAGAGCCAGCTGCTCACTAGACAATGGTGGAAGCCCCAAACAATACTATACTTCTCTAGATTTTTAGGGAGAAGAGGTTTAGAAAGATTTCCCCAGTTAATCTTATAAATGACTGCCTAACATCAGATCTTAACACCTTTTACATGGCTTCCTGGATCTTCAGACCTTTTTGAAAACTACCCTTGATATAAATGGGTGCAGTCAGTGTCCTGTAATATGACCTATCTAGATCAACACCTGCTGTCTTTGAACGGTACAGTGGGAAGGTAAAATGATGGTAGATAATTTTTTTTAACCTAGTCTCAGAGCTTCTTAGTGCCTTTCAACCCCGCATAGTTATTGGAATGGTTTAATGAGTCAGAGCTGTAAATGCCCCTTTTAGGGGGAAATTGTGCTTCCTGGATCCTTGTTGCTGTATCTCTATGACCTCCTCATGGTACTTCTGACATACATGGATTTGAAACCTTTTGATTATCCCTCCATGGTATCTCTGAGCTTCTCAATTGATTCAAAACAGCACAAAATTTGAACACAAGGCCACATTACACACTGTACTGTCAAGCAGCCTACATTCTACTTCCCTGTCTGAGTTCAGCTCAGTTGAGTTGCCAGGGCAAACTCACCAATCTCCTAACCCTGCCTTTGACAGGGAGAAGAGAAGGTTTTAAGATGAAATAATTCCATTCTTCTAATCACATCAAGTTAAATTCAAATTCCAAAATTTCCCCTCACTCACTCTCGTCATACTCTGGCCCAAATCAGAGGGTTTCTGTGTAAGAATGGATGCAAGGTCCACAGCTGGTGTTGTCACTGGAACAGTATACCCGTTCAGAACCACTCCCTGACCCTAACCTCTCATAGGTCCTACTTTTCCACAAGTTTTCAAAAATACACATGTGGATATTATAAAACCAGTCTTTGATCCACAATTATAGAACACATACACACGTTCCCAAAAGGCTACCTCTTTAAAGTTTATAATTCAAGTGTAATCCCTTAATACACTCCTGCCAGAGCAAGAAGAAACAGATTAAATATTATGTTATGTTGTTTTTATTAGCTATAAGCTATAAAAGAAACTTAGTGCCATCTATAAGAAAGAGGTAGAAAGAGAAAATGAGTAACCATAATTCTTGGTTCACAAAGGCCCATTTTCATTGGTCCATGTATATCCATGTTATGTTCTGTGAATTTTGTTATGGATTGAATTATATGCCCCAAATTCATATGTTGAAGCCCTAACCACAATATGATGTTCTTTGAAAATGGAGTCATTGCAGATGTTATTACCTAAGATGAGGTCATACTGGAGTGAGGTCAACCCGAGTCCAATATACTGATGTCCTTATAAAAGGGGCAAATTTGGAGACAGACATGTGTGCAAGGAGAATGCCATCTGAAGATTGGGGTGATGCTTCCATATGCCAAGGAATGGCAAAGATTTGCCAGTGACACATAATACTATAAAAAATAAAACAACAAAAATGGCTAATAAACACATAAAAAGATGCTGAAAATCATTAACAGGGAAATTTAAGTTAAAACAAAATGAGTTACCTTTACACAACCAGGCTAAACTTTGTTTTTTCAAATGACAATCCAAGTGTTAGCAAGGATGTAGATAAATTGGAACTCTCATTTATAACTGATAGCAGTATCTTAAAAAGTAATATATATATTTACCATACTTCCTAACAATTCTAAATATTTACACCCCCTGTGAAAATGTATGTACATACACACATACACAGGCACACACACACTTGCACTCAAATTATCATGGCATCTTTTTTGATAGTGGCCAACAACACTAAATAACCTAAATAAACATAAACTGGTAAATGGATAACATTGTGGCATATGAGTATAATGGAATATGTCTCACTAATACAAAGAAATAAATCATTGATGCATATAACAATAGAGATGAATCTCAAAAAATTATGATGAGCTAAAGTAGTCAAACACAAAAAACTATATTTTGTGTGAATCAATTCATAAGAAGCTCTAGTACATACAAAACAAATCTAAAGTAAATCAGATCAATATTTGCCTGAGGAGATGGATATATTCTATATCTTGGTCATATGGTGGTTATATGGGTAAATACATTTGTCAAAACTCATTGAGCAGTATGAGTTCAAGTGAATGCCTTTTATTGTATGCAAAATATACTTCAATAAAGTTGATTTGAAAATGTTTTTTGTCCCTAATCACCCTATATGACCCACTAATAACCAACAAGGAGTATTTATTATCCCTATAATTAATGGCAGTTATGTCTATGTGTATTTCACTTTCCCCTTAATATATATCTATTTTGACCTCTAGAATTCAATCAGTCTTTTAAATAGGAATTCCCCTTCCTTTTCAGTTTAATTTAAACCTTATGAAGGAGTAATACAAGGAAACTTGTGGTGATGGAACATATCTGTACTTTAACTAAAATGGTATACCCATAAACATACACATGTGATAATATTGTACAGGGCTACATACACACACACACACACAAACACACAAATAAGTAAAACTGAAGAAATCTAATAAGATCAATAGATTGTGTTAATATTGTGGTTCTGAAAATATACGATAATTTTTCAAGATGTTACCATTGGGGGGATATGGGTAAAAGGTATATGGGATCTCTCTGTTTTATTCATTACAACTGCATGTATATCTATAATTATTTCAAAATAAAACCCTAAATCTCTTCCGAAAAAATATAGTTTTTATTCACTAAAAATATCCTACATTCTCTGCTCCTGCTGACTACATTTCTTACACTATACTTGTGGCAATCTGATTTAAAAGCCAGGAACTCTAAAGGCAAATTTTCTTTACAAAAATTTGACTTTGGAGTTTTATAAATCTCATTTAGTTTTCTTTACTATTGTTTCAAGAATCTGTTTTTATTCTGATTCCCCACTGTATTCTTTTCTTCTTATGGCAGCATGCTAAAAGTTCACACTCTATGACCCTAGAATCCATAGCAATAATCCCTACTAAGCCGGTACATAAACAAGAACCATTTAGGGAACATGTGTAATAAAGGGCCAAGACAGTCTCCAGGTATGCACCCCCTGTTATGTTTCTGTCCTCTACCATATATGTGGTTCACAACAAGATAAAGAATTGAAATGTTGGCTCCCGGGAGGCCAAGGATCCTCTCCATGCCATGATCTCATTACGTCACACTCAAGATAGAAGACCCCCTGTTGGGCCTAATGTTCTTAGCAGAATCACTGTTCAGGCAGACATCATAGTTATTAGGTGTAAGTCTTTCTTTCTCATTCATCCATTTTGCAAGAGTGGTAAGGATACAAAGAATGGTTTCAGATAGCTGTAATCTTTGCCTTCTTTTTAGATATGTTTTGCTCTCTCAAATATAAGCTTAATACTGGTTTATCCAATAAGAGAGGGATATTAAACAACCGCTGCTTAGCTTTTTAATTTATTCTGGAATATTTTTCTTTCTAAAATGAAGTTTCAGGGGGAAAATCTGCTGGGAAATTCTGAACTCTTGACACTAAAGAAAAGTTAATAAACTTCCCGAGCCTCCAGGCTAAGATTCAGGTCTTCATTTTCTTAAAGAGATTAATCACTTTTGAGTAGAATGACAGATTGAAGGAGAGGTTTTTCTTTTGCTTTGTTGTTAAGTGGAAATTGGAAGTAGTCACTGGTACAACCCCTAAGAGAGCCCAGTCCAGTAACTATCAAGGTGACTGTGGCTAAAAGCTCTCTCAATTGTTACCAAAGATAGTTGCCTTTCAGCTCTTTAATATCTTTTTCCACTATCTGCTAGCCATTCATTATATTCTGTCCTCTTTGCTACTGTCTGTTATTTTTATAAAACAAACCAAGGCTTTGTGGTGTTAATGATTTCTTCCAAAAGTTGAGTGGACCTGTTATAGGTCTTTGATAACTTAGTGTTGTATTTCATCTAGTGAATTCACCTTTAAACAAATGGACCTCACCTTCATTTATATTTCCTATGCAAATAAATTAAATTGTTATAAACCACTTAGAATGACTTTTCTTTTTTTCCTTAACCCTAAATGTATCATTTTTGTGAAACACGCCGTAAGTTAGCCCTGCTTCCACCTCAATCAATATCTATAGACATAATGTGCTTTATCCCTCAAAAAACCTATTCAGTCTCACCCTGTTAATTTAATTTGTATGATTTTCCTATGCTCTTTAAATAGTAAGGTTCTAAGTTCAAACAGTGATTCTAGCAGAGTTAACACTGCCTTAGGAGTTAACCACCTGAGAATCAAGGACTCTGATTTTTAATTTCCTTTCTATGACTAACTTGCCAAAATTTTGGGATAATCACAAATTCCATCTACATCAAATTCTGCCTTAAGTAGGGTTAATAATGTAGTAAGGATATGGTGAGGTGGAACTAATGGATTTTAATACTTTTAAATGGTAAAATATCACATGGAGATATTTGGAAATAGGCTTATCATTCTACTGACCTAAATATCTGAACAAGTAAATTATTTATTGAAACCTGAATCCAATCTTTGTAACTGTATTTCCTCTGTTTCTGAATCCTGCAGCTTTCAAATATTTTATTTTTTATGAATAGGTTAAGAACAAATGAAATTAAAGCAACTTTGCTTTGATTTATTGCCTTTATGTTTTTTTCATATTGAAAACACCTCTGAAGACAAAATAGTAAATGAGGCCTAAAATGAACAGTCGGCTTAAGCCCAGCAGGGGAGTTCCTCAGAGGGGGACAGATTTGGAAATGAACACTTTTCCATTTACTATATCTCTACAGAGGTATAAATTTCTAGGGAGTCACAGGGACTGCTTAAATGGGAAAACCTGCAGAGCAAAGAAAATTCTATTCTTCTGGTCATCTTAAACTCCTGTCCTTCCCATGCATCAGAACCTCTTATTTCTTATCAGTGTCCTATACCTGTCAAGTTTACATATCTCATTACAGTACTAATTATAGATCCTAAATAGACCACTGCTCCATCAGCTTTTTATAAGAAAACTGATGATTTCCTATATCAGCTAGGTTTAGAAAAGTGCGAGCTACTGGAGCTGTGAGCATCTGTGGACTGGAGGGAGCAATGTTGATCCCAAAAGAACATTGAACAATGCACAGCAAAAGCCTGCACTCTGATTTTTTCCCCTCAGTTGAAAGCATATACAAGTCTCCTGGCAATTAACTACTAACCTCTTTTTCTCTTAGAATTCAGCCATTATTGTTAATGATAATAATCACAACAATGACAGTAACACTTGCAATTTATTCAACATATACTACATGCTAGACACATGACTCTATGCTTTTTACATGTAATATCTGTTTTTCATTTTCACAAGTACCATGTGGGATATTTTTATTCTCATCTTATACAGGAAAATGTTGAAATGTAGGGAATTGGGGTACCTGTTTAAGGTAACAGAATGAATAAGTGGTGGATCTACATAAAAGCTCAACTTTCTCTGAATCCAAAGTCCATCATGCCACCCCCCCTCCCTTGTCATTATTGTCACTCTTCATTAAAAGACACTGCTGTAATGCATTAGTCCTGCTTAAATGTGATGTGATATTTTGAGAGGTAGGATAACTCCAATTTTCTTGACACAGGGTCTAAAATTTCATAATTGAGAATTATATAAATAGTATCATTAGGAATTTCTATGAAAATTCAAATACTAGTTATTCCCAAGTGAGTAAAAATAAACATAAGCTCCTTTTTCTCCAATAACTGTCTATACTGGTGGGTATGAAATGAGCATTTTAATAGAGAGGGTTACATACCAAGGTGAGAGGAGACAAGTAGGTAAGCTTCTATCCAAAGTCCATGTTTTCCTATTTCTCTGCTCTTCTTTCAGACACCTAATTATGGTCCCAAAGTTTCTTTCTTTGACTCCTGCATCTACCCCTCACTCTCTATAATTCCTTCCTTTCTCCTCCCCACTCCTTTCTTTCTTTAGCTCCGCCTTCCCACCTCTGAGTCATAAATATTGTTGTCAACAGTCTATACAGTGTACCTGTTTATGTTTGCATATTTAAGTTTATTTAATTTTGAGTAGAAATTTGAAGACTTAATATCTTTGTTGACCCCTCAGGGATAGAATTAAGACATCAAGACTGGCCAGAGGATGTGTTTGTTTGTTTGGTTTGTTGGTTTCAGTAGCCTTCTCCGAAGCCCTTAAATCACGCTTCTTTTTCTGTGAAATCATACTGGAGAACAACAAATAAAAATACTTTTGCGATTTTAAGTGATTAGGAAGATTTGCTAAGGGTGGTTAAAGGGCAAATTGGCGCCGTGGGAAGCATGATTGCTAATACTAGACCTCACCATTGAGAACATTGGATTTCTAATTTTTAAATATATGCCAATATGATAAATGGCAAATCTTGACCAGGCTCCACAGATTTTTTTTTTTTTTTCTGTAAAGGCCAGAGAGTAAATCTTTCCAGCTTTGAGAATCATAAGTTCTCCATCGTGACTTCTCAGCTCTGCCATTGTAACAAGAAAGTACCCAAAGGCAATGCATAAATAAATGATCACGTCTCTGTTGCCATAAAATTTTATTTACATAATGGGTGGAAAGCCAGATTTGGCCCACAGGGTGCAGGCTTCTGACCTCTGTTCTAGATTCTCTTTTATCTTTCACTGCCGATTTCTAACAATCACCGTATTTTAAATAATCTACCTCTAACAGATATAATCCATCATCTTCCTCCTTTCCTAGGCACTAATGTGACATTTAATGAGTTAGTTAATCAATGTCTATGAACTATCTTATTTAGACTTCCTACCACCTGTAAGTTCTACCATCCTCATTATAGGGCTTAGAAAGGTTAAGTAACCCTTCGCACCACAGCCATGCAATTGTTAAGTAGTTGGAACCTGTCTGACTGGAGAACCTGCGGTTTTAATGGTCTCTTCTTTAATCTCCTATCTGATCTCTTTGCGTAGGTTCTGAGACCTCCTCATCCTGCACAAGGCTGCTGGAGTGATTAACTAAGTCTCAAACATAAACAACCTTGATTAAAAGTCCTCAAGAAACTGCCCTTGTTCACTTGTACCTTTCCAGCTTTTCTCGAGCAAGAACCCACTCATCCTCAACCATTCTCCCCTATCCTGCATGTGCACACACACACACACACACACACACACACACACATATTCACACTTAGATCTCAGCCTTATCAAACTGCTTTAAGTCCTATAAACACATAAAACAGTTTTCATGTCACAGTGGTTTTGCTTATGATGCTGTTGATACCTTCTCTTCCCACTCAGTCTCCTTCACTCATCCCTTAATTATTCTTTGCCTTTCACTGTGTTTCCAATGTCCCTACAAAAACTTTCTTGACACAGTTCAACTGAACATTTATCTCCCCATTCTGAATGTTTTTCTCTCATGATACATGGAATATATCATTGTATGATATATTTGTTTTACTGTGCACTATTTTTGTTGTATTTTTATTGTGTCTGTCTGTCTTTCTATTATATAGGGTGTTTTCTGAGAAGGAAGTTGACTAATCATTATGCAACTAGAAAATTTCACACAATTTTCAAGAGAGTAGAAAGTAATGCAGTTTTTAGAAGATATAAGAAAAGATGCAAAATGTAAACTGTGGCTATTCAAAAATATATACTAGGTCTTTTTAAATGTGAAAGTATTCCTTGATGATAAAGGACATGGATAGATACAGTTTTACAGTCTTTGTTTTTTGTTTTGGTGTTTGGTTTTAGGGGGAGTAGGGGAGATAGAGTGTGAGAGAAGTGTGTTATTATCTAAGTGATGTGACCTTTATAGGGTCAGGTCTATGATATATGGAGTGCTCTAGAATAAAACTTTGATCTAGAGAAAAGAAGAATAGTCATATTCTTAATATTATAGGATAAATTCTTCATACAAAAAGAGAATATTATATTGAATAAAATGTTCAAAGTACTGCATTCTAGGACCATCCAAAAACTCTAGTGATGATTATAACCATGATTTAGAAAATCAACTGTTAGAATTATTTTCAAGTAAAGATTTAAGAATAAAATCTAGGCAATAGGTTTATAATAACAAATGAAACACACTTTGAAATTTTTGTGATGTTTATAAAAAACTATACTGAAATATAAGTGCATAAAAAAGCAAAGAGATTTTATATTATTTAGGGCAAAGGTATTCATAGTTTATTAAAAAAACAAAACAAAAACTCAAAAACAAAACTCTGATACTACAAAGTAAACTTGAGCCTCGTATATTAAGATAACACGATATTCTCCCACTAGACTGTAACCTTGGCTGAAGGGGTCATGTGGAGGCAAATAACTATCTTCTATAAAATTGGCAAAAAGCAGTAATAGTCCTGCAATTTACAAGGCTTGGGAATAATCCATAGGGATGAGTGAGTTAGGAAAAGGAAGCTTCTGTGTGAATTTACCTAAGAATAGTGTTTACTAATGAACTATTCCAAACACATTAGTGGCTTGACAGGGAGTCTTCTTCATGTCTCAGAAGTATAGTATTTGATAGCTAACACACTTCACTCATAACAGTTGTAAAATGATCCCAGCCCACAGTCTTGTCTCCTAACAAGGATAAAGGGAATTCCCCAGAGATAATCCAGAGTTACACTTGTGCATTACAGTTTCTAATTTCAGAGAAGCAAACAGGACAGAAATAAAGCCACAGGACCTGTAGGTCCTGATTTATTAAAATTAGTTGAGAGTATGGTGTGACAGCCTTCAAATTAGTAAATAATTTTATCTTTAATTTGGATAATAATGAGAACTCAGTTTCATATCTCATGTATGAGAGCATACCTCAGTTCACTGTATGGCATGCTGTGGCTGAATCCATTGCTGTTTATCAGTGACCAATAGGTAATAAAATAGGAGAAAATGATTATATATGGATTTAATACATGACTTAGTCTAAGGAAAACAAGGAAAATGATCTACTAGGTTTGGTGGAAAATCAAGATCCATTAAAATTTCAGTTGACAGTGTGTACTCCTTGTTTTCATATTAAAAATTTCTGAAACACATCATAGGGACAGTTGATACTGATCCAGGTCAATACATTAAGCAAAACCTAACCTCTCAACCCATGGTTCTTAACCTGTGCAAAGAAACTCAGGGGAATGTCACATGATATTTTAAATGTTCCAGGGAAACACAGATATATCATAACAAATGCTAGAACATTAGATTTTGCTATATTCATTTTGATGATATCATATCTTTACATAGATGGTTTGCTGTTATAGAAGGCCATTAATGCAGGAAATGAGAATGGTGCTGTCCAAAGTTTGAGAAGTTAGCAGTACCCAATTTGTGCACACATCCCACTAGCAAATAATTGCCTTTTTGAATTGTGCCCCTGACATCAATGTTTGTTATGCTTGAGAACAATACAAGAAGCTAATTTTGTTCTCTGTTTAATTGAAGTGAATATCACTTTACTAATAAAGTGACTCAAGCAGGCAACAAAAGAAACAACATTCAGATAGGATTAGTCAAAACAAATGCAATCTGTTGCAGGCAATAATGGCTTTATTATCTGGTTTATACATTTATTTGGGACACAGAATAACAGGAAGAATGGTCTTGGTTGAATAATCCTGGCAAGAAGAAAAACTAAGAAACAACATGAGTTTCTTCTAAACACACTCTGCCTAACAGAAAATTCCCTACTGTTTCAGGAAGTATTGAAAGTTTTTCTTCCCTAGGCTAGAAAAACCCCAGAATGTACTGCCTCCTGTTGAGACATTTTTGAATAAAGCAGCAGGGGATTGCCAACAGTCTCAGAGCCGGTAATAGATTTTAGGGGACAGAGATGTCCCTGTGAGAGGCACAAGAACAGCTGGCTCCAAATCATCTCTTAGAATCTAAATCCTTTTAACAATAGGAGGGGAAAAGAGGGTGTTGAGGGTTGATTAAGTAGGGTTGCTGGGAGTAGACTAGGGGAGAAGAAACAAAGTGAGAGGAACTAGGAGAGACTGTATTACTTATATGTATGGTAATTTGCATTGTGTGAAGTCACACCTCCCTGTTGTGTAATGAAATGCTGACGGCAGTAATCGAGAGGCGCTTCTTTAACATACCAGCACAACACAATGCCGGAAGCCCTTTAACAGTACTCTCCCTGCTTATCCATTGGGCTCAAAGTCAAAAAGACAAAAAAAACATGACTTGAGAGGCAGCAATAACTTGATGAACCAGCACCAGCTCTACCTGAGTGGACTGCTGTGGTCATCAGGTCTACTCTGCTGCCAGCAATTAAAAATTAACCTTGGCATTTTCAAAAGAAGGTACCAATTCATATGCAGCTTCTTTCCTTCTTGACAATATGCCTAAAGAGCAGCTGCTTTCTCAAATCAAGACAGTTACACACAATGAACCTCTTTTGTGTGCAATGTGCAAAGCTAGGTCATTAACACACCTGCCAGAATAAGAGGGAGGAAGAAAAGAAAAATCTTTTCTCTTGGTAAACTCATTCATTTAAGACATTCAGGTTCACAGTGCTGTCCTTTGAACACCCCAATTACCTCCTCTTGCCCTTACAAACAAGTGGTGTGAATTTTAATCAGCTGGAATGCAATCAAGGGCTGAAATAAATAGTGTTGTTAAATCATTTTTACGGAGAAAAGCAACTCACAGACCTACGCTATATGTATCTCTGTTTTTCACAAGGGTGGAATGCCCTTGCTCTGGACCAAAACAAACAATGTTTTATTTTTGTTTCAACCTCTGTTGACTTTCCTCTGCATTCCTTTCCCCTCCTATTACACAGCCTCAGTTCTGAGAATAATTAGTAACACCCACTGGTGATAACAGGGCCACAGCAACCTAACAGCGATATCTTGCCGGCGCCAGCTGTGCTTCAGTATTTATTTATTAAGATCGCAATATTTACACAGTATGAACTTGTTGAGATGGTGGGGGATCGAGCAATGTTCCTGCAGCAAAATTTCATCTGTAATTTTTAATGAAGAGGAAAAGTCTTCTAGGGTGTGTACTGTTTATTTCTCTGGGTAGAAAATGCAAGCTTCTAATTCCAATCCAGTCCTGTTTGCCAGCACTTTGGTGTATAGACCCTGGAGAGGCTTTGCAGGCATGCACTGCAGTGGTTGCTGCTGTGATACCTGCTTGTCTAACACAGAGGGGAAGCTTAGAGCTGCCACAGATGCATGGAATGACACAGCAAAGACATCAGGCAGCTGGTTTTCAGGGGCTGATAATTCCACTGGGCCCAGATCTGTGACTGAACAATTTAGACAGTTGCTCAAAATCCCTCTTGACTTGGATTATTAGATCTTTTCATTTGCTCTTCTGCAAGGATTTGTTAACATGGTAGTAAGAAACATGTGTTGCTATGTTCATCTGCTGAGTGAGTTGCTACATAAAGCCCTAACTCAGAGTTTTTGGTGCACAGGGAAAATTGTAGGACTCCAGTTTGGGAAAAAATGCGAAAGGTATATTTTAGGCAAGAAAGAAATTACAATCTGGCACAAAGAGTACATGCGTTTTTTTCAGCATGTAGAACTTCCTGATACTTATGTCTTGAAGCTCCTCAAGGAAAAGTTGGTTCTACCTTTAAAATGCTGATATTGTTGATCAATGAACAGAAATCATGATAGGATGGGAAGCATTTGGGTTGTTCTTTTATCATAGTGAGCTCAAAAAAATCACCTAACTTTTATTTTATGCATTTTCATTTTCTCACACCCTAAACCTAAAAAGAGATGTTTGCCACCAAGTAGATTCAGTATCTTTAAAATCATTGGCTTAATATTTTTAAGTATTTTGAGTATGGGGGCTTAAAGTAGCTACATAAATAGAATTCAAAAGTAATCAATGTCACATTAAATTTTAATTAATACAAGAGATATTCTGTCAAAATTGAAGAGAATAGAATCTTCAAAATTTAGCTTTGTAGACAAGTAATAATAATGGTAGATTACCCTAATTATTTATAATAGTTTATATAGTTATTATGCATCTAATTATAACTATATTATACATGATAAAATGTATTATATATCTAATTATTTACAATAATGTATATATGACTATGTAATAATTGTATGTAATAAACATTACTGTGTGACAAATCTTCCTTAACAGAGTTGCAAACGTAATTCTTTTAAGGGAGATTTATCAAGCAGTAATGTTGCACAAGATCATAAATTATAAAGTTATTCTCAAACACTGGTTATTGTCATGCCAGCATTAGCCTTTTTAAAAATTAAAAAGAGGATAATGCAGCAGTTCAGTTGACATTTAATATTGTGTTGTCCATATCACTTTACCATTCATCAGTCTCATTGCTTTTATATTATTAACATATCCCAGAATGATCTAATGTGAGTAAGAAATCTAATTTTCTGTACTATTTTAACTTTTGTTTTAGAAAATAGTTGCAAAACAGCATGGCTACTTTTTGGGTAAACTTAATGAAGTGAAATATACACACCAGAAAGTGAACAGAACATAATAGCACAGATTGATGAATGTTTTCAACCTGAGTACATCTGTGTTTCCAGACACAGATCAAGAAATGCATCAGTATCTGCACACAGAAACCCCCTTGGACCTCTCAGATGCACTGCTCAGCCCTCTGAGATAGGCACTATTCTCATTTCTAAAGGCATAGATTGTTTCGGAGGATAAGTGAATCATTCACAAAATAAATAGATCATAACATTAACTTCTGGTTTAACATTGGTGATATTCCAAATATTAATGCATAAAAATGATTAAAGATAGCAAGAAAAATTGCTTTGGATCTTAAGAGGAAGCTCATACATTCATCCAAATAGCAGTTGCTGACAGGGATAACTGCTGTGTTTATACCTGGAACACAAAACAATCCTGTTCTCTTCTTCACTTGGCTACTTGGAACTTTACTGATGCCTCTAACAATGATGGTACATTTTATGTTGCCCTCAAGTTATTTACTTCAGATGTTACCATGCAAGAAGAGTTCTTCAATTCTAGAGAGAACAAATAGATAAGATGGGAATCTAAACACTAGCTAAAGCCAACACGGTCTCAGTTTTCTTCAGTTTCAAATGACTATTTCAAATATTTGTTCAAAGATACTTAGGATTTTTTATTCTCAAAAAGAGGCAGATTTCTTCCATTTTAATTAATGTTGAGTGATTAAATTCTCAAAAATAAATCATGAAACATATTTTTAAATAGTGTTCATATGATGCTGCTTTAGGGAAGATGCTAATATGTACTTGTGACTGTCTTACAAATAACTGAGCGTATGGAGCCATTTTCTACATAGAAAGTACCGTTCACCTATACTGACATAGAAAAGATAGCTTAATGACTTCATGTAATCTCATATGATTAGGGAGTGGACTTGTGTATATAGGTACATATTTGGCTATAACAATTACTACATCCATTATTGAATGCCTTTTTGCACTTGATATCCTTGAATCCCCTCACTGATGAGACAACACTCCAATACACTTCATGGTGAAATCCTGGGCACATTGAATTATGTAAAAATCAATTTATAAGCATGAGGTGTCCAAACTGAAAGTCAAACAAGCAATCTTCCTTTTATATATTTGAAGTTCTAGATTGAAATTCTCAAAATGTATCCACTCTTTGGCAGGATATAATTCAGTGGTCCTAAGGACCATGGAAGCTGAGAGCCTTCAGGACAATTGCTAATGACTTCAATGTTTCAAATACTCATTATTTCAATAATAATTTACCTTCATTCATCAACTAGAATATTACCTAAAATGGGAAGGATATAATTATAACAGCAAGCAAAAGATAAAATTCACTAATCATTATAAATTCTTTGAAAGTGTATTTTTTTCCTACTCCAACTAAATGCAGCTCTTCCTTATCTTCATTCCCTGCATTTCATTAACTATTCATCAAAGATAAGTGATTATTCACAACCTCTGACAAAATTTTAATGCATGTGGTCAGAACAGTGGAAGGTTGAAAATAATATCCAACAGGCTAAATAGGACAAAGTAAGAGCAATGCTTTAACTGTAAAATGTGATTTATGTGATATACTTAGTCTACATTATTTCCAACTTGTGATAATTCAAAATATTAAATGTTTCCCCCCAAAATTTATATTATATGGTATATATTGAATATTTTTTTTGTTGTATTGCCATGTAATTCAGGTCTACTAAAGTTTTCATATATTATCTTACTTATTTTCTTAACTGATTTATATCTTGACATTTTATTTATATATATATGTAACTAAAATTAATAACTATGAAATGTATTCAAAGTATTGAAAGCTGCATTTTTGTCAAAATCAGGAAGGCTTATCTTCTGGCTGCTATTCTACCTCAAATTTACTGTATTGCATATTGCAAGAGTTACAGTTAGTTATAGTTTTAATAAAAATGTATCTGGATTTATAAAAGAAAAAAATTGAAAAACATCCTTTGGAGACAGATTATATAATACAGTTAGTTTAATCAAATCATATTCTGCCACTTTTTTTATAAAATGGATAATTTTACTTCCCCAAGAATAATCAATCAGATGGTCTTGTCTCTCTTCCTAATCTGGAATTTATCAATATAATAAAAATTCTAGTTTTTTCTCTTGGGCCTAGCTTCACTGACCGGTGATGTTTAATCTTGGGCCAAATTATGTCAGCATGTATGATCTCAACTGAAGTGAAATGGTCTCTTGAGGACTTCTATTTAGTCTGTTGTTGCAGTTGTTAAAAAATACTGAATCTGAGAATTTGGGGTCAAGTTCATTTTCTATCAGATTATTGTTTTGTGTCCTTAAAGAAGTTTCATCTCCCTGATCCTCTCTTTCTTTTTTGATAACATGATCATAAGAAATTATTTCAGAGCAGTACTGAGCTAGACAATTTCCATTTTTTCTGTTCCATATCCTATTTTTTTAGGAGCCCTACATTCCATACAATCCTTCCTCTGATGCCACAGGTGTGAATGTCTGATTCTAGATGAAAAAACCAGATTTGTTCACTCTTTTGGTGAAAGTAAATTGAGATAAAAGCTGAATTAATCAAATAATGGTGGGCTTGGAGCCTCCTATGTGCACAAACAGCGAACAAAACAAATAAAACCTCTCTCCTAGTGGAAATTTTATTCCACTGGCAGACAACAAACAATTAATCAGTAGACCCTAAAGCATGTCAAAAGTATTATGGAGAAAAATAAGCAGCAAAGAGGGATAATAAATGTTCATACTATATATTTGCAATTCAAAAATCTTTATGGTTAAAGAAAGGTAAAATGATACCCGTCCCAAATTGTTGGAGCTTATTTCAATTAATGCCCTTGGTATAGACTTCTCCCTGTCCTAGAGATGGTCCATGCTATCAGATTCAAACAACCAAAAACCTTCAGAATCAGCTAATATTTGCTTCCTATATACCATATAGGCATCGTGTTAAATTATGGTATTATGTACTAAGCATATTTAACCATTTCTTAAAGGGTTGCCAGAGTCACCAAGTGCATGAGGCCAAAATTAGTCTTTACCCCAGCAACTAATGTTAGGTTTATAACTGTTACTTGCTTGCCAGCTAGGATAAAATATAAGCAGCTTTGTTTAGAAAAGATTTTCACTATGTGAGGGACTGTTAGTTAAAGAGAAAGCAGGGTATCCAAAGTTAGAGGTCACTGTGACTCAAATGTAATTAATGTTTGGTTTACTTTTAGTTCTTTAGATTGAATGCAATTTATTTGCTCTGAACTTTTATATCTACATACAGTCATGTATGTATATCATGAGCTGTGAAATCATGTTAGAAGGCAGGACTAAAGGTTAAAGAGTGGGAAAATATGATAGAGGAAACACATTAGGCACATAGGAATTCTCAGGTCTGGAGTATTGGAAAGAATAAAGAAAGTTAAGTAGAGAAATGAAAATCCCTCCTTCTGAGAATTCCTCATTACAGTGGTGTGTTACTCAAAGCCTTAGATTTGTCTGCATTACAATTATTATGTACTTTCTTCCTTTATTATTTTACTACTCAAAGGTAAATCGCCTAAAGGTAAATGCTATAATATTATTATTTTATTGTCCATATTTGGAGTATAATGATTTGAATGTTAACCATTGTTTCATACAAATTTATTGGATGAATAATGTTTGTGATATTCCCTTTAAGGAAAACATCTCTTTTATTACTATATTTTTAAAAATCATCTACCACAAAATATATCAGAAAGAAATAAAAGAACTACAGGCTTGTTTTTTAAACTGGGTTATATACTGGGTTTAGAAAATCTGAAGAAAAAATATAAGATTAATCTCTAGTTACTCATGCCCCTAGGGTACCTGATAATAAGTCAACATAAATCTGGAAAGCCACTCTCTCATTCTCATCCAGACAGGATTCCTGTAGCTAAATCCTTAAGAAATATGAAATCACATTTCAAAATTATAAAAACACATGAAGAAATGATCCATCACAAGCAAGACTCAGCAGTAACCATAAACATTGGAACAAGACACCAAAGAATCTCAGTTAATAAAATCATAGGTAGAAACCATAAATAAATAAGCTTAAAATGATCATAGACGTAAAAGTGCATCAAAACACAACAATTTAACAAAGTAATGTAAAAAGCATCAATAAATTTATTTTAGAAATAAAGATTGTCATGAAAAGTTAAGAAATTAAAATGTATATAATAGAAGTTTAAAAAATGAAGGATAGAATTAGAATGTACAAAATATATCCACCAAATTTTCCAGAAATACTAATGAAAGACAATGAGGGAAAGGCAATATTCAAAATAAGGCTGGGAAATCTCCAAAATTAAGTCATGAATCCTCAGATATGGCTATCATAATGGTTCTCAAACAGAAATAATGGAAAATATTTCAAGCATAGACATTGCTATAAACTACATGTTTGTGGGATTGGTACCTTTATAAAAGGGATATGGAGGGCTCCCTCACCCCGTTTTGCCATGTGACACATGTAAAAAGACATATCAATGAATGGGGAAGGGAAACCTCACCAGACACCAAATCTGCAGGCACCCTGACCTTGATATTCCCAGCCTCCAGAACAGTGAGAAATAAATTTCTGTGTGTTTATAAGCCACCCAGTGGATGGTACTTTTTTTATAGCAGCCTGAACGACCAAAGACAAACATTTCTTAGTACAATTTAGAATATCAATGATAAATGTAAGAACTAAATTTACCCTTCGCTAAGAAACAAATAATTTACAAAGAAACAATTAGATTGACACCAGCTTCTGCAATAGGAGAGATAGTTTTCTGTGAATATGTTTTCAATAAAATATCTTCCAAATGATAAGTAGCAGGAACTAGAAAATTGAACAGAAATATTCCTGTGAATATGTGAAAAGAAAAAACTGGTGTTAAACTGTGGATAATAGAGTTTGCTTCCATTTAGATACGGAAAGCCAAGTGAACATTGTTCCCACTCTAACAAGGAGAAAATACTGGATAATCTACAGAACCCTAACTTTTCTTGAGTCTATCAGAGAGCTAAGGTCACAAGATAGCCAGCTAAATTCCAAAGACGGGGCGAATAGTTTCACTGTTGGGAGAGTATTAGAAGAAGAGGTGAGTGTCCACCACAAGGTGGGAGGGAGGAAACAATTAAATTTGAACAAATTCCAAAAAGCTGAATGTGGTACACTGTAAAGGTTTAGAACCTCTGTGAACACCAGAGAGAAGAGTACACACTCACTCACCAGCTATTTTCCATGATCCTCCACCAAAAGTTCATGAGAAAGATCAAGGTCTGGTCAGAAAACTTTAGAGGGCTCCTCTCAATGACACAAATACAAGAAACCCTACCCACCACCTACAGCATTTGTAGATGTTAATCAAGAACTGGAAGCTGTTGGGTGAGGAGTAAAAGTCCATCCTGCCCCAAAGCCCAGGTACTGCATTTGAGGATGAGGGATGAGTAAAAGAAGAGCTTTTTGCCTATGGCAGAGGGAAAGAATACCTGCCAGGGGACAGAATATTCCAACAGCAGTAGGAAGATATCTGCTACTGCAGGGGTGAGACACACAATTCCCTCCTGCTCAAGACCTCCCAAAATACAAGGCAGAGTTCAGACACAATACAGTGTGGGCAATAATGTTGACAAAGAGCCATCTCAAAAACCAAGCACACAGCAATAGTATAAAATAGGCTGGTGAAGAAGAACTGAGAAACTCTGTGATAAGTGGGGACTGTGCCCAGCCCTCCAAAAGATATTTTTAAGTCCTAAACCCTTCCCTTCAGTACTTTATTTGTGGGAATGTTACCTTATTTAAAAATATGGTCTTGGGACTTCCCTAGTTGCACAGTGGTTAAGAATCCACCTGCTAATGCAGGGAACATAGGTTCGAGCCCTGGCCCGGGAAGATCCCACATGCTGTGGAGCAACTAAGCCCGTCTGCCACAACTACTAAGCCCGTGTGCCAAAACTACTGAGTCTGTGCTCTACAGCCCGTGAGCCACAGCTACTGAGCCCACACTCCACAACTACTGAAGACCATGCACATAGAGCCCATGCTCTGCAACAAGAGAAGCCACCGCAGTGAGAAGCCCGTGCACCACAATGAAGAGTAACCCCCACTCACTGCAACTAGAGAAAGTCTGAGTGTAGCAACGAAGACACAATGCAGCCAAAAAATAAATAACTAAATTTATAGGGAAAAAAATAAAAATAGGGTCTTTGTGGATGTAATCAAGTTAGGGGAGATCATTAGGGTAGACCATGACTCCATATTATTGGTGTCTTTGTAAGAAGAGGAGACCAACAGAGACACACAGAGAGAATGCCATACGATAATGGAGGCAGAGGTTAGAGTGATGCAGCTACAAGCTGAGGGATGCCAAGAGTTGCTGGCAACAGTGGAAGCTTAGAGAAAAGCATGGAACAGATTTTTCCAGAGAGACTTAGAGAAAGCATGGCTCTGCTAACACTTTGATTTCAGACTCGGAGCCTCCAGTACTGTGAAAGAATATATATCTTTTGTTGTAATCCACCCAGTTTGTGGTGCTTTGTTACAGCAGTCCTAGGAACTAAATGCATCTTCCCTGCATCCCCTACAAGACTCACTGAGTAATAATCAAGAACAGTCTGGTGGAGGATGGAGCACAGATACCGAAAAATGTCCTTAGCACTCTAGATTCCACACTAACCACGTGGTAGCAATTGCACACAGTTTGAAAAATTTGAAGCAAGTGTGTGCAGAAGATAATTATAGCAACATTGACAGTCAAACCAGCTCAACTCCTTACTAGACAAACTCAATCTCCCACAATAACAGTGTGACAGAAGATGAAGTGTGTTCATTCTGGGTGTAAATATTATTTACTTCAGTCTCAAAGGTTTTTCTCACATAGTGTCTATCATTGAATCTAAAATAATGAGACACACAAAAAAACAAATGAGGAAAACACTCATTAACAAAAGGTAAAGCAGACAAGAGAACAACCACAGAGATTATATAGTTGTTGGAAATACCTGACAGGGACAGTGAAATGGCTCTGGTAAATATTTAAATGGCTCTAGAGGAAAAGATGGACAGCATGGATAAACAGATAGGGATTTCATCATAGAGATAGAAAATAATATATTTTAATAGGTAAAATGTACATGGTAGAAATAAAAAGGCATTATTAAAGATGAAGAATTCTTTTGACAGACTAACAGCTTTGATATGGCAGGGATAAAGAACCATTGAGGATAGGACACTAGAAATCATCCAAACTGAAATGTAAAGAAAAAGAGAGAAAACACCCAAAAAACAAAACACTAAAAACAAACAAGAACAACAGAGCATGTGATAGCTGTTGAGTAATGTCAAATGGTCTAGCATATGGGTAATTTAAATCCTGGAAGTGAAAAAGAAAGAGAAAAGGACATAAAAAATATTTGAAGAAATGCCTGAAAACTTCCCCAAATTAATAAAAGACAGGAAACTATAAATCCAAGAAGTTGAGAGTACCCACAAAAGTGTATATACAAATAAAAACACAACTGGGCATATTATAAAATGCTGAAACTGAAGATGGGGACAAATCTTGAAGACAGAGAGCCAGGTAAAAGTTCTGAATTATAGCTTTCTCATCAAATACTATGCAAGCCAGAAGAAAATAGAGTGACACCTTAAAGGTATAGAAAGAAGAAGAAAGAAAAATGTTATCCTATAATCCATACCCAGTAGAATTATCTTACAGATTGTGGGTAAATGTAAGCAATTACTTACTAATAAAAATATAATAATGACTAATATGGAATGCATCAAATATGCAGATTTTATTTTAATGTAACAATTAAAAGAATAAAAATGCAGAATGTTTAACTTATTTATTAGCTAAACTAATACTGGAGCATGATGAAGGGAAACAGAAAAATATGTTGAAGGAAATACCAATATATCAGTGTCTCAGTAATTTTAAACAGGCCATCTCACAATAGAAAAGACAAATTGAGAGAATAATTTTTTTTAAATGTTCGACTATGTTGTTTATGAAAAGCACATGGCCAGGCACTATCTGACAAATAAAAGTTAAAGTAGGTAACTTACAACCCAAGATATAAAATAAATAAACGTAGTCCATAATGATATAAATAAATTAGTGAAAAAATAAATAAATGAGGGAGAAGAGACAAATCTTCTTCAGGGAAGAATTCCAAATAATATATATAACTACTCTCCTCTCTCATTGGAGCTTAATTCCTCCCCCTTGAGTTTGGGCTGGACTTAACTTGCTCCAAAGAATAGAGTACAGAAAGGGTGAAAAGAAAGCATCATTACCTTTACTATGTAAAAATCTGGCAAACACCTCATTCACAAAGTGACCAACGTGATATCGTCATTCATAAATTATGTTGACATCAGCCACTCCCTGATGGGATATGATGAGAATAGCACTTAACCTCTGTGGTCTTCCTTCCCAAAACCTATACCATTTTAAGTCTAGTCATGAGAAAAACATTAGACAAACACAAATTGAGGGACATTCTGCAAATATCTGAACAATACCTTTCATCACTCACATCATTATGAACAATAAGAAAAGCCTGAGCAACAGTCACAGACCAGAGGAGATGAATGAGACATGGTGACTATACATGTGTTATCCTGGAAAGGACATTAGTGGGAAACTGGCAAAATCAAAATAACATCTGGAGTTTAGTTTATATAGCAATGTACCAATGTTGTTTTGTGGTTCTTTTTTTGGTTTAGTTTTGACAAATGTACCATGGTTATGTAAGATGCTAACATTAGAAGAAACCAGGTGAGGGATAAGGGAACAGACATTCTCTACTATCTTTGCAACCTTTCTTGAAATCTAATTTTAATTTTAAAAACTTTATTAAAAATAAGAAAGTCAATAGAAATTTAATGTCAGACAAAATGGATAGGAAGAAAAAATATTTTAAGTAAAGACTCAATATCTAACAATAAAAGTAACAGTTCACTAGAAATATGTTATTATTCCAAAATATGTATACCTGATAAGATTTCAAAGTATTTAAAAGAAATGTAGACATTATAAAGTGACATTTCCAACAAAACGATTAAATATCAACATAGCTTTCAACAAATAACTCAAGTAGATAAAAAGAAATGCAAGAAGGTAAAAAACTTCAACTTTAACACTTGTCCTTATGGGTATTAATGGAACACAGTATACAATAATTAGAGAATGTATCTTTTCTAGTACACACAGGGAGCATCTACAGTAGTTGACTAGCTTACATTCAACTCACAAAGCAAGTAAAAAAAGAGTCAAAATGGAAATTAAAGTTTACTGAGAACTGAGAGATAAAGAAAATATTATATCTAATTTCTAGGATAGAGCTAAAGTCTGACTTAGATATATTACTAGTATATGCAAAAAACAAAACTACTGGTTGGATTGTGCAACACTGTTTTCAATATTTCCATGTTACCGGTGGTATAATTGATATGCATTTATGAAAAGCTCCGAATATATCTTTTAAAATAGAATTAATCCAGTATTTCTCAAACATTTTCCAAACAAAGGAAACCTCTCTTTCATAAGGCGTCTAACAACCTCCCACAGAGAGAGTGTTCTATGACTCACCTGGGGAAAATCTGTCTTCAAGTATATTATTTTCTCAGTTTATAGCAGCAAATAACTAACATTGTACACTTAATAAGTGTACTCTATTATACATATATATGTATGATAAATATAAATCTTATAAAGACACTCAAGCTGTTTGCACCCTCAGGTATGTTCCAAATGGCAGGCTGAGGTACAATTCTGGTTCAATAAGTAGAATAAAGCCTAAGTTAATCATGTCAGCTGGCCATAGTGAATTAGAACAACTACTATATAATATGTCTGGGAAGTATAAAAGTGTACTTACAGTGTTCTCATTTGTACCACTGCAAAAGACCAGAATTTGCCTTTCAATAAATATTTGTATAAATGGAGCTCTTTCCATGTGGACCATTATATGCTATGCTTTACTAAAATTATTCAGAATATTTTATATAACTAAAATATAATTGGAGTAAATAAAGTAATTAGCATATAGAAGGCTATGATATATATTTTTCATTCTAATAACCTTAAAATTGAAATGTTGGACTGATTAGAAAATGAGTTTGAGTTTCAGGTGAACACAAATAGAAGAGTTTTCATCAATCTACTATGGAAACAATAGACGTTGTTTCTGTATGTTTGAATATTAACCTAAGTAATTTAGTAATTTTTCATTGTGCTTCAATGATACAATAAAACATTTTATATGATGGAATCTAAAATAGTTGGCTTTGACCCCAAGAAAATTATATATTTGAATTGAATTGTGGTTGGCTCATATGTTAAAAACATCTAGCTCCAGATATAAGTGGTAAAACATTAATGTTTAAGACTTAGAATTCGCTCCTCCCTTTAAATACTAGATTCTTTGATTTAAACTAGATGGTACCATGTTTAGATTGAATGAGTCAAGCATGTTAATGATCAAGTCAAACTACTTGAGCAATGAAATATGAATATAGACTAAGAATTTCTGAATAATTTTTACCCATTTTTATTTAATTTGCTTAATATAAATTTAACCTATTAGTAAGAGAATTAAGGAGGAAGTTTTGCCAATGCCTCACATTAATGCTCAGAATATATAATACATTAATATTCACATTAACATAAATAACTATTTCTCCTCTTTAAAAACTTACATTGAAATTCCGACTAGAGATTGCATTCTGTAAAATATCAAACAGAAAATATTACTATGAGACAATTTTACAGAAAGCTGGAAATTTACATGCAATATTAGTATTCATGTAAAAATTTTAGTAAACATATTAAAATGTCTGTTGAAACACAAAGCCATTTTTAGAGTTACAAATGAGTTGAAATCTTACAGCTCCAAGACTGTTTTCTAGTATATCTCCATAATTTCATGGATGTTCTTAACTATAATTATTTAATTGACTCTTCATAATCATAGTTTAGAAAGCAGTTCAATTATTAAGAGTTTTATATTTGAAACATTTTATTCAAGACGTTATAAAATCTGTTCGGCTTCTGTTCTAATGGACATTATATCTGTATCCAGTGTTTTCATTTATTAAATCCTGACACCTTCTCTCATTTGAATGATGTTATTAGCTATTTTAAATGAAGTAAATGTTCTTCAACGCATTATAAATTACTCTCTAAGTATCTGATAATGTGTTTAAATGGGAAGCACACCAACAAAGTGTTGGGGAATCAATAATGAAACTTAATTCAATCTACTACAGCTCTGTTAGCTAGTATAGCATTTAAAAAATTAAGAGTATTTAAACTACTGAGAAATTTTCTAGTATTTTAATAGACCATTTTATAATAATCTTTTATCCCCATGTACCAAGCAATCATGACCATTGCTAATGGAACTGATTCAAAACTCATTAGCTTTTTCTTTTTTCCCTTGCTCCCTCCCTTTCTTCCTTTGTCTTGTTTTTTTTTTTTTTTTTCTCTTCTGTGGTAGGACATCTACCTTATCCCATCATTTATTATTGACAGTCCTGGCAGAATAGAATCAGTTTCACTCATCCACATTTTAGGTAGAATAAATGTCAAACTTATAGAGTATTTAAGATCAGTCATGTGGAGGAAGGGAAAACACTATGTTCCAGAGCTGTAAATAGCATTGAATCAAGTTGGGAGAATATCAAAGACTTACATTTATCAGTCAATATTCTACACACTAACTGACAAACAAAATAAAATGATTGCTGATTTAGTTTTAGCTAAATTTTTCTTCACTTTTGTCACTACATTAAATAAAGGTTTAAAATAACGAATTAGAAACAAAGTTCTATCAATTTGCTTTCATGCCAGAGTTAACCATAGATTAAACAAATGATAGTATATCAGTTTTTCAAATTATAAATAATAATAAAGTGCTATGAAGTGCTGTGGAGGTACTAATATTTGCAAGTATCCATACTTGTTTAAAACATAATTTAGGGGCTTCCCTGGTGGCGCAGTGGTTGAGAGTCTGCCTGCCGATGCAGGGGACACCAGTTTGTGCCCCGGTCCGGGAAGATCCCACATGCCGTGGAGCGGCTGGGCCCGTGAGCCATGGCCGCTGAGCCTGCGGGTCCGGAGCCTGTGTTCCGCAGCGGGAGAGGCCACAACGGTGAGAGGCCCACATACCGAAAAAAAAAAACAAAAAAACAAAAATAAAAACATAATTTAGCAATGATTTGGAGGAAAGGGTCATGTTCATATATGTTTACCTATTTATTGATCTCTCTATTGATATCTCTATCATCATCATCATCTGTCGTTCATCAATCTTTTTATCTATCTACTCATTTAGTAAGCTTAAATTGTTCATTAGTTATTGATAATTACTGAGAAGCTAAAACCTCCTTAGTAGTCTCTGGATATAATTTCTTGTCTCAACTTATTTTCAGAAATTTCAACTATATGTAGGACATTTTACAGCAGTACACTCTTATTGTGACTTCCACAAATAGTAGAAGGAATTCACAGTTCTCCCTATACAAGGGTCTGCCAAAAAATTAATTCTGTTGTTTTTATGCAAAAATAGGAAATGGTTACAAAACGAAGTAAAAGTTTTCATATTGTTTAATTTAGAGTATACTTTGTATGGCAAATTAAAAAAAAAACTCAGTAATTCAATGTGTTATGCTATTATATTTTGGATTCTCTTTTAATTATTTCTCCATTATTTCACTGCATGTGCCCACACACAGATTTTTAGCATTGCCTACCTAAATATTGCAAACTACAAAAATAAAAATAGTTTTATAGGTCAAAGATGAAGACCATTACTCTATTAACAGTACTCTGATGGCATTTTGGAGAGAGCTATAATTTAAAAAAAAAAAATTTAAAGTGGGAGAACAATGCTTTGCTAGGAAATCTTATCATTTGGCTTATACTAACAAAGGACCCCCAGAAAGGATTATCAAGTAGGAAGCCAGTCGATTTATTTATTTATTTTTTTAATTAGAAGAGTCTATTATTCTTGAAGTTTGAAAATTTCCTTTTTGTAGGCTAAAGTGGTGCAACTAGTAAATGAAAAACAGTGAATATAGGTTTTAAAGGAGCCTTTTCAAATAATTATTTCAAGAGTGGTGGCTCTCCCTATAAATTCATAAGTCGTACAACTCTGAAAATATTTATTTGTCTACTCTTAAATGATTGAACATATTTCTTCACAACAGTGCTGATATACTCATTTATTTCAGGCTTTCAGTTAAATTCAGCAAGTACATGTTAAGTGCCTATCACTTCCAAAGATCGATGGTAACTGCTTTAGGGGAGAAAATAATGAATGAAAGACAATATCTGGTCTCAAGGCATTTATATTGGGTTGGCCAAGAAGTTTTTGGGGGTTTATAATTTTTATACTATATTTATTAAATATTTTAAGAAGTCTATAAACGTTATTAGTAAGGACAATTGAACATGAAAACAAATTTTATTGTAGTCTATGAGCCAGAAACCAGCTGGGACACTCTAGATATGCTATTTAGTTGATCCCCATTCTACTGTCTGGAAACTGAGATTGGGTGAAATTAAGTGGAATGCTTTATGCCTCTAATTATTAAATAACAGAACTAAACTTCATACCCAAAACTAACTCCAAAGACATTGTTTCAAAATTGCATTAAAAAGTTAAAAATGAACAAATGCAACTTTGGCTAAATAAGATTGCTTGAAGGATATTCTGTTCTTCCACTGAGGGAAACAAGCAAATCTGGAGAATAAAAAATTAAATAAGAAGAAATATTAATAAAGGCAATTTAAAATAAGAATTAGAAAAATCTTAAAAATAAAAAATGACAAGAAAATGTAATTTGCTAATAGACTTGAAAAGTGAAAGCTTCCATGACTTTAGTCAAGGAAGTGAAAAATTTTAAACTATGACTTTTTTCATTTTAGTAACAACTACTACACAAATCCATGTCTGTCACAAAAAAATCAGACATATATGGGTTTAAAAGTGAAATGTCCTCTTTATCTACCTCTGTATTTTCCTTCCTCACCCTAAATACATATAATCAATGTGTGTAATACCAGATTCTTTCCTAGTATTATGAATGTTTCACTAGATAAATAGATAAACAGATATATACATACTTATATACATAGATACATAGGTAATACATAGGAGAAATAGAAAGACATGTTGGGATGGACCAGATATATACAGTAATAGCTTTGTTTTACATAAAAGGGATTATACTGTGTAGTTATTTTTTCTATTCTATTTTTTTTTTTTGATTTTCGTCTTAATATATTTTGGTGATTTTTCCATATCATTATACCTACCATATTCTTTTTAACACCTGCACAGCATGCCATGATATGAATGGACTATAATTTATTAAAATATTTCTGAATATTTATTGAACATGTTTTCATTTGACCTCCAGAATGGTGTTACAAATTTACAATACCACTAGAATTGTATAAAAGGGCATTAGTCCCCACAGTTTTCACAACAAATATATTCATCTTTTTAAAGTTGGGATATTTTATTATTTTATTTGTATATTCTATATCATTTATTTATGTATTCAACATACTTTTCAATTGAAAATCTACCATGTTTCAAAATAACACTATTCTAGGAACCGTGGACAAAGTGATAAACAATGCAAGTCAGGTTCCTGCTATGATTTGGCATTTCCATTCTAATAAGGTGAAATAGTCAATACATATGCCAGAAAATTATGAATGAGACAAACTTTTAGTAAACACTTGATAATCTTTTACTGCGAATTGTCTATTTGTATAGTATGCTCACTTAATAAGGTCTTTTCCTTAATTACTCTTCTTTCTAAATACATGTATTTTTCCAAATTTGATTTCTTTTTTGAACCAAAGATTTAAAGTTTATAAAATCTTTTCCTTTATATTTGTATATCCTTTCCTTTATAGATTTCTTCATACTAATATTTAAGAGAAATAAAACAGTTTTCTTTTAGTACATATATTGTTTTGATTTTACATTTACGTACTTAATTAACTACTTTTTCCAAATGAATGGTCAACTGTTATGGTGAAATGTTATGGTCAATTGTTCCAACAATATTTATTGTATAGTTTATACTTTCTCCACTAAATGTGGTTGACAACTTAAAATCACTGGCCACTCTTTTTCACATTATCTGCTTTTCCCTATTTCTATACAATTCCCACAGTGTTTAATTGTTTTAGCTATATAAAATTTTTTTATTTAACAAATTTAATCAGTTATACATATACATATGTTCCCATATCCCCTCCCTTTTGCATCTCCCTCCCGCCCTCCCTATCTCACCCCTCCAGGCAGTCACAAAGCACCGAGCTGATCTCCCTGTGCTATGTGGCTGCTTCCCACTAGCTATCTACCTTACGTTTGGTAGTGTATATATGTCCATGCCGCTCTTTCGCTTTGTCACAGCTTACCCTTCCCCCTCCCCATATCCTCAAGTCCATTCTCTAGTAGATCTGTGTCTTTATTCCTGTCCTACCCCTATGTTCTTCATGACATTTTTTTTCTTAAATTCCATATATATGTGTCAGCAAACAGTATTTGTCTTTCTCTTTCTGACTTACTTCACTCTGTATGACAGACTCTAGGTCCATCCACCTTATTACAAATAGCTCAGTTTCGTTTCTTTTTATGGCTGAGTAATATTCCATTGTATATATGTGCCACATCTTCTTTATCCATTCATCCGATGATGGACACTTAGGTTGTTTCCATCTCTGGGCTATTGTAAATAGGGCTGCAATGAACATTTTGGTACATGACTCTTTTTGAATTATGGTTTTCTCAGGGTATATGCCCAGTAGTGGGATTGCTGGGTCATATGGTAGTTCTATTTGTAGTTTTTTAAGGAACCTCCATACCATTCTCCATAGTGGCTGTACCAATTCACATTCCCACCAGCAGTGCAAGAGTGTTCCCTTTTTTCAACACCGTCTCCAGCATCTATTGTTTCTAGATTTTTTTGATGATGGCCATTCTGACTGGTGTGAGATGATATCTCATTGTAGTTTTGATTTGCATTTCGCTAATGAGTAAAGATGTTGAGCATCTTTTCATGTGTTTGTTGGCAGTCTGTATATCTTCTGTGGAGAAATGTCTATTTAGGTCTTCTGCCCATTTTTGGATTGGGCTGTTTGTTTTTTTGTTATGGAGCTGCATGAGCTGCTTATAAATTTTGGAGCTTAATCCTTTGTCAGTTGCTTCATTTGCAAATATTTTCTCCCATTCTGAGGGTTGTCTTTTGGTCTTGTTTATGGTTTCCTTTGCTGTGCAAAAGCTTTGAAGTTTCATTAGGTCTCGTTTGTTTATTTTTGTCTTTATTTCCATTACTCTAGGAGGTGGGTCAAAAAGGATCTTGCTGTGATTTATGTCATAGAGTGCTCTGCCTATGTTTTCCTCTAAGAGTTTGATAGTGTCTGGCCTTACATTTAGGTCTTTAATCCATTTTGAGCTTATTTTTGTGTATGGTGTTAGGGAGTGATCTAATCTCATACTTTTACATATCCCTGCCCAGTTTTCCCAGCACCACTTATTGAAGAGACTGTCCTTTCTCCACTGTACATTCCTACCTCCTTTATCAAAGATAAGGTGACCATATGTGCGTGCGTTTATCTCTGGGGTTTCTATCCTGTTCCATTGATCTTTCTGTTTTTGTGCCAGTACCACACTGTCTTGATTACTCTAGCTTTGTAGTATAGTCTGAAGGCAGGGAGCCTGATTCCTCCAGCTCCATTTTTCGTTCTCAAGATTGCTTTGGCTATTCAGGGTCTTTTGTGCTTCCATACAAATTGTGAAATTTTTTGTTCCAGTTCGGCGAAAAATGCCAGTGGTAGTTTGATAGGGATTGCATTGAATCTGTAGATTGCTTTGGGTAGTAGAGTCATTTTCACAATGTTGATTCTTCCAATCCAAGAACATGGTACATCTGTCCATCTACTTGTATCACCTTTAATTTCTTTCATCAGTGTCTTATAATTTTCTGCATACAGGTCTTTTGTCTCCTTAGGTAGGTTTATTCCTAGATATTTTATTCTTTTTGTTGCAGTGGTAAATGGGAGTGTTTCCTTGATTTCACTTTCAGATTTTTCATCATTAGTATATAGGAATGCCAGAGATTTCTGTGCATTAATTTTGTATCCTGCAACTTAACCAAATTTATTGATTAGCTCTAGTAGTTTTCTGGTAGCATCTTTAGGATTCTCTATGTATAGTATCACGTCATCTGCAAACAGTGACAGCTTTACTTCTTCTTTTCCGATTTGGATTCCTTTTATTTCCTTTTCTTCTCTGATTGCTGTGGCTAAAACTTCCAAAACTATGTTGACTAAGTGTGGTGAGAGTGGGCAACCTTGTCTTGTTCCTGATCTTAGTGGAAATGGTTTCAGTTTTTCACCATTGAGGATGATGCTGGCTGTGGGTTTGTCATATATGGCCTTTATTATGTTGAGGAAAGTTCCCTCTATGCCTACTTTCTGCAGGGTTTTTATCATAAATGGGTGTTGAGTTTTGTCGAAAGCTTTCTCTGCATCTATTGAGATGATCATATGGTTTTTCTCCTTCAATTTGTTAATATGGTGTATCACGTTGATTGATTTGTGTATATTGAAGAATCCTTGCATTCCTGGAATAAACCCCACTTGATCATGGTGTATGATCTTTTTAATGTGCTGTTGGATTCTGTTTGCTAGTATTTTGTTGAGGATTTTTACATCTATGTTCATCAGTGATATGGGCCTGTAGTTTTCTTTCTTTGTGACATCCTTGTCTGGTTTTGGTATCAAGGTGATGGTGGCCTCGTAGAATGAGTTTGGGAGTGTTCCTCCCTCTGCTATATTTTGGAAGAGTTTGAGAAGGATAGGTGTTAGCTCTTCTCTAAATGCTTGATAGAATTCGCCTGTGAAGCCATCTGGTCCTGGGCTTTTGTTTGTTGGAAGATTTTTTATCACAGTTTCAATTTCAGTGCTTGTGATTGGTCTGCTCATATTTTCTATTTCTTCCTGATTCAGTCTTGGCAGGTTGTGCATTTCTAAGAATTTGTCCATTTCTTCCAGGTTGTCCATTTTATTGGCATAGAGTTGCTTGTAATAACCTCTCATGATCTTTTGTATTTCTGCAATGTCAGCTGTTACTTCTCCTTTTTCATTTCTAATTCTATTGATTTGAGTCTTCTCCCTTTTTTTCTTGATGAGTCTGGCTAATGGTTTATCAATTTTGTTTATCTTCTCAAAGAACCAGCTTTTAAATTTATTGATCTTTGCTATCGTTTCCTTCATTTCTTTTTCATTTATTTCCGATCTGATTTTTATGATTTCTTTCCTTCTGCTAACTTTGGGATGTTTTTGTTCTTCTTTCTCTAATTACTTTAGGTGCAAGGTTAGGTTGTTTATTCGATATGTTTCCTGTTTCTTAAGGTGGGATTGTATTGCTATAAACTTCCCTCTTAGAACTGCTTTTTTTTTTTTCGGTAGGTGGGCCTCTCACTGTTGTGGCCTCTCCCCTTGCAGAGCACAGGCTCCGGACGCTCAGGCTCAGCGGCCATGGCTCACGGGCCTAGCCGCTCTGCGGCATGTGGGATCTTCCCAGACCGGGGCACAAACCCGTGTCCCCTGCATCGGCAGGCGGACTCTCAACCACTGCGCCACCAGGGAAGCCCCTCTTAGAACTGCTTTTACTGCATCCCATAGGTTTTGGGTCGCCGTGTCTCCATTGTCAATTATTTCTAGGTACTTTTTAATTTCCTTTTTGATTTCTTCAGTGATCACTTCGTTATTAAGTAGTGTATTGTCTAGCCTCCATGTGTTTGTATTTTTTACAGCTCTTTTCCTGTAATTGATATCTAGTCTCATAGCATTGTGGTCGGAAAAGATACTTGATACAATTTCAATTTTCTTAAATTTACCAAGGCTTTATTTGTGACCCAAGATATGATCTATCCTGGAGAATGTTCCATGAGCACTTGAGAAAAATGTGTATTCTGTTGTTTTTGGATGGAATGTCCTATAAATATCAATTAAGTCCATCTTGTTTAATGTATCATTTAAAGCTTGTGTTTCCTTATTTATTTTCATTTTGGATGATCTGTCCATTGGTGAAAGTGGGGTGTTAAAGTCCCCTACTATGATTGTGTTACTGTCGATTTCTCCTTTTATGGCTGTTAGTATTTGCCGTATGTATTGAGGTGCTCCTATGTTGGGTGCATAAATATTTACAATTGTTATATCTTCTTCTTGGATCGATCCCTTGATCATTATGTCGTGTCCTTCTTTGTCTCTTCTAATAGTCTTTATTTTAAAGTCTATTTTGTCTGATATGAGAATTGCTACTCCAGCTTTCTTTTGGTTTCCATTTGCATGGAATATCTTTTTCCATCCCCTTACTTTCAATCTGTATGTGTCTCTAGGTCTGAAGTGGGTCTCTTGTAGACATATATGGGTCTTGTTTTTGTATCCATTCATCCAATCTGTGTCTTTTTGTGGGAGAATTTAGTCCATTTACATTTAAGGTAATTATTGATATGTATGTTCCTATTCCCATTTCCTTAATTGTTTTGGGTTCGTTATTGTAGGTCTTTTCCTTTGTTGTGTTTATTACCTAGAGAAGTTCCTTTAGTATTTGTTGTAAAGCTGGTTTGGTGGTGCTGAACTCTCTCAGCTTTTGCTTGTCTGTAAAGGTTTTAATTTCTCCATCAAATCTGAATGAGATCCTTGCTGGGTAGAGTAATCGTGGTTGCAGGTTTTTCTCCTTCATCACTTTAATTATGTCCTGCCACTCCCTTCTGGCTTGTAGAGTTTCTGCTGAGAGATCAGCTGTTAACCTGATGGGGATTCCCTTGTGTGTTATTTGTTGTTTTTGCCTTGCTGCTTTTAATATGATTTGTGTTTAATTTTTGACAGTTTGATTAATATGTGTCTTGGCGTATTTCTCCTTGGATTTATTCTGTATGGGACTCTCTGTGCCTCCTGGACTTGATTAACTATTTCCTTTCCCATATTAGGGAAGTTTTCAACTATAATCTCCTCAAATATTTTCTCAGTCCCTTTCTTTTTCTCTTCTTCTTCTGGAACCCCTATAATTTGAATGTTGATGCATTTAATGTTGTCCCAGAGGTCTCTGAGACTGTCCTCTGTTCTTTTCATTCTTTTTTCTTTATTTTGCTCTGCATCAGTTATTTCCACTATTTTATCTTCCACCTCACTTATCCGTTCTTCTGCCTCAGTTATTCTGCTATTGATCCCATCTAGAGTATTTTTTATTTCATTTATTTTGTTTTGAATCGATGCTTGATTCATCTTTATTTCTTCTAGGTCCTTGTTAACTGTTTCTTGCATATTGTCTATTCTATTTCCAAGATTTTGGATCTTGGAAATAGAATCTTGGATTATCTTTACTATGATTATTCTGAATTCTTTTTCAGGTAGACTGCCTATTACCTCTTCGTTTGTTAGGTCTGGTGGGTTTTTATCTTGCTCCTTCACCTGCTGTGTGTTTTTCTGTCTTCTCATTTTGCTTATCTTACTGTGTTTGGGGTCTCCTTTTTGCAGGCTGCAGGTTAGTAATTCCCGTTGTTTTTGGTGTCTGTCCCTAGTGGCTAAGTTTGGTTTAGTGGGTTGTGTAGGCTTCCTGGTGGAGGGGACTAGTGCCTGTGTTCTGGTGGATGAGGCTGGATCTTGTCTTTCTGGTGGGCAGGTCCACATCTGGTGGTGTGTTTTGGGGTGTCTGCGGACTTTTTATGATTTTAGGCAGCCTCTCTGCTAATGGGTGGTGTTGTGTTCTTGTCTTGCTAGTTGTTTGGCATAGGGTTACCAGCACTGTAGCTTCCTGGTCGTTGAGTGAAGCTGGGTGCTGTTGTTAAGATGGAGATCTCTGGAAGATTTTTGCCGTTTGATATTATATGGAGCTGGGAGGTCTCTTTTGGACCAGTGTCCTGAAGTTGGCTCTCCCACCTCAGAGGCACAGCACTGACTCCTGGCTCCTCAATTTGGAATGATTTGTTGTCTATTCATGTATTCCACAGATGCAGGGTGCATCAAGTTGATTGTAGAGCTTTAATCTGCTGCTTCTGAGGCTGCTGGGAGTAATTTCCCTTTCTCTTCTTTGTTCCCACAGCTCCCGGGTCTCAGCTTAGGATTTGGTCCCGCCTCTGCATGTAGGTCGCCGGAGGGCGTCTGTTCTTCGCTCAGACAGGACAGGGTTAAAGTAGCAGCCATTTCGGGGACTCTGGCTCACTCAGGCCGGGGGGGAGTGAGGGGCACGTAGTGTGGTGCGAGCCTGCAGTGGCAGAGGCTGGCGTGATGTTGCACCAGCCAGAGGTGTGCCGTGCGTTCTCCCAGGAAGCCGTCTCTGGATCCCGGGACCCCGGCAGTGATGGGCTGTACAGGCTCCTGGAAGGGCGGCATGGACAGTGACCTGCACTCGCACACAGGCTTCTTGGCGGCAGCAGCAGCAGCTCCAGCGTCCCACGGCCGTCTCTGGCCTCTGTGCTTTCAGCCGCTGCTTGCGCCCGTCTGTGAGGCTCCTTTAAGCAGTGCTCTTAATCCCCTCTCCTCACGCACCAGGAAACCAAGAGGGACGAAATAGTCTCTTGCCTCTTCGGCAGCTCCAGAGTTTTCCCGGACTCCCTCCCGGCTAGCTGTCACGCATTAGCCCCCTTCAGGCTGAGTTCTCGCCGCCAGCCCCAGTCCTCTCCCTGCGCTCTGACCGAAGCCCGAGCCTCAGCTTCCAGTACTGCCCACCCCGGTGGGCGAGCAGACAAGCCTCTCAGGCTGGTGAGTGCCGGTCGGCACCAATCCTCTGTGTGGGAATCTCTCCGCTTTGCCCTTCCCAGGTACGTGGAGAGTTTCTTGCCTTTTGGGAGGTCTGAGGTCTTCTGCCAGCGTTCAGTAGGTGTTCTTTAGGAGTTTTTCCACGTGTAGCTATATTTCTGTTGTATCCGTGGGGAGGAAGGTGGTCTCCGCTTCTTACTCTTCCGCCATCTTCCCCAGAAGTCCTCTAAAATATTTTGATATCTTGAAGAATATGCCTCATCATTGCTCATGTTTTCAAAACATTTTCATATATTGTTACTTATTTTTTTCTTTTATCATTGCAGTCCCATTTAAAACATTTGGCAGGTGGCAAGGTGGGGGGAAAGCGAGCTCAAAGGAGTTACTTTGAATTTGTAGTTGAAATGGGGAAAATGGACATTTTATAATATGACATTTTCTCATCCAGGAACAAGTGTTACATTTTATGTAGTCAAACCTCCTTTTTGTGTGCATTAAAAAAACATTATTGCACTACACATTTAGTTTTATTCATTTTTGGTATTACTCTTTCTTTCCCTTTGTTTTCTAATTTTTACTGCTTTTATTCTGGAAACTTATGTTTACTTTATATGTTAATCATTTATGTGGACCACTTCCTAAATTAGCTCAACATATAAACAATGTACCATGAAAATGTCTTGAATTTACTAGAAGAAAGAATATGCAATGCAAATATTAACAGTTTAAGCTCTTTTCTACCTAACTTTTAAGATTTATTTTTAAATTCTCTGATTTCACCATGTTGAGTCTCTAGATCAATGTTGAAGAATGAATTCAGTGACATAAAATATCCTTCCTTTTTCCAAAATGAAATTTTATCTTGAATTCTATTCCTTCTAAAAATAATATTCTTTATAATTCATTTTCTTGTACACGTTTGTTCATTATTTTGTTCAATTTATTTGTGTTACTTTGCTTTTTGATGTGATATATTTCAGGTGGAAAGAGCTCAAGATTTTATAGACTTTTTCTTCTTGCTTCTAAACTCAAAATATTTGTTTTTATTTTTACTTTACTAAATTCACAATTATTATATTAAAAAGTTAAAAAGTGTATTTTATTTATGTAAAATACAGTTAAGAAGATGGAAATCCTGAACTTCTGATATATCTTACAGCAGTCCAGTGTTCTGTACAATAACAACCAGAAAAAAGGAAAAAAAAAACGATTAAATGCCAAAAATATATTTTTAAAGATATTAGAAAACTGCTGAAGTAAACAAGACACTAGGGGTCAAGATCTCCAAAAGAGGGAAATCTCTAGCTGATTCTATCCTGGGGCATTTGTCAATTCTTGGCCAAATCCTAGCCAATACCAAGAATGTTGTCCTCTGCTAATAAGAAAGAAGCCAGCACAGTTTTTGGCATTATCACAGGGTTGGAGAAACAAATGGAGTTTAAGGATGCCAAAGCAACCAAGAATGGGAGGGAGCCAAAATCCTGATGAGATTGGGAATACAGGGAATTGATCCAGAAACTCTGCCAATTTTCCCTTGAGATGCATATTGAGTATTTGAATTGCAAATGGTGGGATAATAAAAAACTAGACAGAAAGCTGCTGGAGGGCAGAGCCAACTGTTCCACAGCCTTGCAGAGCAAAAAAGAAAAAAAATGTAGTTCAGAAATTGTCAAAGAGGTGAGGCTTTTATAATCACCCCAGAATTTCAACTGAGGTATTTCAAGTAATATTCCAAATGCATGGTGAACCAAAGGTACACTGGACATTATAAAGGCATCAGTCAAATGCAGGTCAGCCCAGGGCCTGATTGGATTAAGGTTATCTACCTCCAGTCTATACATCTTCTAGAAGAGAGGGTGAATTCTTTAGATGATAACAATATCATCCATGGATTCTAAAGTAGATTTTTTTAACTTGGCCAAGAAAGCAGACTACAAGACGCTGAATTTCACCAGAAAACAAAATCTGTTAAATAGAGATATTTTAGAGATGAAAAAATGCAATATCTCTCTTAAAACAATTAACCCCAGCTTAATCATGAGAAATCCAACAGGCAAATATTGTGTTGGCCAAAAGTTTCTTTGGTTGTTGTCCATAATATGGCTCTAGTAGTATTTAGCTGTCTTTAATTTCATTCAAAACAATTTTGTTAGATTGTATGTGACAGCTGTCTTATCAGAGTTCATTAAAAAAATGACATCAAAATTGATGAATTTTTGTGTAGCCATTTTAATATTGAAGCTGGAAGAAGAAAAACATTTTCCACATATTATGCTTTATTATTTCAAGAAAGGTAAAAACAGAACTAAAATGCAAGAAAAGATTTGTGCAGTGTATGGAGCAAGTGCTGTTACTGATTGAACATGTCAAAAATGGTTTGTGAAGTTTCATGCTGGAGATTTCTCACTAGATGATGCTCCACAGTCGGGTAGACCAGTTGAAGTTGATAGCAATCAAAGTGAGACATTGAGAACAATCAATGTTATACCACACAGGAGATAGCCAACATACTCAAAATATCCAAATCGAGTGTTGAAAATCATTTGCACCAGCTTGTTTATGTGAATCACTTTAGTATTTGGGTTCCACATAAATTAAGCAAAAAAAAACCTTCTTGACCCTATTTCCGCATGTGATTCTCTACTGAAACATAATGAAAATGTTCCGTTTTTAAAAGAAATTTTGACGGGTGATGAAAAGTGGATACTGTACAATAATGTGGAACAGAAGAGATCATGGAGCAAGCAAAATGAACCACCACCAACCACACCAAAGTCTGGTCTTCATCCAAAGAAGGTAATGTTATGTATATGGTGGAATTGGAAGGGAGTCCTATTATGAGCTCCTTCCAGAAAAAACAAACGATTAATTCCAACAAGTACTGCTCTGGGTTAGACCAGGTGAAGGCAGCACTCGACAAAAAGCATCCAGAATTAGTCAACAGAAAATGCATAATCTTCCATCAGGATAATGCAAGACTGCATGTTTCTTTGATGACCAGGCAAAAACTGTTACAGCTTGGCTGAGAAGTTCTGATTCATTCCCCATATTCACCAGACATTGTACCTTTGGATTTCCACTTATTTTGGTCTTTACAAAATTCTCTTAATGGAAAAAATTTCAGTGCCCTGGAAGACTGTAAATGGCACCTAGAACTGTTCTTTGCTCAAAAAGATAAAAATTTTGGGGAAGATGGAGTTATGAAGCTTCATGATAAATGGCAGAAGGTAGTGGAACAAAAGTGTGAATATGTTGTTCAGTAAAGTTCTTGTTGAAAATGAACAATGTGTCTTTTATTTTTACTTAAAAACTGAAGGAACATTTTGGCTATCCCCAAATCAACTGAGGGATATTGTACAAAACACCTAACCAGAACTAGTCAAATATGTCCAGGTCATCAAAAACAAGGAAAGTCTGAGAAACAGTCAAGAGAAGCCTAGGGAGATGAGGTAACTAAATGTAATGGATTAGATCGTGAAACAGAAAAAGGACATTAGATGAATATGAAGGAAACTTCAATAAAATATGAGCATTAGTTCATAATAATGTATCAATATTGGTTCATTATTTGTAAGAAATATGACATACTACAATAAGATGTTAATAGAAGGGGAAAATGAGTGTGGAGTATAGAATAGATTTCATATATGTATTTTATTGTAATGATTACTAAGAATTCCTTATTATAGAAAACTCTTTTCTTCCCCAACTCACTCTTGAAGAATAAGATGTTTCAATCAGTCCAATGTGCTCTTGATAGACAGTGATGCTGAATCCATTATCAAGGTTCATGGAAGAAAATGCAGGGTGTTTTCTTGGATCATTCTGGAATGCTTTAGGAGAAAAGATTATAGAGAATATTCTACGCAATCAGAAAGTCAACTTGGCACATTGATTGTGAACATTTCTTTCATGAACCTAGCCATCCTTGTTCAGAAGACAGAGAAACTTCCATCTGCTTTATGTAAGCGATCTTGAAGCGAATGAGGGGGACTACATGGAGTGGAAGGAATAATGTCAGAGAAATAAGCTGGAGAGTTCAAAGCAAAGGTCAGGAAGCAAGAATCTAGATATAAGGCAAGGTCAGAGGCAAAGGACGAGTCCGATAATTCCACAGATTCAGTGGAGGCTGGCATGCAGGGGTGAAACTGGAATTATCATATTCAGTAACAGAAAAGTTACAGCTACCTTGAGAATAAATAAGAGCAGCAGAAATATGGAAGAAGAGTTGGACCTCTATTGATATTGCTTATAAAATACTCGGTCAATTTAGAATTTAAGTAGAGTTCCGGTAAGTTTTGTTATAAGAAATCTTCATAAAAATCTGCATGAATACACTACCACCACTATAAAATTTACTTTTGCAATGAGAGTTTATGTTTATGGAGGGATTACCGATTTCAGAAGCTAGGGTCTCACAAGTAAAAAATAATCAATAAATATCTAAAATGATAAAGGTAATAAGTGGGTTTAATAGCAGGTAGGACTCAGCAGAAAACAGTGTTAATAAACTGAAACAGAGGTCATTATAATATATATAGACGGAAGTGTGGAGAGCAAGAAGGTAAAAAAAAAGAGAAAGAAAGAATGTATTAGATGTGGAAAAGATGAAAGAGGCATAAAGACATGTCACTGGAGTTTCAGAGCAGGAGGAGAGACAGAATGTGGGAAAATATTTGAAAAGATAATATGATATCAGCAAAATCTTCAATTCTCTACCTCCCCCCCCCCAAAAAATAGCTTTCACAAGCAATGGCAAAATAAATACACTTCCATACCAACAAACACAAGAGAATTCATCTCTAGTAGACCAGAGACTGAACTAAGTACAGATGAGGTCTTTAGGCAGAAAGAAAATTATACTAGATGAAAACATGGAAACGCAGAAGGAATGAAGAACAACAGAATGTGGTTGGGCCTGGGAACTCATAGAAGTAAGATGGAAAAGAGGAGGCAGACTTAAGGAGACACAGGTACCAAGGTGGAAGATGACTGGAGAATAATTCCAGGTAAAAGGACATGATTTATCGTATTGAAGAGCAATGACGTTTATTTGTTTATTAGCAACATGTGCCTATTATGTGAAGATCACTAAATTTAGGTAGGGATCCACAGTGAAAAAGATATAGCTCTGGATTGAGAATCTTAAATCTCTTATATAATTCTCATATAGCTCCTCTTTGCCACTGTCACTGAAGTGATGTCTGATATGTTTATGTTTTTTTTTTTTTTCTTTTTCTTTTTCTGCATGCAATTCTTCTAGTTTACAGGCTAGGTAAATTTACCAGGTCTATAGTAAAGTTTGTCAAACACTTTAGAACATCTATCACTACTTCCTTGGAACATGAAGATAGAAGTTTTTATCCAAGTTTTGGGACAAAGTGACCAGAGGAATTATCAACAGAAATGAATTACAACTATAAACTGGTTATGGATTATCAAAGAAAAAGCATTTAGTGATAATTAGGAGCAAGAAGTGACATGAAATTTTCCTTTAGTTAGGAAAGTATAAATAATTTTGAAGCTTCTTAGATATACTGGAAAGGCATCAGCTTTCTTGCAATCCCAAGAATAAGGATTTTAATTATATTTTCTTGAATATTGACAAGAAAAGTGAACTCAGAAAGCTGAAGGACTTGGGACATTTAGGTGACAAAGTTAACACTCACCAACATCTACTCTGCCCACATTTTCTTCCTCTTGGATTTTCCCTACTTAAGATTTTCAGTAGACTTATGTCAACCGTTGATTGTCCTAAACTCTCATTGCATTGTCCCAGTCAGGCCTAACTTTATCCATGTAATGGCTCTTTCCCCATTTTTGGTTTTATAAGCCATAGTCCTAGTCACTTGTAATCAGCTGTCATGTAAGAAAATAATTCAATAAAGTAATTACCGAAATGATGCTAAATGACTGAATATGACTATTCTGGGAATTCTGAAGACTGAAAGCTTTAAAGCCAAATAATTTAATCTTTAATGTTGCCATTTGAGGAACCATAGCCAGCCTCCAAAAAATCTTTGAAGATACGGAAATTACAGGCTCTCATTTACATCACTTTGATAGTCATCTGCATGACTATGGGAGTTCAATATTGCTCTCCTGCCTCTCAGTTTTTCCATGCTGTTACTAGGGCATGGTGGAGGGGGGTGTTAAAAACAGTGATGGTAAACTCTTAGGAACTTGCAGTCTCATATTAGACTCAGAAATAACACTGGTTTGAGAATCATTACAAAGTAGGGGATAGTGTTGCAAATTTCTATTGGGAGAGTTATATTTCTATAACTTGTAGAGTTGACTATGGAAGGGTGAGCTATCAAATTTTCTATTTCTACACTAGTTTTGCTCCATTCTCATTTGGTTTCTTTTTGTTGTTATTCTCATTGGCTCTTATTCAATCCAGTGTTAAAATAATAACTCAATAGTAATACCCTTGCTTTCAATATTTTATGAGACACTAAATATTTTTCATAAGTAACTGAGTGATAATTCAAAATGTTTCCACTCATCTTAAAAACAAACTGGAATCACATATGACAAGATATAGATTATGACTAACATTGAATGTGGAAATTCTGGATGTTTAGTAGATATAAAAATCTATATACTGACATATTTTTAAATAAAATTTTCTCCTTATTTACATTTACATATTTTCAAAAAATTGTACAATGACTATGCATTATAATTTTTTAACCTGAAGAAACCTGTAGGTTAAATTTTTTAACCTACATTGAACATGTAGGCACTGTAAAAAGTAATTATAGTCATTATTTTCAGGTTAAACTGTTTAATAAGATAAACCTTATTAACTGTATGATTTTTATTCTGTTTTATGCATAATTTAATATTGATTAATTAACCTATCTGTTGCTTTATTTGTTTCATTAATTTAATTGTTTACTGAGTTTTTTTTAATGCATCAGGTGTCAAGCATGATTTCAGTACTTGATCTGTGAACAACTTAAAGAGATAGGTTCAAGTTTCCTGCTACTTTTGTTTTCCTTTTAAATGCTCCTTATTTTTTAATTTGTAATGCTTTGTATATTGTGCTGATACCTTATTTGGCCCTTTTTACATAGGTTTGTGATGGCTGTACTTTGATGTGATATAGAAAGATTAACCATGATATTTTTGTGCATGTTTTGAATAAAATATTTTAATTATTATTTGTCTTGTAGACTATAAATCTTGTAAAGCCATCTATATTTTTGAATGTACATAATATTTTAATATTCTTTTATTGTCATTATTTCTGCGGCATTTTCAATTGTAATTCTGATAAATAGCATATGGTTGGCTTTCACACTTTTTTTAATCTTTGAAAAAATATCTTTCTTTCACTTTTAAAAATTACCCTATATCTTTACCTCAATTATTCAGATCATATTATATTTAATCAGGATTGGTGCTAAAAATAATCAACTATCATTCCATTAATTAGACCATTTTGATTTACCTTTCAAAGCTAGATATTATTTTTAAGATTTTTTGTTCAAGAGTTTACATCAATGATACATTTTATGATCTACAATTTGATATGTGGAAGACTTGGGTTATTTTCCTCAAAACGTAGTAATATGTCCATTGTTTTTGGCATATGATACTTCAGAGAAGATGACTTATGCTAATCAACACTTTAAAAAATATTTAGCTTTTGTCACAGTAGTTTCAGGTTCACAGCAACATTGAGAGGAAGGTACAGGTATTTCTCATTTAACTCTTGTCCCCACAAATGCACAGCCTTCCTATTATCAACATCACTCGTCAGAGTTGTGATTCTGTTCATTACATTTGTTGCAATTAATGACCTTACATTGATAAATCATAATCACCCAAAGTTCATAGTTTACATTAAGGTTCATTTATGGTGTTTTATATTCTGCAGGCTTAGACAAACATATAATAACATGTATCCATTATTATAATATATTTATGATTATTTTCCCTGCCTTAAAATTGCTCTGTGCTCTGCTTCTTCTTCCACCCACCCCCAGAAACCACCTGATATTGTTACTCCAAAAACTGATCCTCAATAGTTTTGCCTTTTCCAGATTGTTATATATTTGGAATTGTATAACATGTAGCCCTTTCAGATTGGCTATTTCCCTCACTAAGATGCATTTAAGGTTCCTCCATACCTTTTCATGGCTTGATAGCTCATTTTGTTTTAGTGCTGAGTAATATTTCTAGAAATTTTATAAATACACATCAGTTTATTTATCCATTCCATTACTAAAAGGACATCTTGGTTGCTTCCAAGTTTTGGCAATTATAAATAAAACTGTTATAAACAAACATGTGCAGGATTTTTTGCAGACATGTTTTCAATTTGGGGGGTAAATACTAGGGAATACATTTGCTGGATTGTATGATAAATGCATGTTTAGTTTTATGAGAAACCACCAAACTGTCTTTCAAAGTGATGGTATCGTTTTGAATTCCCACCAGCAAAGGATGAGAGCTTCAATTGCTGTACATCTTTGCCAGCATTTACTGTTGCTAGAATTCCAGATTTAGGCCATTCTAATAGATGTGTTGCAGTATCTTGTTTAATTTTAATTTCCTTGATAACATGTGGTATGGAGCATCATTTCATATGTTATTTTTCCACCTGTACATTTTTTTGGTGAGGGATGTGTTATTGATGGATGATGCTGAGTTCAACTATGACCTTACTGATGTTCTGTCTGCTGGTTGTGTCCATTTCTGAGTGAGGGATGTTGAAGTCTCCGACTACAATAGTGGATGCATCTTTTCCTCCTTGCAGTTCTCTTTGATTTTGTCTCACATCATTTGGGTCTCTGTTGTTAGGTGCATAGATATGAAGGCTTATTTTATCTTCTTGTAGAATTTACCCTTTTATTATTATGTAATGCTCTTCCTTATCACTGATAAACTTTTCTTACTTTGAGGGCTGCTCTTCCTGAAATTAATATAGTTATCACTAGTTACTTTTGCTTAGTGCTAGCATGGTAATTTTTTTCCCATCAATTTACTTTTAATCTGTGTCTTTATATTTAAAGTGGGTTTCTTGTAGACAACATATAGTTGGGGGCTGTTTCTTGATCCACTCTGTCAGTCTCTCTTGTTTAATTAGAGCACTTAGACCATTGACATTCAAAGTGATTATTAATACAGTTAAGTTAATATCTGTCATATTTGTTGCTCTTGTTCCTATTTTTGTCTTCCCCCTTTTCCTGCCTTTTATGATTTTAATTGAGCATTTTATGATTCCATGTTTTCTCATTACTTAACATATTTTATACTTTTTTACTTTTTTTAGAGTTTGCAATATACATCTGCAACTAATCAAATTTCACTTTCAAATAACACTATAACACTGCACAGGTTGTTTAGTGCCTTATAATAACAAAATAATCCTCATTCCTCTCTCCCATCTCTTTTATCATCACTATTATACATTTCACTTACATATAAGCATACATAGCATATATATAATATATACATTAGCACATATAATTGATTACATTGTTACTATTATTATTTTGAACACACTATTCCCTGTTAGATCAGTTAAGAGTAAGAAAAGGCAAAAATAAACAATTGGGAATACATTAAACTAAAATGTTTCTGTACAGCAAAGGAAATCATCAACAGAATGAAAAGGCAACTTCCAGAATGGGAGAAAATATTTGCAATTATATATCTGACAAAGAGCTAATATCCAAAATATATAATGATTTCATACAATTCAATAGCAAAAAAAAATCTAATTACAAAAATGGGCAGAGGATCTGAACAGGCCTTTTTTTCCAAAGAATACATACAGATAGCCAAAAGGTAAATGAAAAGATGCTCAACATAACTAATTATCAGAGAAGTGCAAATCAAAACCACAATGAGATATCACCTCAGACCTGTAAGAATGACTATTATCAAAAAGACAAGGTAACAAGTGTTGGCAAGGATGTGGAATAAAGGGAAAGCTTATGCACTGTTGGTGGGTATGTAAATTGGTGCAGCCACTATGGAAAACATTATGGAGATTCCTTTAAAAAGTAAAAATAGAACTACCATATGATATAGCAATTCAATTTCTGGGTATTTTTCCAAAGGGGGGAAAAAAAACTTTTATGAAAGTATGAAAAGTATATGTGCCCCATACTCATTGCAGCATTATTAATGGAAACAACTTACGTGTCCACTGACAGGTGAATGGATAAAGAAAATGTGCTGTGTATGTATACAGACACATACACACATGCACACTCAGCCATTAAAAGGAAATATTGCCATATTTGACAACATGGATGGCCCTTCAGAGCATTGTGTTAGGTGAAATAAGTCAGTCAGAGAAAGACAAATAGCATATGATCTCACTTATATGTGGAATCTAAAACAAACAAAACAAAACAAACAAAAACAAGTGAGCTCATAGTTACAGAGAACAGACTGGCGACTACCAAAGGTAGAGAGTGGGGGTGTGGGTAAAATGGGTGAAGGGTATCAAAAGGTACAAAATTTCAGTTATAAAATAAGTCATGGGTATGCAATGTACAGCATGGTGACTCTAGTTAGTAATACTGCATTTCATATTTGTAAGTTGCTAAGAGAGTAGATCTTAAAAGTTCTCATCACAAGAAAAAAATAATTTTTAACTATGTGTGGTGATGGCTACTAACTAGACTTATGGTGGTGATCATTTCACAATATCACAAATGTTGAATCATTACACTGTACACCTGAAACTAATACAATGTTATATGTTAACTATACCTCAAGAAAATAAATAATAAGAAAAATAAAAGTTTTTATTTTATCTTCACTTAATCCTTCTGGTAGCATCTTTGATGCTCTTCCTTTCTTTATGTAGATCTGAGTTTCTGACATATATTTTTTTCCCTTTCTCTAAAGAATTTCTTTTAATATGTCTTGCAAGGAAGGTCTACTAGCAACAAATTCTCTCAATTTTTGTTTGTTTGAGAAAGTCTTTATTTCTCCTTCACTTTTGCAGGAGAATTTTTCAGTGTACAAAATTATAGGTTGATGAGTTTTTTTTCTCTCAACACTTTAAAATTGTCACTCCACTCTCTTCCTGCTTGCATGGTTACTGAAGTCAGATGTAATTGCTCCCCTATAGGTAAGATATTTTTTCCCTTTTCCTCTTTCAGGATTTTTTATGTTTGGTTTTCTGTAATTTGAAAATGATATGCCTAGGTGTAGGTTTTTGGTATTTATCCTGCTTGGTGTTTTCTAGAATTTCTGGATCTGTGCTGTGATGTCTGACATTGATTTGGGGAAATCTCAGTCATTGTTTTAAAAGGTCTTCTGTTCTTTTTCTTTTTATTCTCCTTTTGGTATTCCAATTGTACATGTGTTACACATTTTTTAGTTGTTCCACAGTTCTTGGATATCTTGTTCCATTTTTTTCAATCTCTGTTCTCTTTGTTTTTCAGTTTTAGAGGCTTCTATTGAGATATTCTCAAGCTAAGAGATTATTTCCTCAGCTGTGTCTAATCTCGTACCGAGCCCATAAAAGGCACTCTGCATTTCTGTTACAGTGTTTTTTTATCTCTAGCATTTCTTTTTGGTTCTATCTTAGGATTTCCATCTCTCTACTGACATTGCCCATCAGTTCTTACATGCTGTCTATTTTGTCAGTTAGAGCCATTAGCATGTTAATTTTAGCCATTTTTAATTCTCAGTCTGATCATTCCAACATCCCTGCAATGTCTGGTTCTGATGTTTACTCTGTCTCTTCTAATTGTTTTTCGTCTTTTGGTATGCTTCCTAATTTTTCCTTGACATGATATACCGGGTAAAAGGAGCTGCTCTAAAAGGCTTTGTTATGTGAAGATGAGGTTTGGGGGAGGGGATGTTCCATAGTCCTGTAATTAGGTCTCTGTGTCTAGTAGGCCTATGCCTCTGGACTGTTAACTTCATAACTGATTTTGCCTGTGTGTTTGTTTTCCCCTCCATTAAGTGAAAGAGGATGGCTAGGGCGATATTTGAGTATTTCCCTTCATCCAGGTAGAAGACTAGATTTGGCTGGAGTTGGGTATTTCCTTCCCCCAGGTGAGTTAAATTCCGATACTACGCCAGCAGATTAGGCTCTGCTTAATTAGTTTCTCCTGAAGACAAGGCTTCTTAAGAAGGACAGAACGCCAGAGTGCATTTCAAAATGGTTCCTCTTCCTCAGCTCCTGTGGGAAGCAGGAGAGGATTTTTCTCTGCTATTCACTGCGAGGACCTGGTTGAGCTCCTGGATGTAAGTCTCACAAAACTGTGAGTCCTGCCCTATGACTGGGTGCCCCTGGAATTTTATAACTCTTAGATTTATCTATGCCTAGCCTCAGCAATTCCTCACTTATAGTTCTTGTTTTCCTACCCGGCAGCGGTTCTTATGGAGGTTTCATGCTTCTGAATCTCTGTTCAGTTAAGTTTTTATTCCTTGTATTTGTCTGTTGGTCTCTCCATTCTTGGGAACCTCTGTTAGCCCTGTGACCTAAGCTCTCTTAAGGCTCTCTTAAGAGTTGTTGCTTTTTTTCATCTTCTCAAGCCTTTTACTTGTTAGTAGGACTGAGTGGTGGCTTCTGAGTTTCTTACATGCAGAACCAGAAGTGTCAGCAGTTTTTACTCTTGATCAGCAATGGAATTTCAAATAGCATTCCAGAAAACTATGACAAAATTCACAGTGTTGGGAAAATGTAGTTGTGAGCCATGTTATAAAAAGCCTAATAAACCAAGTTCTGCTAAATTTGGTAGGTAAATTGGGAGAAAAAACAAAATAGTATTAACACTTTGGGGTTTTTTTCCTCCTTTTTCACTGTTCTCAACCTAAGGGTTGTTCATTCTTAATGCCTCAACCCTGTCCTCCACCCCTATATTCCAAACTCAGACAGAAGCAGAAACAAAGACTCAAAACTATCACCAACTTGTATGCGAGAGACAGATTTATATAATACATATGATTCCCTGAGTTCTTACTATACCATCTATTTCAAGCACAACAATCCTGAAAATCTATATTTAGTATACATGTTAGAGATGATAAATGTTCAACTAATAAAAAATTCATTATTTCAGATAATTTTCAGGAAATGTCTGTGATGGGATATTATTATCCTGAAAAGATAAATGAAGAAACCCATACCATTTCAAGAAAGGACAAAAAAGTATAGAATAGTCCAGAGATTATTTTAGTTTCAGGCTTGGATGGAAACAGGGATTTAGATAATTATATCATAACATCTTTTTTTTTTTAAATCTTGGCTCAGCTATTTTCTCTATTTTATGAGTTGGCTCCATTCTCAGAATACTTTTCACTTTTGCGGCAAGGTAGCTTGGAGCCAATCAGTCTTGAATGTCCTGAAGTTAATAGAAAAGAAAGAGCATACCTCTTCCCAGTCACGGAAGCAATATTCAGATTGGTTTTTGTTGGCTTGAATCACATGTCCATCCCTACACTCTCACTGAGGCTGACGAATGGAGTACTCAAACGAGCTACAGGGAGCTGTTGCCATAGGCTCTACCTGTGGAGCAGGTGGAGACAATTTTACCTAAATTACACTGGCTTAATGAGGGAGAAGTATTTCTCTAAGTAAAATTCACAGGCTGAAACTAAGACAAGTGTTAAGATTCTTTTTGGGGGGGAGGGCAGTTACTGTAAGATTATTAAAGTTAAGGAAACAAATGTTTTTCTGTATGTGAGTTAGCACAAACATCATGATAATGATATATTGCCATTAGAAGAATCACTAAGATTATATATCCAAAGCTCAAATTTTAGTAAGAGCTTCATTCTATCCTTTGCTCTTCACAAATTAATTTCTTCACTTGGAGCCTCAGTTTTTTTCTTGGAAAAATGAAGTTCTGGCTGCAGATAAATTGTGGATCATAGTTACTTGGGAATATAGTTAAAAGTGATATTTTCCAAAGTATTCTTAGGTGGTATGATTGAAGTAAATGAAAAAAGATGCATACAAATTCAAATCTATAAAATTTTAATGTTTTGGATTTTACTGAAATATTTGTCAGCTGTTGACATAAATGGTTTTGACAATTCGTTCATGATCTTTGTCCAAACCACTGTTATAAGAAATTGTTGAATAACAAATATGTATTGAAAACAACAGTTTAGTTAAGGACACTCAACCAACGAAATAAAAATAAAAAAAACAAAACTAGAAATATGATCTAGAAAACAGGTTAAAAATAAAGTAGCTTCACAGGTTAGGTTATCTGGGAAGCAGCTTCTGAGATACTTACATGGAGGAGATGTGCATGCAGGAAGTTAATTTGGGAGTGTTATAGCTGTCAACAACTGTCTGCAAGTGAGTTGGGAAGGGAAATGTGGGCTACCAGAGTCACTGCAAAACAGCAGCAAAACTCTGTCACACAGGGAGTCCTGGAGCTAAGATGGCCCTGCACAATTGGCCTGAATTGAGGCAAATAGTCTGCTTATTCAATATCATGCATATTGATCAGTCATTGGATGTGTACTGCATCAGGAAGGCGGCATAACCTTGGGTGAACCAACTTCCTTCAGCTGAGGACATTCTTTATGAGGGGGGCTGAGATGTAAGGTGTTATCTGACAATCTGCCCAACAGCTGGGGAAATGAGTTTCAGTTCGGCAATTAAGTTGGTGGTAGAAGAAACGGAGGATCTTAGCATTGCTTTCAATACCCTCTGGCCCTCGAGTATTAAAGAGATAACAGGACAAAATTATTGCTTTAAAAAGAAATTATTTGTTCAGCTGGGACGATTAAGAAACTGAAAAGATTACCTGTTTTAAATTGAGAATAAACATGTTTCAAGCATGATATTTTTAGAATCATAAATACAACAGTTTATGCCACACAGCACTCATTTGAAATGACTGAGGAAAAAATAAATGCAATTCATTTGTTATACAGAAAGAGATCCAACTGAGAAATGTTTCGAGTTCCTTCTGACCCTGTTTCTCTAATTCACATAATTTAAACAGTCCTCTCTTTTTACTTTTCTGCTGTGTGCTTTTCAGGACCATGCTTTCTCAATGTATTCTGTGTCCTAATGGGCACAACATAGAGGAAATGACCTATGAAAATGTATAACACAAGTACACATTTTAGCTAAAAATACTCAAGACTTCCAATAATCCAAAACAAATAGTACAGAACTACACTGGGAATCACGTAAAGGTCAATTTTCAATATCATGTGCTTTTAGGCCAAGCAAAGTATATATAATGTTCTTGCACTTATTAAGCTAGAACAGTTTAAAAATGAGGCATGAACCAATTAGATTGGCCTGTAGTACATTATCATTAAAAACAGTAATTATCTTTACTGCTGAGTGAATTGGTAAATTGCTCCTGACCCTCTTTCCCATCTATTCATAAAACAGGCCAGATTGCTATTGTTTTCCTAAGGATTATATCCAGTATGTTGGCCTCAGTGAAATAAACCTGAACTCTGAATGAAATTATCCCAATAATTTATAAAGACTCTGTCTTTATGGAGCCATGTTGTTGAGTAGAGAATTTCTAACCTTGAAAAATGTCTGTTACTGCACTATTTATTTCACTATAAACCAAAAATTGTTTCTCAGCGTCTTGCTTCAAAGATTATCAAACTCTTAATCACAGAAAAGATCTGAAACTTGCTCTACATTCTTAACAAAAACCAGAATACTTTCATCAGAAAATTCGTTCCAATAAAATTTATGTTCTTTAATGCAGTTTATCATGGGCAATTCACTGTATCTATTATTTGCATTTTGCAAATGTAGCAATGAGTTTATATTTTTAATTGAAAAATTAACCTGATAACAATGCTTTTGATATAGAGGTATGATTTCCCTTGAAATCAAGTGATGGCATCAAATCAATACCCAATATTTTAATATTGTGAACACATGTCTACTTCAAGGATATACAGAAACCATAATATGAGTAAATTTCCACGAAAAACATCTTTTATGAACACAGTTTTAGAAATGGCTTGAGAAAAGATTCATCCCAAGTCCCAAGAGACACATCTCTGGTTAGACTTCCAGTTAGGCCTTCTCCTTCAAGAGGAGAAGGCAGATCATGGTGAGAAGCCAGAGCACAGACATCTTGGGTCTGGAATGCAGTGTGAAAAGACTTCCCCCCAAAAAAGTAAAGGAGACTGTATTGGCAGGTATTGAAGATTGATTGGTTCCATGGAAGTTTCAGCAGACTTTTTTTGTATTTAGTTGAAGGAAGAGGTAACCTGTTTCTTTGAAGTCCTTTGGAAGACCCTTAAATGCCCAGTAAACTAAGAGACAGACATCCGAACTTTATTTTAAATGGGAACCCTTTCTTGACAAAAAACAAATTGCTATCATGACCTCAAATTCTTTCAAATTCACTATTAAATGCACAGAAAAGGTGTTTTTTTTGTTTGTTTAAATGAAACTTCTTTGTGAATATTTTCATGGTTGAAAGAAAAAGATAAAGAGATTAACAGTCAAAAGTGGTGTAGATTAGTTCAGTTATTTCTTTTCAGTATCAAGAAGGATGTGAGATTTGTTAGTATGCTTGAGAAGCAGAAAGCATTCCTGGTAGAGGAATGATGTATAATATAAAGGCTCTGAAAACAGAAATCACTTGGAGTATTTAAGGACTGAAAAAGATCAGTGAGGTTGGAGTTAAGGACTTGGGGAGTAGATGTGGTTGGAGAAGTATAAGGGAGTCCCATCATGAAGGCATTTATCTTCTCTGATTAGTTCAGACTTTATTTGATAGGATGTATATTGTGATAGTGTTTCAACTTATTAATATTTGTTTGAGGATTTTTGCTATATCCACACTGATTTACTGTACACATGGTTCTTTTCTCATCCCAGTAAGATAGGATATTTCATCCTCACTGACACAAAGAGTGACATACAAAACTCATAATTAAAGAAATTAGTTTTTGCCTTTGAATTTCAAAAAGAAAATAAAATCTAAAAATGAGGCGAATGCATGCTAATTCAAAGGAGGTATATTGAGTGTTTTGGAATAGGACAAACTCCCTTATGTAGGGTCTGGTATAATGGGAAGAGGAATATCAGGGATAAAATATAGATGTAACAGAGAGAGCAAGTGAACCTAAAGAAGCTCTGGCAGCAGTCATGGTGAGGAGAACGTAGCAGTGGCCTGTGTGTCTTGTGTTACTGTCTGAAGGCCAGATGAGAAGATGGATGTCTTGCCTAATGTCCACTTTGATAGAAAATGCCCTTAACTACATTGTCAGTTGACACAACTATTACTCCCCCAACTTTGCCCTGTGTTAGTGGGACATAGCCATATAAGCTACCTGAACTGAGATGAACCCTGAAGAAGGACCAACTTGGAATTAATTTCTCTCACTTAATAAAATTGGTCCTGTTATTTCCTACAGAACTTGGAGGGACACATTGCTCACATCCCACTGGGCTTTCAAAAGAGAACGAAGTCAAGAAATAGAACTTCTTTATACCCTTATTGATAAGGGAGAAGTATCAGGACATAGTGCTTGGAAATCACTTCTGTGTTCTATTTAATCACAGATATCTAAATATTTTTTTTCTAATCTGTACTATGATCGGTTTCCTTCAGAAATCAGAATTGAAGAGGCATGTAATGTCTCATCCCTGTAGGTTCTAAATCTGGCATGTTGAGATTATTGGCAATAGCACATATTTTCATTATAAAATGTATCTATAGACAAGATAGGGATGAAACAAACTGTTATATAAAATAGTAGCAGAACATACAGTATTTGCAGATAATACTTAAAGAATGTTACTCTCTAAAATATGTGACAGAGCTATTTCCATCATACATTTTTAAATGTTAAAATAACCTTTCAAAAACTTTCCTAGAAAGAGCAAAGATTTCTCAGAACTTGCACGTGAGTATATTTTAACGTGTCTATTATTGGCAGAACGAAAATTGGCAATCTATTTTAATGCCACTGCTTTAAAATGTTATCTGTCCATATGACTAGAATTTGAAACCACTGTATTACTATACTAGAGAGTTAAGCTCCATTTCTTCCTGCCCTCCATTACACACAGTGAAATACGACCTTAAGTCCCAAATTCAGTGAATCTTGATATGCATGTAACGTCATGGAACCCCACACTCCAATCGTGCTAGAATATTCACATCACCCCAGACACTTTGCTTATATTTCCCTTTACTATTATTCCCAACACTGCATTGGCAACCACTGTCCTGATTGGTTTTTTATCCATGGTGGATTAGTTCTCTCTGTTAACTTCATATAAATGGAATAGCATCTTATGTACACATAACTTGGGCTTGTGTCACTCAACATAAGTTCTCTTTAATTTCCATGCATGTCATTGCATATATCAGTAGTTTATTTCCCTTTTGTTGCTTCCTAATAGTGTACAGTAGGAATGCACTATGTTTATTCACTTTCCTGTTGCTGGACCAGAGTTTTTGTTTTTATTTATCATAAATAAAGCCTTTCATTATTCTAAATATCTTTCTCTGAATGTATGTTTCTAGTTCTCTTGATTAAATAGCTAAAAGCAGAATTGCCTCATAATGAAGTATACATTTAACTTTAATAAAAATTAAAAAGCCAAATTGTTTGCCCAGGTGGTTGCACAATTTTACCTTCTCATCAGAGATTAATGAGAGTTCAGGATGCTCCACATTCTTGCCAACACCAGCATTTGGGGTTAATGTTTCTGTATCTCTCATTTTCACCTTGCTAGTGTGTAATAGCAGGTAAATATATAATATTTATATTATAAATATAATGTCATCATAGAAAGTGTCATTTCTTATATTTTTTGTAGAATTCAGTGGTGTAACAATGTGGTTTGAAGTTATCTTTGTGGGAAAGTTCTGCTTTTTTATTGAAATATAGTTGATTTATAATTTGTTAGTTTCAGGTGTACAGGAAAGTGATTCAGTTATATATATATATATATATATATATATATATTGATTGCTTTCCATTATAGGTTATTACAAGCTATTGAGTATAGTTCCATATGCTATACAGTAAAGCCTTATTACTTACCTATTTTATGTATAGTAGTTTGTATCTGTTAATTCCATATTCCTAATTTATCCCTTCCTCCCTTTCCCCTTTGGTAACCATAAGTTTGTTTTCTATGTCTAGGAATCTGTTTCTGTCTTGTATATAGATTCATTTTTATTTTTTAAAATTTTTTCTTATTTTTTTAAATGATCCTCAGCTCCCTCTGGACTGCTCCGGCAACAGCAGATCAACTTCCCAAACAAACAGCCAGAACTGATAGGAATACCTCCCTCTTCTCCATGCCCCCTTCAGCAGCCCTCATTTTTATTTTTTAGATTCTACAGAAGTGATATCATATATTTTTCTTTGTCTGACTTACTTCATTTAGTATGCTATATCCTACGTCGATCCACGTTGCTCAAATGATTATTATTTCATTCTTTTTTATGGCTGAGTAATATTCCATTGCATATATATACACCCCAAATCTTCTTAGTTAAGAATTTACTTTTAAAGATAAAGAGTTATTTGGATTTTCTACCTTTTCTTCAGTCAGTTTTGGCAAGTTGTGTTTTCTAAATAATCTGTCCATTTAATCTAAGTTATTAAATTTATTGGCATAAAATTGTTCATAACAGTCCCTTTAATCCTTTTAAGGTCTATAAAATTTGCATTAATATTTCCTCTTACTCCTAATATTGTATTTTGAACTTTCTCTTTTTCTCTACAACAGTCTTCTAAGGATTTCTCAATTTACATAACCCTTTCATAAAAACAACTTTTAACTCTGACTTTATCCCTTGTTTATTCTGTTTTGTTTTAATTTATTTTGGCTTTTATTTCCTTCCTTCTGTTTACTTTGGGCTTAATTTTCTCATCTCCTATTCTTGAGGAGGTAACATTCATTAATAAGCCTTTTTTTCCTAATATGAGAATTTAAACTATAAATTTCCATATGTGCACCACTTTAGCAGCAACCCACAAATTGTTTAAATTTCATTTTCATTCCCTTCAAATTATTTTCTAATTCCTCTTGTGATATTCTTTGACCCATTAGTTATGTAATGATCAGTTATTGACTTTCCAAGTACCTGGATATTCTAATTAAATTCCACATTGGTCAGAGAATGTGTAATATTATCTTTGAAGTATATTTTTATATATTTTATGGTCCAGCATATGATCTATCTTGATCATTTTCCATGTGAACTTGAAATGAATTTGTATGCTGCTGTTTTTCAAATCATCTTTATCCTTAATAAATTTTGTCTAGTTCTATCAATTACAAAGTAAGGGTTGTTAAAATACCCAGCTATATATATAGAGTTTTCTAAGTCCCTTTTATTTATGCCAGTTTTTGCTTCATGTGGTTTGACACGCTGTCATCAAGTGTGAAAATATTGTTATGTCTTACTGATGAATTGTCCCTTTCATTATTATAAAATGTCTCCATTTCTCTCTGGTAATAGTCCTAGTCTCAAAGTCTATTTTGTCAGAAAATTATACAGCTGCAGTGGCTTCCCCATGCTTAATGTTTACATCTTTGTGTTTAGCATTTAAACTATATTTCTTGTAGGCAGTGTATAGTTGTATATTATTTTATTATCCTGTCTTACCTCTGTCTTTTAATTGGAGTCTTTAGTCTATTTACATATAATGTAATTATTCATATGACTGTTTAATTCTATAATCTTTCTACTTGTAATCTAGTTTTCCCATCTGTGAAAACCTGTTTCTTCTTATTTTGGCTTTTTGAATATTTTCTTGTAGTTTTTCTTGTATTTTCTTATAGTTCATGATTAGTGTATAGAAATGCAACAGATTTTTGTTCGTTGATGTTGTATCCTTCAACTTTACTGAATTTATTAGTTTTAACTTTGTTTTTAAGGCATCTTTAAGGATTTTAGTGTTTCTCTACATATATCATGTCATCTGCAAATAGTGACAGTTTTACTTCCTTTCCAATTTGGGTGCCTTTTTATTTTTCTTTCCTAATTACTTAGATAGGACTTCCAATACTATGTTGAATAAAATTGAGAATGGCCATCCTTATTTTATTCCTGATATTAGAAGAAAAGCTTTCAGCTTCTCTCTGAGTATGAAGTTAGCTGTGAGCTTGTCATATACAGCCTTTATTGTGTTGAGGTGTGTTCCCTTTTTACCCACTTTGAGATTTTAATCACCAATGGATGTTGAAATTTGTAATTTTTTCTACATCTATTGAGATAATCATATGATTTTTTACCTTCATTTTGTTAATGTGGTGTATCACATTGACTGACTTGTGGATGTTGGTCCATCCTTGCATTCCTGAAATAAATTCCCCTTGACCATAGTCTGTGATCTTTTTTATGAATTGATTTCAGTTTGCTAATATTTTGCTGGATTTTTGAATTTATATTCATCAGGGATATTGGCCTTTAATTTTCTTTTCATGTGACATCTGTGTCTGATTTTGATATCGGGATAATGTTGGATTCATAAAATGGATTTAGAAGAGTTCCCTCATCTTCTATTTTTTTGGAAGCGTTTGAGAAGGATCGGTATTCTTTGGATGCTTGGTAGAATTCACCAGTGAAACTGTCTGGTACTAGACTTTTGTTCAAATCTGTAATCAAAAGCCTCCCAAAATTGCTTTATTAGTTATCAGTCTAGAGTACTAGATTTTCTATTTCATCATGAGTCAGTCTTTTTAGGTCATGTGTTTTTAGGAATTTATTCATCTACCTTGTCCAATTTGTTAGTATGTAATATAGTTTACAGAGAATTATATTTTTTTGCTCCCAGAAGATAGTCTTTCTATTTTCTAATTATAAAATGTTACTGGTAATGATTTTATTATAAATGATTGGACATTATAAGTCCATTTTTCAGTTATCAATTCCCACCTAGTCACTTAATTAGGTACCTGATATCTTGTGCAAGTCTTTTAAACTTTATATCTAAATTATTTACCTATAAAACAGGGCTAAAAACAATCTACTTTGTAGGGTTGTGAAGATTTAACAGCAAAATTCATGCAAGGTCATTGGATAGTGCTTGACCCAAAAGTACACCTGAATTATACATTATTTAAAAGTGTTCACCTTAATTAACACTTAATACCCTTAATACATCTTAATACCCATGTGAATAACTTCCTTTTTATCTCCACCATCCCCTCCTCCATAAATACCTGACTCAAATTATTTACCATATATTTCCTAGCAAACGTGTGCATTTTAAACTGTCTTTTCTAAAGTAAAACTGTACTCTACTCTCCATCGCAAAACAATACTTCTACCACTGCTTGATTTGTATGTACTAAGGTTGTTTTTATATGACTTGTGCCAAGAGGATTGCTCTTCTTTCCCCATATCTTCTCATTCTTCATGCCAGTTACACCCATATTTTACATCAACTATTATTTTTCCTGGTAGCATTCTTGTTAGCCCTGAGTATCCTGTTGTTGGGAAAGTACAATAACATTCTGTTTTGATAACTTTCTGTCTCTCCAGATATGGGAGTCTCCCAAAACTCCAAATTATGTTTAAAAAATATTATTCAGTGTATCTGCATTGACTGAAGGATAGTACCTACACTCCCTATCCTAGCATTCAACAGCCAAAAAAAACCCAAACTACTTTTGAGGAGTCATCTAGTAATTATTTAATATAACAGTTAACATTTGTGAGCGATTATTATGTATTTATCACAGAAATTCAGGGAAACTCAGGCTATTAATATCTGCATTTCATGTTGAAGGAAATAGAAGCCTAGACAGACAGTGTACATAGTGTTTAATGACATACATTTTAGTGCCTTAATTTCCTTATGCCCCAGTTTCTTTATTTGTAATAGAGTGGATGATAATTACACCTATTTAATAAGGTTTTTGTCAGAGCTAAGTCAATTAGTATATGCAGTATGCCTTGAATTGTGCCTGGTATGCAATAACTTTTTATTAAGTAGTAGCTCATTGTTTTAGGAGATGTAGTAACTGACATAAATGACAGGACTGAGATGTGGAACCCAGAAGCCTGGTACCAGAGCCCCAAAACCACCGTTATGCTCTAGTCTCTCCCTCAGAAGGACTGCCAGACAATATTCCAGGGGTTTTTCACACATTACATTACCTCCTACACTTTCCTTAAGTAAACCATTCAACTTAAGCACATTTATTTTTTGAGCCCAGGGTAAATTTTTCTACCTCCTTTCACTTGGGTGCTATTTACTAAAATCCTTTTTAAACTTCAAGACTCTGCTCGTGATTCTTCCATGGAGGCTTCCTATAATGCATTCTCCCCATCTTGTTGTGTACTTTACCTCATCTTCCATTTTGAATAATCATACCAAAGAGCATGCAGTCAATATATATGAGTTCCATTTCCCATTTTATAGTTCATAATAATGTCCAATTATTTTTAAATCTATGACACTGTTTCAGTTGCTTTATGGATATACCACATTTAAACTTTAACAAGTTGTGTGCTTACATGTGTTTATAATCCAATCTAACTTATTTATAAACATGTTGAAGGCAATGACTTTCTCCTACTTTTATCATCTATTGTACTTTGTGCAGTGATGCCAACATTGGGGGTCGTTAGTATATACCTATTTATAATTGATAGTATTCAAGTATATTTGGCTAAATTAACAACTAATATATTGATTTATATTTGGTTATACATTAATTCTTAGGAATTTCACATTGTATCATTTAACCAATAATTTTCTTTAAAATATTTAGAATCATATATACTTTATACATTTTTTCTAATCTAATTTGTGAAGCAATGAAAGAAAACAGCATATTATGTAGCTGTATTATAAAATAAAATATTTAGGGCTTCTCTGGTGGCGCAGTGGTTGGGAGTCCGCCTGCCGATGCGGGGGACATGGGTTCGTGCCCCGGTCCGGGAGGATCCCACGTGCCGCGGAGCGGCTGGGCCCGTGAGCCATGGCCGCTGGGCCTGCGCGTCCGGAGCCCGTGCTCCGCAACGGGAGAGGCCACAGCGGTGAGAGGCCTGCGTACCACAAAAAAAAAAAAAAAAAAAAAAAAAAAAAAAAAAAAAAAAATAAAATAAAATATTTAAAAACCTAATCAGAAACCAAATCAAATTTCTGCAGCTAATGTTAGCATTTCCTGAGTTACACTCAAAAGAGATCTTACTAGTGATTTTATGAAACATACAAATATTACTATTCCATCTCAGCTGATTTACATTCAATCCCTGAATTATGTAACTTTGCCAAATCATAATTTCTACTGGAGACATAACTGAACCTCCCATTAGTGAGATATTTAATTTAACAATAATATTATTTTTATTAAGTCCTAAAAAAATAAAGTGAAAATGAACAAACTTATCTCTCCCTAATCAAAAAACAATGAAACAAAAAGCACTAGCTCTCTTGACTGCCTTACTTGGATATATCTCTTACATTTCAAATCCTTGGCAGCTGTTCTAAAATGGAGCTGGAGGAATCAGGCTCCCCAACTTCAAACTACACTACAAAGCTACAGTCATCAAGACAGTATGCTACTGGCACAATTACAGAAATATAGATCAATGGCACAGGATAGAAAGCCCAGAGATAAACCCACGCACATATGGTCACCTAATTTACAACAAAAGAGTCAAGAACATACAATGGAGAAAAGACAGACTCTTCAATAAGTGGTTATGGAAAAACTGGACAGCTACATGTAAAAGAATGAAATTAGAACACTCCCTAACACCATACACAAAAATAAACTCCAGATGCATTAAAGACCTAAATGTAAGGCCAGGCACTATAAAACTCTTAGAGGAAAACATAGGAAAAACACTCTTTGACATAAACCACAGTAAGATCTTTTTTGACCCACCTCCTAGAGTAATGAAAATGAAAACAAACAAAGAAACAAAAAAAACAAATGGGACTTAATGAAACTTAAAAGCTTTTGCACAGCAAAATAAAAATGACTTGTTTTTTTGTTTTTATGTTTTTACGGGGATATTTTCCTAAGTGATTTCTACAGTGTGTTAGGTCCTGTAGGTCTTCAAGTTACAGAAACAAAATGCAAATAAACAAAAGATCTTTACTGCTGAAAATTAGTAAAACCACAAATAGCTTCATGTTGGATTAAATTTCCTTGCTCATAAAATCATTTGTCCCATTATTATATCTGTGAGTCTCATGTGGAATCAGTACTGAAGAAATATCTGGAGAGGAGATGGCAAATTAATTACTAATTTTACAAGTATCTATTTCCCAGTCCATCAATCAAGCAGTTTCCTTGTCATCATTCAAAACATTTGCAAATCCATAAGAATGTACATATACCTCTAGTGATATTGCAGCAAAACAGTGAAACATTTTAACAACCGATATTTTTCAAGATATTGATAAAATAAACAGGTTAATGAGAAAAATAATAAAAATATTAAACAAAATTAAATGAAGACTAAAATATCAATATATACATTAGGCAAAAAATTAGTTAAAACTGGTCCTCCAGGCTACCCATCATTCTTGACTCACCCCCATCCCCAGGTGTACTGTTCCTGCCCTCTCAACTGCAGTTGAAGGCTTTAACTTTGCACACTTTGGGGTCACAGTTTCATCATTGTATGTTAAATCTGAATAAATCAAGACTTGGTATAGTTTATGAATGTTTATATGCAGTGTTATATGTACCTGCATTTAGTGGGTTGACACTTTTACTAAAAATGTATATATATTAAAACAGTTGGCTTAGTTAACTAATTTGGTCTTGGTGCTAATTTTCTAATGAATGTTCATGAAGTTAAGTAACACCAAGCATATGTCAATTCATGGCTTTATCATAATGTGCTATCTCTATCTTAGTTTCTCAATGAGGTAAGGAAGTACTGTTATGAGAATAAAAATAACAAGAAATTTTCCAGTTATCCAAAGTTGTATTCAATTTATCATATTTAAACCCACTAGCTTTAAATTTACAAATATTCCTTTGAAATATTTTTATAAATCTCAAAATTTAATGGAAATTTCTTTAGTTGACTCTTAGGAGTTAAATGAAAAATTATTAGAAAAGTAAAAAATTTTCTGAGACAACATTGTGGTAAAATGTAATTTTTTTTAATTTAAGTAACATAGGTATAGAAAAGTACATACATCATAAATGTACAGCAAAAACAATATCACAAAGTCAGTCCATCCATATATCTACTACCTGAGTCAAGAAAAATAATTTTATTAGCATACCAGAAATGCTTATGACCCACAGAATTATTCCTACCTACTCCTCCCTAGGGGCAATCCTTATTACTAGCACCATAGATTAACTTTAGCAGGTTTTAAATCTTTATGTAAGTGCTATTATATTGTATATATTCTTCTGTATCTAACATCTTTCCCTCAACATTGCTTATGAGTTATACATAGTATTAAAAATACCTGTGTATGATTATTTTAGTCTTTAGAGTATTCTGTGTTGTGAATATACTGAAATTTGTTTATCAATTTGCAATTATTCCAATGTTGATAGATTTTTACCTTGTTTTATGTTTTATGCAGAAGAAGCTTCTTCACAAAATATGCATATCTCTTGCTGCACATGTACATGCATAATATATATGATATTTCTGGGTCATGAAGTATGCATTCATTCAAATTTAGTAGAAAATGCCAAACAGCTTTCCAAAGTGACAGTATCAATTTATACTCTAGCAGTCTATGAAAGTACCAGATTACCCATATCAGGTTTTTCATATCCTTAGCAACATTTAGTATTCAGACTTGAGTTGTAGCCATGTTTGTTGACTGTATCGGTATCTATCTTTAGTGTTAATTTGTATTACTTTGAGACTAAGGAGGTTGAACAACTTTTGCCATTTTTGAAGTGTCTTGTTAAGTCGGTGGCCCTTTTAAATTTGATTATGTTCTATTAATTGATTTGTAGGACTCCGTGATGTACTCTGGATACAGGTCGACTTTTAGAGTTGTGATTATCTTCAATTTCTTGAGATTTTTCACTTTTTTTTAACAAATAGGCATTCCTTAATTCTAATTTAACTTCCGTAATACCTCTTTGATGCTTTTATGCAGAATTTAATATTTTGTGTAACTTTTCTAGTTCTTACTGGGAGAGTTGCTCTCAATTACCCTGTTGACTAATACCACTGAGTGTTTTTTTAAAGTGTAACTCCCGAGGTCCACATAAGTATTGTATCATCCTAATATTTCTTTTGGTATATAGGTTTCATGACATATACTGATCTTTACTATTTACCTGATAATGGAAAATGTCCTCTTTGAACAGAAACAAGGGGAAGTGGGCAAATAAAAGGAAAGTCAAATGCATGTCAAAAAGCATATGATACCATTTTGGCTTACTTGTTTAAAGTACTGTAGCACTATTTATAAATACCAGAATATTGTTTTAAAAATTAAGTTCCTATATGTTAACACTGGTATAAAACCCATTCTAAGATATTTAATATTCAAAAGAAAGTATTGTGATTACGTAAGCTGAGTAAATCCATCACTTTTTTACTTCACGTCAGTTCTTGTCCCTAATGATATTTAATTTTAATGAGCTGGATCTCCTTCAGTGGCTGTCTTCAGTCTCGCTCCATTTCTTCACATACATTTAGATCCAGGGTGCTAGTGGAGGGACTGTGATTAACTTCTTCAATAATAATAAAGCATGGGTAACATTTCAAACAAATCTCAATATTGATTAAAACATTTTTAAGCCTCACGATTACAGAGCACAAGACAAAAGCCAACAGGAAGTTATTGAAGTTTTGCTATGTGTTTGCTGATTATTGGGAGAGGTTAATAGAGGGGAAGCAGAGAGCTGGAGAAAGAAAGTCTGACTGCAGTCCCAGGATAAAACCTAAAATCATTTCAAGAGTCAAACTTCAGTGTATCTTAGAGACTAAATAATGCCACTACGGGTTTCTGAAAAATAAATCTTACTAAGAATTTGACAAACTTCTAAAGGGATATTAAAATAAATTGAGGACAGAGCTTTAGGGGCCATTCAAAAGTTACTCAAGGGCATTCATGTGTGTATGTGTGTGCATGCAAACACACAAACCATCAAAGTCATTTTTTAAATTGTTATGAAAATGACATTTACATGAAAACTGACAGTATTCATAGATGAGGTACTCCTAACCAAATAAAGCTAAGCAATCATAATTACAGTATAGTGCATTTATAAACTGTCATACTATTCAGTACCTTTTCACATAATTTGAGCTCACCACCAGCTTTTTATCTTTGGTCTGCTTTATAAAAGAAATGCAAACTTGGACATACCAGCACTCACCTCTCAAAACACACACTCACTCACATTGTATCTATATCATTTAACTCATATCTTAAAAATATCCTACACTGAATAACTCAAAACATAAACAGTTCCTTGTAGGATGTTAGAAAAAGTCTACAAAACAAATAATTAAATTCATGGTAAGTTGTAAAACATGAAAAGTAAAAAAAAAAAATGAGGTGAAATCTATCTCCATTATCTTCCATTTTCTTGGAAGATGAATTCTATTCAGGAAACAGTAACATTTTAATTAGCTTCTCCAATATTGCTCAAATATTTTCAGAGATTAAAAATATTTCTGGACATTTTTTAACACTATGTTTATCAAGCATACTATGTCCACTTAGAGAACAAGCCAACAAATTTGATTCAAAATCTCTTAAAACTGAGGAAACTAATTGTTTAGCAAGCAATTATGTCAGCCCTCCATATCTGTGGGCTTCCCATAGGCAACCATGGATCAAAAAATTTGAAAAATTCCAGAAAGTTCCAAAAAGCCAAAGTTGAATTTGACATGCATTGGCAACTATTTACACAGTATTTATGTTGTATCTACAACTATTTACATAGCATTTACTTTGTACTAAGTATTATAAGTAATCTAAAGATAATTTAAAGCATATGGGAGGATGTACCTAGGTTATATGCAAGTACATTTTATGGAAGGGCCTTGAGCATCTGTGGATTTGGTATTCCCTAGGGTCCTGAAATCAATAACCTGCAGATACCAAGGGACAAATGTATTGATTTCACTTCAGCAATTTCTATTCCTTTCCACTAGTGACCATTAACAAAACATTTGAAGCATTTTAAAATGGCATTATTAAAATTGGGCATTGGGGGCCAAAATGGTAGATCTAAAGACAATTGACAAAATTCTGCCCCTCCAAAACCTAATGAATGTATTTTTTAAAATCAATTAAAATAAAAATTGAAAAAAAAAATAAAGCCATAGCAGAAAAAGGGGGAAGAGGAGGAGAACAACAGCCTTAGGACTTTTTTAAAATGGGGATTTGAAATGATAGAATTTGATTCAGGAACAATATAGGAAAATGGAAGTTTAATGGGTATACTGAGAAGTGTTAACAGCCACACATTTTAAGAAAGAAATGAGCCAGTAGAATGTGTTATGGGTTGATTTGGAGCCCCCACAAATTCACGTTGAAGACCTAACCCCCATTACCTCAGAATGTGGCTCTGTTTAAAAAAAAAAAAAAAAGGTCTTTGCAAATATAATTAAGATGACGTCATCTGGAGTAGGGTAGTCCTTAATTCAATGGGTCTGTGCTTTATAAAAAGAAAAATTTTGGCCTGAAGCCTCAGGTCTTTATGTCATCTTTTTCTTTTTCTTTTTCCCCCACTGACTAAATAGAATGTATTACTAGGGAGGAATATTTGAAGTAATAGAAATGAAATGTCTTTATTAGAACCAAAATTTCCTAGGACTTCCAAGAATTAGAGGAATGATTGACTCCTGAAAGAAGTAAGGAAAAGAGTGATAGATATTTATAAATGGACGAAGTTATAAAACATCAGATTTTAGACCAATGTAGGAAAAACTTAATGATGGAATTAGCTACATTTAGAAAATGATTTGAAACTAGCAATAGATGTGTAAATTATAACCAAGTATCACATGTGCTTTAAAAAGACATCATCATGTAGGATTCTAGAGACATGCATTTTAAGATGCTTTCCAATTTTCTTAATTTCATTATTTACAGAGACTAATTCAGCCTTATATGTGGCCTTAGAAGAAATCTGGAGACATAGCAAAGAAATAGAGAAATTGACAAAGGGGTTTGTAGCATTTGGATAAATTTTTTTCAGTTCCAACAAGGCAGGAAAATAAAAGGAAAGAACAAGAGTGATGGTATCCTTTATGAGAATGTTTTGCTTTTGTTGGCCTGAAAAAGTTTGAATTATAAAATTCATAATAAAAGAATGATAAAAATAGCCATTTAAAATGAACCCTACCACTTAGATGTGGTGAAAAAGCAATATACTTGACAAAATTGTTGTCCCTCACAACAAAATACTGAGGATTATTATTTCATTTTGTTTTCCCTTGAAGATATTTATTTCTTTCAATAATAACCACATAGTAATCTGATACGGGAGTATTTGGAGCACTATTCTAATGAGGATTGGAATTTCCCAGATCAGCCTTATCAAATTTCCTGTCTTTTCATACTTCTGTTTTCTATGGGTTGTTGTTGTCTTTATTTTTATTGGCAATAAACTTGCTATTTCAAAGATATAAAATACTAATTGTTACATTTATTTGAAGGAAAATGAATACTCCATAGCCTTGAAATTTAAAGATCAACTAGTAAATAAATAGAAAAAAATGAAATAACTAGAAAATTAATCACTTTTGGAGAAAATATTCATCCATTTTCTTATCCTACAAATAAAATTGTTAGAAAATCAACTTAATTATTTACTATAAAAATACTTTTGCTATGGGATATAATCTTGTATTTAAACAGCTTGTCCTGCATTTTTCTCAGAAGTTTCTGTTATTACTTAGATTGTAAAAAATAGTATCTATTCCTTAGTTTACTACAACATGACCCCTTTGTCCACTGTACTTTTACTATGTAAGTGTAGCATCATTGTGCTTGCTATAAAAATGACTCCATTGTCAAACTATAGACACACACATGGTGGGCAGGTTGCCCCAGTGATTCCTTATTCTACAGAGAAATATCTATTTTTTATATACAGGCATTCAATATATTTCATCAAATAGATTTACAAGTGAAGGTTCATTTTAGAAAAATAACATTAATATTCATTCATATTCTCCACATAGCTCCGCAAATGTGCATGGACTTAGAGTTGTGAGAGATTTTCAGGAGGCAGAGCAAATTCTCGTGACCAAGTTGCACAGCCAGACACTCTGGGCCCGCTGCAGACTGCCTTTCGCATGCATGCATGGCAGCAATGTTTAGACATGAGTGGGCTGAGTCAGTTTTTTTCTTCCTTCTGGAAAATACACACATTACTTGGCATAAAAGGGAAATTGTTCTATAACTTCAGGGAGACAATTTTTTCCTGACACAAAGCATAATTCTATGAATAATTACTAGATTAGCAATGTATGAAAAAGTCCCAAATAAATACTTCAAAACAAAAGCAAATATCTTACCTACTGTAGGTTCTAATATCAATATAAAAATAAATGAGGTAATCATTTTGCAATATCTATGTATATCAAATCTTCACATTGTATACTTTAAACTTATGTTTTATATATATAAAATATAAAAGATGGAAAATTATCTTTAAAAATGAGAAACATAATATGCTTTTTCTTATTTTTTTCACCTTTTAAAAATCATTCACAGTAGGGGTTTTTTTTTAATGCTAGGTAGAAAACAAATTTTTAAATATTTTGATTTGAGGTGGAAAAATGGGATAAAAAATATTACGGTTCAGCTTTATCACCCATGAATGTTGCAAACTGAGGCTTTTAGTATCTCTCCTTTGGTTAAAAATATAAGAAAGTGAGAAATAAAGACCAGGATAAAAAAGTTAGGAAATACTGTTGAACTTTCTATTTTACCACTTTCCTTAATCAGGCAAAATTTCAGACTACTAAAACACAAACTCCCTTTCTTTATGCTACATTTATCTGTTGTCTATGACCTAATGTATTTTCTCAGGCAGATTCAGGTTCCTGGATTTATTTATCCAGTGACCCAATTGTGCTATTCCTCCCAGGTTTATACCTCTGCCAGAGAAACATCTGCTTATTTATGGGCTTACTTCTGGATCTTTCATTTTCTTATAGTTTACTGTGGTTTTGTCTGATTCCTTTCCTTTATAACTTCAGAAATGGAGGAAAATGTCTTATTGTATATTTGGGTTCATTTTACTATGAATTTTGCTGTATCCAAAATGCCAAAATGAAGGGAAATATATAGGGATGTTTGATCCAGACTCCTTGCAGATAATTAAAATTTAAACAGCTTTATGACTGTCGCTTTTAGATGACCACATAACCTAGAGTGTACGATATACTCAGCTTATAACAGAAGGCATTGGGTAAATGTTTTGAGTATTCTCTGATTGTATCTTTAAGAATTTCTGAATTGGAGTTTAGAAGTTACACATTATTACCTAATACTCAGTTTATATTGAAAAGATGAAAGCTTTTGTTTTGGTAAACAGAATTTTATCTTAAGTAGATACTTTTTATAATTAAAAGAATTCAAAGTTGTCTGCAAGAATAGGGTTTTTATAGCCATTTGTTTAAAAAGATTAGGTTCTTGCATTCCAAAGTGTGAATTTTAATATAAGAATGTGTAAAACTTATTCTATATTCAAACATTTAAATATGATCTGTTAATTATTCAAAATATCATTTCTTATATAGGAAAAGTAATACATTTATTAATAAAAATATATTTGTTTTATATTAAAGTGATAAATCCAAAATTAACTCTTTGGAAAGTATAAGAATAGTTGTTTAAACATATGTTTTTATCTCAATGATTTGTCAATTGAAAACTGTTTAAAAGGCATGGCGTGCAGCATCTACTTTTAAATCTCTTGAACTGTAAGTTTGTCATTCAAAAGAGGCATTTAAAAAGATTTAACAAAAACACTATTATATAAAACACCAAGAGAAAAACAATCACCAGAAATAACCTAGGCTGTCCATTGAAAATGAAAGTCTAGAAGTGACATATATTCACTGCCAGCTCTTCTATGCTGCCAGTCTCCATAGTCTAGAGAAAGAAGTGATACAATATGTGTTTTTTAATCTAGCTAAGATACAACTCTTAGCTAATATGATACTGATTACAAGATTACAAGCTCTTGCATTCAGTAGACTTACATTAGAATATTGAGTATTCTAAAGAAAAGCTAAATAAACTTTCAAATATTTTATTTGTGCTAAAACTACTTAAGTGGTCTTTTTTAGAGTTCTGAGCACAAAATATGTAAATATTAATCAAATCAAGTGCATGAGCACAAATAGATATAAAAGAACGTACATAGCACAGAGCTTTCCTGGGGGATACAAAAAAACAAGCAGGGTGCTTGCTTTTAAGTAAATAGTGTAGAAAAATACACATTAAAGATAAGTCTGGTAATCTAAATATATGTCCATGAATTCTTTGTTATTCCAATCAATATAAGGAGCCTAATTCTTAAGGGTGGGTTGGACTTAGTGAGTCATTTCTAAATAATAAGGCAGAAGTGACAGTACATGAGATAGAACATGAGAGACCTTGTGGATGCCTCCTTCTTTCTCCTCTTCCTCTTGGGTCACTTGCTATCAAGGACCCTGTCATGAGGACATGTCATGTCATGAGATTTTAGTATCCTTATGTGGAATCTTACCTGGCAAGGAACTGTGGCCTCCTCACAACATGTGAGTGCATAATTTGGAAATGAATCTTTCAGCCTCATTCACGACTTCAGATGATGATAGCCCAAGATGCCATCTTGATTACAGCCTCATGACAAAACTGAGCCAGAGCAAGGCAACTAAACACTCCTGAATTCCTGCCACACAGAAACCATGAGTTGATAAATATTATTGCTTTAAGCCACTGGTTTTGGGCATAAATTGTTTTACAGTAATTAATAAAAACAACAGTATAAGGCTAAACATTCCTAGTGTTAGAATATAAATGAAAATGTGTTGGAGGGAAGTAATTACTTTTCAGTTTAGGAAGCCGGGAAAACTGCTTTCTACTGATGGTATAATATGAGCTGGATCTCAAGAGCTAAAAGATTGGTACCATCTGGAAATTCCCACACATAGGGTAAGACATTTCTGACTTTGAGAATAGCACAAGAAGAAAAAGCATATGAAGAAAGACCTATTTGGAAGAAATAGGATTCCAGTTTGAGTAAATACAATATGTATGAAAGGTATGATGAAGACTAAGATTGGAATGGTGTATAGAAATCTGGTTATGTGAGAGCTTGAATTCTTGATTAAGTGAGTTCTATTTTGAGAGAAATTTAGAACTCTTTGTTAATTTTTTAGTGGAAGTAGGCTAAATTAAGAAATAAAGATGAGAGCTATGGTTTGGTTTATGAATTTTGAAGCAATATGAAGGAAGAGACTGGAAAATCAGTTGGGGGTCATTTCAGTATTCTGGGAGCAAGGTGAGTAATAGATAAGCAAAAATGGTGAATTTAGAAATGCAGTAAAACTTGTGGAGCCTGAATTTGCACAACTTGATATAGGTATATGAAATTAGTCCACTGGTAATAGCATGGCAACAATGAGGATGCTGAAATTATTGAAAGTAAGGGAGGGGGAAGGAGGCAGAGAGGATAGTTTGGAAACAGATTTTGAAGAGATGTAGTTGAAGAATGGCTTGAAATAGAAAAGTGGGGTCTGGAGCACAAAAAGTAAATTTGGAATTGAGGCTTAAATCATCGTCAGTGATATTTTCAAAGTAACATAGAGAAAATGAAAAGGATCTTCAAAGAAAGAATTGGGAAACATTTATTTTGGGGGATGTGTGGAAGAAACTTCAGTTGAAGGAGATTATTTAGAAATACATGATTTAATGTAGGACCATAGCCAAGTATGAAAGAGTACCAAAGAGAAAAAAAATTAATTATATCCATAAAGGAGAATCATTATGCCTTAAGCTTATAATTTATCTCTTCCCCTCTCTCAAACACTTGGTTAAATGAAATCTTAGAGTAAAATTATTACTAATCTGTGTTCTGGCCTAGGACAATTTGCAATATAATAACAAATGCTTTGCTAGCTACTTTGTCATTTATATTTGTACATATTATGACGAATATTCCACGTTTGCAGCCTATTTGCCAAATTTCTAAGTTTGAATATTCTCACTTGTAAATCTAGTTTAATAGAAGTCAAACAAATTCCATTAGTCATTGTAGATAAAAAACTATGCCACATTATTCTGGTCAAATGGATTTCTTCACAGAAAAATCAGTGAAATTGCAGATAATATCAACTAACTTTATAAGTCATCCTATGTTCTGGGCCTAATAATAAATAACACTAATGTGTCAGCCTCAATTTTTTTAAGATCATCTTGAAATTTGGGCCAGAAGGATTTAATTAAAAATAGAAAATAGACATATAATACGGGTGAACTCTCATTTTGTCCATCTTGACTCAAAAAGTAAATGATATTTTTACAGTCATTAGCGTCCACATTAATGGGCTGATTTGAATGTAAAATTTATACATAGGGGCTTATATTTGAGAAGGAGGCAGTAAAATAGAGTGTTGCCCACTTACACTCTAGCTCTGTGTCTTCCAAATTCTATGACCTTTAAAATGTTTGTAAACTTCCCTTTATTTCCATTTTCTCATTTGTTATATTGTAATAAATTATGGCCCTACTTTATTGGCTTACCATGATAAATCAAATATACTATGTCTATCATAGTGTCTGGCCCATAGTAAGCACTCAATTTTAACAGCTGTTATTGTTTTTGTTTTTGTTTTTTAATTTTTTTTCTTTTTTTTTTTTTTTTTTTTTTTGCGGTTCGCAGGCCTCTCACTGTTGTGGCCTCTCCCATTGCAGAGCACAGGCTCTGGACGTGCAGGCTCAGCAGCCATGGCCCACGGGCCCAGCCGCTCGGTGGCATGTGGGATCTTCCCGGACTGGGGCACGAACCTGTGTCCCCTGCATCGGCAGGCAGACTCTCAACCCCTGCGCCACTAGGGAAGCCCTAGCAGCTGTTATTGTTTTAAAATGAGAATTTGGAGTAAATGTAACAATGATTTTTACTGAAATGGACCCAAGACAAATCTTGGATGAATGTTTTTACTTCATACCGGTCTACCTTCTGTTGATTAGTTAGATAGTTCTGTATTTTTTCCCTTTTGTGGCCTAAAAATAGAAAACTTATTTAAGCAAATAACTGCATTTTTCCCTAGTGCCTTTCCTCAAAAACTAAGCTAATCCAAATGTCTCTATTTTGTTTTTAATATCATATTATCCCAATGACAGTACTGTAAACCATAAAGTTAGCTTTAGCTCTTTCATCTCCACATTCTATCACTTCATCCAGACCTACATCATCTAAAAATGGGATAATTTCCGTAGAGACCCACACACATCTGATCTCCTAGAATCCACGTATTTCTGTATACTCCTGAAATTTTACTTACTGAAATCATGTTCTTATTGAGAAACTCATCAGTCCCAATTTTATACTGTAATGGCCTTGTTTTGAAGTTCTCTTAGTGGCCTTGTCTCTGTATATGACTACATATATTCATACTGTCTTCACTTGACGTTTTATAGTGTACCAGGAACCTGACTTTAGTCACCTCTCATAGCTCAGAAAAGTCCTATGTTATCCTAAAATTTTTCTGACTTCTCCAGTCCATGTTTATCTGCATTTTCTCTGCAGCAGAGAGTATCATATCTATATACTGTTGTGACATGGTATTGTGTTGCTTGCTTATATTTTCATTTCGTCTCTCCAAATATATTGTAATGTTAGTTATTTCTTTTCTTCAACTCCCTCAGTAACTCTCATAGATTTTCCTTCAGATCAACTGTGTAAGACAGGGAAAAACTCACTTCAGTTGTATATGAAATAAAATTTATTATAAGGATAGTCCTGTGTTTTCAACCACTTTGTGTATAGGAACTAGATGATCATTATCATCTACTATTTGTGATTAAAGAAATGAGGGAGACAAAGGACGAAATTAGAGAGACATTTTTGACCTAGAATTATTGGAGATGGCTAAGAAAAGTCAGGAGTTCTGTGTTTCTAAGGTTTGTGGTTTGGGTGACAATTGAGTTATAGAGAAGCAGAGGAAAAAATTGAAGCAAACTCTAGCCAGGATAGAGCTATTTGATAAATGGAATCCTGGGATATGTAGGTTTTGGTGGAGCGGTGAGCAGCAAAGACATTCAAGGACTGTCCTTGGCTAGTGAAGCATTGTACATGGACTTTGAGGAGCCAGCCCCCAGCAGGAGGCATGGTTTTTCTAACACATAATTACACTCTGAGTAGGGAGAGCAGCTGATGTCAGAGCTTTATTCCACTAATATTTCAGGCCTGTAGCCAAGGTAGCATTCTTATGCAGATTGAGGCCTGGAATTGTGCAGTGAACCTGAAAGCCTTACAAGAAGAGTGAGTGGGCCTCTTTTCAGAACAAGCCATACCAATTCAGCTGCTGGGAGAAATTAACTCTGGACTTTGATCATTTTTCTTAGTGAGGAAATACTGATGAAAAAAATACCAGGACTGAGGTATAAATACATATACACACGTGTGTGCACACAAGGTACTATTCTCATCTATGGCAAAATGAAAATCTCTTCTGGGTGACTTGTATTTTTAAAGCTGAAACACTTGATAAGCAGAATGACTGATTGTTTAGGAAAGTTCATTTAGTAATTGAGGCTCAATTTACCTAGTTGTTAGCCATGTAAAAACCAATTCTTTTTCATTTCTTGAAAAGCTCATGTCTTTGAAAATTATGAGATTTTGCAATGTGGTGATTAATTTGCTCTTAGTAAAAGCACATCCAAGGAAGATTAATGCAGTGGGTTGGATTCATGACTTACAAAATATGTAAGGAACATGATCATAAAATGTGTGTTTATACATGCCAAGAAAATGAAGCAAAACTTTATGGTTACCTCTAGATGGAATTCATGTGTTTTTAAAACTTTTTCTCTTATTTTCTTCTTATTAAATCACTTTCTATAAGCGTATTTATAACCATATATTTATATATTTTAAAAATGCATGATGAAAGAAGGAAGACAGAATGCATATCTATTTCACAAAAAAGTGCAAGATCGATTGAATTTCAATAACCTCACCTCCCCAGGCAAATAGTCCAGATACATGGTTATACTTTTTCAAATGTGTAAGAATAGGATAAATTATTTAATATCTTCAAATATGTCAGATACAATTCAGTTGTTTGCTTTGCCAGCTCCTTCTATTAAGATTTCTCAAGTTTTCCTTCTTATAAAAAGTAGCAGGCCATGATTCATCTGGATGGCTTTTGATAGTGTATACTAAAGTCAATATTAAATCTTATTTGAGCCCCAGGGATGAATGGCTTTATTAATCCACAAGTACCACTTCAGAGTGGTTTGGATGCTAAATGAGCAGTTCATTTCTACTCACTAAACTTTCATGAGTCAGTGAATGCCCCATTAACTCCTGGGAACATTACTACTCATTCTTTATAGAATCAAAACTGAAATAGCCCATAGCTGCTTTTTCATTTACAGTGTGGTGTCCATTCAATTATGACTGTTACGTTGTCTACTGTAATTGTTGGGAAAATCTCATTTTCCTTTATCAATACTATCTTTGTGCATACACTCAAGTCATATTATTTGCTCCATTTTCTTTGCCTTTGTCACTGTTGATCTCTCACCTTATGGTATTGACTAATATGACTGGTATTGATTACATAAGCCACAAGGAATGAGGCAGTCTTCAAAATTATGGTCATGCAATACTTGTGTGATTGCTATATTTGACACATAAATTTCAATATGTAAAACTTTTCAGTAATTTTTGCAATGGAAAAAATATCTTGGAAATGATTTATGGACAGATAAATAGTAATCCTACTTTAAAGTATAGGATTTAAGTGATAACTTTTCTATATCAGCTAAACAAAATTGAAGTGGGAAGTAGTTAAAAATTTTAATTAGAAAGAAATTCACTCTGTAAAACGTTGTTTACACATCAAACTTTGTAAAAGAAACCAATAATATGCTCCATGTATTTTCTGGAAACTGTTACTTTATGTATTTTCTGGAAACTGTTACTTTATGAAATTTTAATCTGATTTATATTTAATTATAAACCACTGATGTAAGGTTTATGTAAACCAGTAAGGTTTATGAAAACCAGTATTCAAGGAGAACTTAGAGTTGAGAAATTTAAAGCTGAGGAAAATTTAGTTTATCATTGATACAATGAAACTTTTTTCTAATAAACTTATTTGCTATAGTAAAAGTATATGGAATATTAAGCACAATGGTGGATTTCTATGATATTAATGTAATGTAGTGAAAATTATACTTAGTTTGAAAACACAAATGTTATGACTTTTAAGTAAATATTGTCTTTTTTAACTGGGCATGAAACAATAGCAAACTTTATCACATACAAAATAGTAACTTTATCACATACAAAGAAAATTAATACATTAAAAACAAAATCTATATTGGCTATATACATTGGCCTCTGTGCAATAAAATATATGCAAATATTTTATTGCACATATTCCCAAATCATTAATGAATAAAAAGGGTTATTAAGGAAATAAAGGCCATTATATAACTTTTTATCAAAATTAATGGGATAGATTTGAAAGTTTCTCAGGTAGCATTCAAATTTTAAATTAATCTATTCATTTACTTTTTGGAACTAAATATTCATATCAAGAAACTAAACACTGTATGGTGGGTGTTGGTGGGATGAATTGGGAGATTGGGATTGACATATATACATTAATATGTATAAAATAGATAACTAATAAGAACCTGCTGTATAAAAATAATTTAAATTAAAAAACCTAAACACTGTACATAAATTATTCTAAGGAAGTAGAAAGAATTAATAAAGATAAAAGTACTTCAAGAAGGCTAATACTCTGATAAACCATGCATTATTTATTACAAACAAAAGAAAAGAAAATGTATTAGTGATGTTTAGGAGTATTTAACTAGGATCAAATAGAGATAAATATTACATTAAAGAATGCATGAATCAGTTAAAGGGGTTTTAATTGAAAATGACAGGAAATTCAACGCAAACTGGCTTAAGAAAAGTATCATTCAGCACACATTATTGAAAAATACTGAAATTGAGCTGATTTTAGGCATTTCAGGTTCATAGGATTAATATGTCTTTAGTGCCTGTTGTTTCTCAGTCTCTCAGCTACACATATCTTCTGTGAATTTCATTCCTAGAGAGCTTCTCTCCTTGCAGTGCCAAAGTGACGGTAGCAACGTAAGGCTTTCTTCATCCCATGTTTAAATCCTATTAAATTTGCCAAGAAATTTGTCCAAGAAAGTCTCACCATCTCTCAATGGATGAGAGTGGGTCAAATACCTATCACTGAATTAACCACTGAGCCCATTGTAATGACAAGTTTTCTCTTTTTTTTTAATTTTTAAATTTTATTTATTTATTTATTTTTGGCTGCCTTGGGTCTTCGTTGCTACGCACGGGCTTTCTCTAGTTGTGGCGAGCGGGGGCTACTCTTCATTGTGGTTCAGGCTTCTCATTGAGGAGGCTTCTCTTGTTATGGAGCACGGGCTCTAGGCCTGCAGGCTTCAGTAGTTGTGGCTTGTGAGCTCAGTAGTTGTGGCCCTCAGGCTCTAGAGCACAGGCTCCATAGTTATAGCACACAGGCTGAGTTGCTCTGCGGCATGTGGGATCTTCCTGGACCAGGGCTCGAACCTGCATCCCCTGCATTAGCAGGCAGATTCTTAATCACTGCACCACCAGGGAAGTCCTGTAATGACAAGTTTTCATTATCACTCAGGAACTGGGTTTGGAAGCAATCCTAAGCCTATTGACTGAGATTGAAGAATGGGTGATTTATTCAATACAAAATCAGCATGGCATTGTTAGTCATAGAAAGGAAAATGAGTGCAAAGTAGCCAAAATACCAAATGTACATTGTAGCATGTATTAATTCAAAAATATTGTTTAGGCAGTTATTATATACCAGGTACTTTATTAGGTTCTAATGATAGACAGCAAAAAATCATAAAATGTGTCTTTCAGAGTTTATATTACATTGGATTTAGTGTTACTTTAATAATTTAATTGTATGAAAACCTAAATTACCTAAATTGTCTCAGCAAGACTTTCTAATACCTTGTGTAATTAAAACTGAACATAGCCTTTGACAGCAACTGCACTTCTCAAAAGCTATCATAGATTTACTCATTAGAATTAAAAATGATAAATGTCCAAGCTTATTACACCTTCGTATGCAATTACAAATTATTAGAAATATCCCAAACATCCATCAAGAAAGACTTGAGAAATGATTTATATGATGTGATATGTCCCCATAAAAAGTAGGAGGAAAAATTTGTAGAACTGTGAGAAATAAACATCTTTCTCAGTTATTGACCAATCTGGGAGATAAAACACCAGCAAAACTATAAAAGCCTTGACAACAGACTTTTCAAGCTATGCTTAGGGGCCATGCATAGATGTCTACATCCAACATTATTCCCATTCATTTAAGAAATATTCACAAAAATCAATTGCATTGCAAATTACATAGTTATACAAATATCAAATAATAGATATCACATAGAGCAAATTATCTGATAACAATCTGAGTTTTTTTAAACAACCAAATTGTAAAAGGACATATTTTTGGAAATTAAAAAATCTAAATACTCATGGGTCAAGGGAGAAATCATAATAGGAACGTAAAAGTATTAGAACAGAATGATAAATCATACACATCAAAAATTGGCAACACAGTAAAAGCAAAAGTTTCAAGTGCAATCTAAATCTATAAACTATTGAAAATAGAAATCAACAGCTTGATGAACATTTTAAGGAGTTAGAAAAACACTGCAAAATAGCAATAAAATGAAATAAACAAAATGAAGGTAGAAAGAAGAATATAATAAAAATTACAGCAGGTATTAATGACAGAGAAAACAAAACTAGAATGGAAATAAAGCCAAATACAAGTTTGAAAAAACTTACAAAACAAACTCTGCAAGATTGGCCAAAAAACACAAGAGAAAAGAACAAATATAAGTGAAAATTTGACTGCAACTACAAACTTTAAAAGAAATATTTTGTCATTGAGTTAAATACTTGGACACAGAGGACTAATCCTAGTAGAAAAAATGTTGAAACTGACTCAAGAAGAAATGTAAATCCTAAATGATTGCATATCTATTTAAGAATTCAAAGTAGTAGTTAAAATCTTAGTATAAAGAAGACATCAGCCCTGGATGGCTTTTTGGGAGAATTACCAACAAGCTTTCAAAGGATAACTCATTACAGTCTTGTACAAAATCTTCTGGAGAATAGAGAGTATTTCTCAGATTTTATATAAGACCACTATAACCTTGAAACAAAACTATATATGCATATAAATATAAATTATATTCAAAATTTATAGATATTTCCATATATGTATTTATCATGTATATCTATCCAATTATATGGTTCTTATTGAGAAAGAAGTAGATTTCATTTCTATATTGTTTATTTTTATTAATCAAATTTATCAATCTTTTCATTGCAGCTTAGCACACTTGCCTTACTTAAAAAATCTTAAGAAGCATATCATGTTCCTTAAGAGGAAACCTAGTATTATAAAAATAGCAATTGTTACCAAGTTAATTTATGCAATCTTAGTAAAAATTATAAAATATTTTAACAAAACTTGACACATTGTTTCTAAAGTTCTTATGGAACAAGTCATTAGTAGCCAAGAAAAATTTTTAAATGAAAAAACAGGAGAAACATATTCTTTTTTCCTAAGGGTTCCAAAGCTTGTTTAATGACAATTTATATCCTCAAGTTCTTTATCTTTGTCTTTTTTTCCCCAGATATTTCTTATATACATACATATAACAATAGGTAATCTATATCAACACACTCAGTTTGTTTCAACAATAAACTGTAGATTTAAAACTTACATTTAATCCATTTCAATTTAGTTTTTTTGAGTGGTGTAAGATAAGGGTCCAGTTTCATTCTTTTGCATGTGAGTATTCAGTTTTCCCAGACCATTTATTGAATAAACTACCTGTTCTCCACTGAGTATTCTTGGCTCCCTTGTCAAATATTAGTTGACCTTGACTGTATATGCATGAGTTAATTTCTGGGCACATGATTCTGTTCCATTTGTGTATGTGTCTGATTTGATAATCTTTTTCAAAGAGATAAAAGATTTTAGTACACTTTCAAGGAACCAGTACATTAAGCTCACAACTTTTGAAAAATGATCATACAGAAATTTCTCTTTCTTCTATCACTTCTTCAAAATGTATCAGTGGAGGCTACCTCTCCATTTGCTAGATGACAATTGTAGCCCATCTGCAACTCTTCTGCTCTCTTAGGAGGAGAAACAACAGCCAGGAAGTAACCATATTTTATGCTATAGTAAATTTTCAAAAGAAATTGTATGTGCAGAAAAAGATAAATGTAATTTGAGTATGTAATTTATGAGAAAGGTTTACATTTCATACCTATAGAGGGAAGGATAAATTGTTTATAAATGGGTTGCATAAAATTATATATGTATTAAAAGTGATGTAGAAATTCCTTCACAACAAAACTTCAAGAGGCTAAAACTGTGAATGTAAAAAAATAAACTATTAAGGTTGTAGAAAACTATATAGCAAACCACTAAATAAAACTGTGAGATAGACAGGGCCTGTCTAATTTAGGCTATTCTTAGTAGCAGTAAAGTAAGGATTTCTACAATTCAGCTTTAGAAAGGAAAAAATTTTATACTACAAAATACACATTTAAGAAAATTTAAATACAAAAATGAATTGATGAGCAATATTTGCCTTATATTTAACAGGTAAGGTTTAATAAGAAAAATACAAAAATAGTTCCCATAAGTTTAAATATGTTTTTAAAGTATATAAAATACATAAAATATCAAACTCTAGACAGCAGTTACCTGTGAGGAAAGAAGGAAGATTAAAAGGTAGGTGTGAAGAGATCCTTGTGTTTCTACTGTATTGACTGGACTTTGTGTAGGGAAGATCCTCTTGTATCAGATGAAGTTTGAAGGCCTTTTGAAGATTAGCTCTCAGACATCTGTGTCAAAGTGTGAAAGAGCCATGAGAGTTTGATGTGCTAATGCTAGTTCTATAGAGCTAAAGTTAACAGTTATTAGGGCAGAGGTGTGGGGACCAGGTTAAAGCCAGATAGTGAAGATATTTATATTAAACTCTCTGTAGATACATGGGAAATCACTGAGTGTATTTGAAGCAGAAGGATGAGATAATTAGATTTGTGTTTTGGAAAGCTCATTTCGACAGGGAATATTTAATTTACAAAGGTAAATTATACATGATCTGGTCTCCAGTAACTTGTCTCTGGCCCCAGTGCTGGAAGAGGTCACTGTCAAGTAACACAGACAAATTACAACACAAAGTAGAAGCATTAAAATACTTAGAAGCAAAGGATGGACTGGCAAACTTGGCCTAGGAAAAGCGTCGCAGACAAAATGATTTTATCTGGAAAATGTATATTTAGTTGATGAGCTACCATTTTACTTGTGTATGAATCAAACAGATATCTTTTATCAAGTTACCATAGATGAGGAATATGAAGATATGACTATTCCATGATGATGTGATTTGATGTTTTGGTGTGTACATAATCAAGTTATTTTGTTGGTATGTGTTTATATATCCTACTTCCTAAATACGTTTTAAGTGTATTTGAAATAGTTGAGCAATAAAAGTATAACTACTGGACTCAAGTATTTCATATTTGATAATAAAAGTGAAATTTACACTACGAGTAACAAAGAATGATTGGAAAAAGCAAGACTGTTTCCTCACTGTGTTTTCTTTTAATAACAGTGTTTATTTCAAATTAAGTAAGACTTAAAAATGGATACATGAGATGGTAGTGTCTATTGTTGGAACATCAAATGTATACAAAATTGATTTTTACCTACTCTCTGCTTTGCTTATCTGATTCTACATTATTTACCATGAATTTCAATATGTGATGGTAGAAATGCTATACATTGAGCCTAAATTAAAATTTTCTTTACATGTTTTCAAAGCAGTATTCTATCTTTTTATGAAAATTTACCCCAAGAAAACTCAATATAGGAAACTTAAAGATCTAAACCAATAAAAAACGAATATATGTGTTAGCATACGGTATTTGTCTTTCTCTTTCTGACTTACTTCACTCTGTATGACAGACTCTAGGTCTATCCACCTCATTACAAATAGCTCAGTTTCGTTTCTTTTTATGGCTGAGTAATATTCCATTGTATATATGTGCCACATCTTCTTTATCCATTCATCCGATGATGGACATTTAGGTTGTTTCCAGCTCCGGGTTATTGTAAATAGAGCTGCAATGAACATTTTGGTACATGTCTCTTTTTGAATTATGGTTTTCTCAGGGTATATGCCTAGTAGTGGAATTTAAAGAAAAAAAATGTCATGAAGAACCTAGGGGTAAAACGGGAATAAAGACACAGACCTACTTGAGAATGGACTTGAGGATATGGGGAGGGGGAAGTGTAAGCTGTGACAAAGCGAAAGAGAGGCATGGACATGTATACACTACCAAACGTGAGGTAGATAGATAGTGGGAAGCAGCCGCAGAGCACGGGGAGATCAGCTCGGTGCTTTGTGACCGCCTGGAGGGGTGGGATGGGGAGGGTGGGAGCGAGGGAGATGCATGAGGGAAGGGATGTGGGAACGGATGTATATGTATGGCTGATTCACTTTGTTATAAAGCAGAAACTAATAAAAAAAATTAAAAAAAAAGAATATAAAGATTCCAGTGATATAGGCTAATGTATGCAATTTGTCTAGTTGTGATACGTATGTATTACATAATTTTAAAATATGGGTAATTTAGAATATTATTGTTGAATATCAATTGGAGACCTCAATTTAAAGGTCATTTGAAATACATCATCACTGCATTGTTTTCAGATTTATAGGATAAGAAAAAGATGATATATAAGACATAATGAAGGATATAAGGAATTTAAAACAATTATTTCACATAGAAAAGTTATAGTGATTAATGGAACTCCTTAAGATTATTTCCTTTTGGAGTGAGAGATGCTTGGTGGAAAAAGGATCAGATATTAAAATGGAAAAAAAAGCTATTTATGTTTTCTGTGATATTAAAATAACATGTGGAATTCTTAAATCTGAATATTGTTTCTGTTATGATCCCATATTGCTCTTTACTTTGTATGTCCAAAATGATCTAGTTCATTTTATTGTTTCCAGGTGAAAGTATTTTATCCTAGTTGGATCTCCTATAGTTATGCAGCAAAAATATGAAATCTTATTTTCTGTTAAAGATTGTGTAATGGGGTTTTAAAATAAGTGTATGCACACATTTTTTAATGTGTAGAAAATTTGCATTCATTTGCACTTTGAGATAGTCATCTACTTACATTTTCTCTACTTTTGTTACTTTTGAACTAATTTGCATAAAACATGAAAGTTACCCAGCTGTTCAGTGGAATACATTATTTTCTGCTTTCAAAGAAAGTACAGGTTACATTTTCTCTTCCTATTTTAGTGTCTATTTTATTAAATTTCAAATTAAAGAAACATAAATACCACATAAACCACTGAATACTTAGAATTAGGGAAGATGAGAAATCAAACTCAAGGTGTGGAACTCAAGGACTTTATGAAATGTAATTTCATGGTAAATGCATTGCTGTAATGCTAACATATTGTCCTAAATATGACAAAAATCATTAACTATGATAAAAAATATTTGCAAATAAAATTCATCATGGTAAAATAGATACACTTTTCAAAAAATTTTAATTATTTTTTTCACAATTTTTAGGACTAGAAAGCCTTCTTATTAAACAAAAAAGTAGCAAGCATATAAACTAAATATAACTAAACAAAGGAGATTAGATTGTAAACCAATTTCATTTTCAGTTAACTGTGTTAGGCATCTGTCTTGTAACTCTTGACTAGTAACAAGCTTTAGATGATTTCTGACACAACATATTTATTAGAATTTCAGCATTTAGAAGGAAAAAAATGCCACAGGTAAATATATTTAACTTCATCTTACTAACTTGAACTGTTAGATTTCCAAAGGGAAAAAAGCACTTTTCAGGTCTCTTTGTGTTGAATTTATATTGTAAACTAATTTTCATTTTATAATATTCTGTTGGAAAATCGTAACCATTCTGGATTGAAAGCAGCAGCCAACAATTCATGCCAATTTTGTTATAGGCAGTTTTGTATGTGGAAAGTTATTCCCTAGTCATAAATGAATATAAAAGATAAAATTATAATTTAGATAAATGTTCACTTAGAATTTTGCTATGTGAAACAGATAGGAATAATGGCAGAGTTTTTTGTTTTTGTTTTATTTGGTCCAGTAATTTGGAAGGACATAAATTTTTTTCCTGAAACAATTTGAGATATTGGTACACTTAGCTAACCTGTTCAAGTTCTTTAAAAAGATTAAAATTTGTGTCCCATAACTTATTTTGCTTGAAATTTCAAAATGAAAATTCATAGTTCATAAGATTTATAATACTTTACAATCTACTCCCTATTGAAAGAATTATTAGGCAATTCTATGGGTTGATTTTGCGTAATTATGCCAGGTAAGTATTTAAGAAAATTATAAATGTGTATGTGTAAAATTTATGAAATGGTGTCATATCTAAGGATCTAAAAATAATACATGATATTTCAGGGCCAACATACCAGAAACAAATATGAATCTAATGATGAAAGAGTTTTAAATAATTAGGTATTGTGAATGCTTATTATACTTAAAGTAGATTTTACATATAATATATATATATATTTATAAAGTATAAAATGTATGTAAATGCATATATATTTTTATATGTAGAGAGAACAAAATAGAGACAGAAATAGAGATACAAAGGCGACGTGAGATGGATGCTTAAAAAAGTACACAAGAGTAGACAAATCAGAATTTGCCTCTGTACCAAAGTATACCACTTGTATTTATTGTAAAATAAAGTCCATGAGCCCATACTAATATAAACAAAGTTTTTTTATTTACAGTAGAATGCCAATTAATAAATAATGAGAAAATCTTCATTGGAGTGTAAAGAGTGATTGAAAATTTGAGAAAAATGTGTAAAAATATCACCTCACAAATTGCTCACAAACTACAGAGGTTAAAGAAATATGCTCAGGGCTTCCCTGGTGGCACAGTGGTTAAGAATCCGCCTACCAATGCAGGGTACACGGGGCCCGAGCCCTGGTCCGGGAAGATCCCACAGGCCCTGGAGCAACTAAGCCCGTGTGCCACAACTACTGAGCCTGCGCTCTGGAGCCCGTGAGCCAGAACTACTGAAGCCCATGGGCCTAGTGTCTGTACTCTGCCACAAGAAAAGCCACCACAATGAGAAGCCTGTGCACCGCAACGAAGGGTAGCCCCCACTCGCCGCAATTAGAGAAAGCCCACGCAGCAACAAAGACCCAATGCAGCCAAAAATAAATAAATAAATTTATTTTTAAAAATAAAAATAAAGTAATATGCTCTTCTGCCAAAATACTAAGGTAAAGAATTAGAATTGCACCACTTCTATTTAAAATTTTACTGATGATTCTAGCCATTGCAGTAAGGCAATAAAAAAGTAAAAGTCATAAGGATTGGAAAGTGGTAAAATTAGCTTTCATCCAATATGGCATGAGTGTTTAAGAAAATCATAAGGAATCTATAAAACAACTACTGATCCAGATATTTTCAGTGTTCATTCAGGTTCTTTGGCCATATGTTATTTAGGTTTGTTTACTCGCCTACATTTTTGTTTTGAATATTCATTATATATTCTGGTTATGAGTCTACCATAAGCATATATATGATTGACAAATATTTTAATCCAATTTGTGGGTATTTTTTTTCTCTCCCCTAAGAGTGTCTTTAGAAAACAATTCTCATTTTTTTATGAATTCCAATTTAGAGGTTCATTATTTTTGTATTATGTTTTGCTGTTATATCCAAGAAGTATCTGCTTAGCCAAACTCAAGAAGAAATAGATTTGTATTTACTAGTGAATTCTGAGTGGTTGATGTATTGTCTATAATACTATTAGAGGAGACACAGTTTAGTGGGAATAACAGTGATTTAGTTTTTGACATGCAATGTTTGAGGTACATTTCTTACTTTTGGGCTAACACAGTCAAAAAGCAGTTGAATATTGGGATTTTGAAATTGATAAATGCTAACGGTATACATTTTGGAAGCCATAGGGTTTAGAAAATGACTCAAGAAGACACTTTTTGAGAGAAAATAGGATAAATCATTGAAGTTACAGTACTTAAGGTACAGATAGTGAGAGGGATATAAAGAAGAAATGATAAGGGTAAGAAAAAGGCTAGGATCAGGTCGTGACACAGAAATCCAAAGAAGAGTTGAAAATATAAGAACATGTAAAATGCTATAAAGAGGTCAATAAAATAATGAAATAGAAGAATTATTAGACAATGATAAATTCTCTGATGTGATCAAGAACACTTTAGTTGAGCAGAAGGAGCAGAGGCAGATAAGACCAGGTTAAGAAGTAATAAGAATAGATATGGAGGAAGTGTCCACAGTTTAAATTTCAAGATACTTGGATTTAAAAGAAGTAAGTAGAATTATAGCTAGAAGATCAAGGGAACTTTCTGTTCATGAAAGAAGAAAAGGCTTAATGGGAAGGAAGAAGATGACAGTGTGAGGATTTAAGGATAAAGGTATATTGGCGGAGGCCGAATAGCACAGATTCTAGAACATTGACAGAGAGAGTTATTGTGCTAAGGGATGTGAAAGTGATTTGGGATGAAGAAAAACATTAGCTAGATTCAAATCAGTTTTAAGACACAGGACTGGGAAAGTAGTGGGTAAGCCCCTGTGTGAAGGGGTATTAGAGAATAGAGAGTGGTGCTGGGCATGGCCTTGGAAGGAAGGTTATGGAAATTGCGGAGTTGGTACTGTAGATACAGCATAGGGATTTGACTCTAAATGTAAAAAAAAAAAAAAAAAAAAAAGTGCTGCTGAATAGTGAGTATGACCCATCTGACACTGGTGATTTTATATATGGTGGCTCCAGGACACCCAGTATTTTGGTTTTCTTTTCTAGCATTCAGGAATTTAAAGTTCTATATGGGGAGGAAAGATGAGGGCCTTGACTCATTTTGGAAGTAGAGGTGGTATTAACAAAAGGGTGAGGTTTGAGGAAGTGTGCCCTTAAACACTTCCTTTTCTTAAACTTTTCTAGTTGCCCCATTTTAATGTAAAACCTAAGTTTAGCATCATGGTGGTATAGTGAGAGAAATATCACTCCATTGATCCTGGAGGAAAAAAAAATAGTAAGAATAATGGAAATTAGGAAGAAAAAGTTAAAACAATCTAATAAAAAATATTGTTCCATTTTTCTTTCACAAGGTCTGTAAAATAGGCTAATGTGGTGGTAGTAGCCAAAAATTTGAATAAAAATAACAATAGATAACTTTTATTTTATTTTATTTTTTTTTGCGGTACGTGGGCCTCCCACTGTTGCAGCCTCTCCCGTTGCGGAGCACAGTCTCCGGACACGCAGGCTCAACGGCCATGGCTCATGGGCCCAGCCACTCCGCGGCATGTGGGATCTTCCCGGACCGAGTCATGAGCCCATGTCCCCTGCATTGGCAAGCAGACTCTCAACCACTGCACCACTAGGGAAGCCCCAATAGATAACTTTTAATAAGAGATTGTTATATCCATCTACACTATGCCCTTGACAATTTTTGGCTTGCAGTGGGCAAGTCACCCAGTTTACACAGTAGGCTTTTACTTTAAGGCTAGGATTTTAAAGGTCCCCTCCCATTCTCTGGCACATCAGGCTCCATGGAACAATGAGTAAGGTGTCTGGGCAACGGAATGTGTGAATCTGGAGTTTCTGTCCTTTCTAGACCATGCACCTGGTACTGTGGAATTTAGAATTCCCTTTCTACATGATTTTATCATGCTGCTTCACCTTATGTGGGCTTTTTGCTGATCCACATTCTAAAAGGTGGACTATGCTTCCAGTGTGTACACCCATAGACCTGGATGGTGGCTGAGGATAGCTAAAGGCTGGCTGCTTTAGGAGATGGGGCTGAGAAAATAGAGCTTGGATGCATGGGCTGGTATGTCCACACCCATGCCCTTTAGGCCTCTCCTGTTTTGAGGGTAGAGCAAGGTGTGGAAAGAACTGTAGGGCAAGTCATGGTTCAGGGGCCTAAATTTATACTTGTGCCAAATACCAAAAAATAAAGGCTATTCCAATTTGTTAAGTTAGAGTTTATCCCAGAGGACTGGAAACCAGAGCTCCTCCTCTTATCTAGTATGCCACATTATTTTGTGATATATTCACAATGAGCTAGAACTCACTTTGTGTTTATTTTGGAGGCATCAATCACATCCTAACAGTGCTATCAAACAAACAAAATAATAAAGCATAATGTCCAGAAAATTTTAGTGGAATTGTAAGGGACATATGAAATAACCAGCATATTTAGACAGTAAAAGACAGAATATTCTGTAGCATATCTAATCTTGGTTGTACTTAATAATAATTCAGATTTGTCTAGTTGAACCTGATATTATATTAGAATTGGTTGATTTATACTCAGCAATTTTTATTACATGGTATGCGTGTGTCTCAGATGATGAGGAAGAATGAAGTATGATTGCCTGTGGAGTAGGATTGAAATAATGTGTGTAATGAACCAGATGTGATAACATGGTGAATCCTAGCCAGCCCTAGGAACAATAGACAAATATTTGTTGCTCCTAGGAAGAGAGTTGTAATAATTGTACCTTTTACTGATAGAATATACAGGGGATTGTTGAAATTTTGGCAAAATAATCCCAAATGACATCCCATATCAATGAGAAGCATTATTTGAAAGGCCAGAAACGATTTGAAAGAATGCAAATTTACTACTACTGCAACTACTGCTACTACTACTGCTATTATTTTGAAATTTTGCTGGTTCGGAATGCAAAAGGAAGTCATTCTTCCAGAGGAGTAACACTGATGGACATGGAAAACTACAGTTGGAAGATGAAAACATCTAGGAGAAGAGGATGGTGGATAATATAAGATGGAGATCAGGGGTATCCACACATAAGACTCATACAAGGAAACATATTCTAAAGACTCCCTAAGACAACTGGAGTGAGAACTATTAATGTGTGAGATCCTTTGCTTTATAAATAGAAGGTCAAAAGTTTCCTTATTGTCGCTGATGTGCTTCATTATTACTCACATAAGAAGAGATATGTGTGTTTCACAGATGAGGGGCTGGATCTATTCCGTATGGCTCTAAAAGATGAGGCTGGCACTGAATAATGGATATTACTAAAAGGCCTTGGTAAAAGTGATATTTTGTTTTCTAATGATTAGAGCTGTTTCAAAAAGATCATTAATAGTAAGTAAATCAATAAAACCACTTGACATGGACTTTATAAAGACCATCCAGATGAAAACACAGAATAAATACTGATGCCTTTAATAAAAGGCTTTGATTTTAGCAGGAAGCTTTAAATTCTGTGTTCTTAACACATCCAAAGACAATGAAAAGAAGGTAGACATAGGACAGATTCTGAGGATTTAAGTAAATATGAGTAGAAATCAACAATTCAATTTGATAAGACTTTTATTTTCTTTTTTTATTAGTTTCTGCTTTATAACAAAGTGAATCAGTCATACATATACATCTGTTCCCATATCCCTTCCCTCTTACATCTCCCTCCCTCCCTCCGACCCTACCTATCCCACCCCTCCAGTCGGTCACAAAGCACCGAGCTGATCTCCCTGCGCTATGCGGCTGCTTCCCACTATCTATCTACCTTACGTTTGGTAATTTATATAGGTCCATGCCTCTCTCTCGCTTTGTCACAGCTTACCCTTCACCCTCCCCATATCCTCAAGTCCATTCTCAAGTAGGTCTGTGTCTTTATTCCTGTTTAACCCCTAAGTAATTCATGACATTTTTTTTCTAAAATTCCATATATATGTGTCAGCATACAGTATTTGTCTTTCTCTTTCTGACTTACTTCACTCTGTATGATAGACTCTAGGACTATCCACCTCATTACAAATAGCTCAATTTCGTTTCTTCTTATGGCTGAGTAATATTCCACTGTATATATGTGCCACATCTTCTTTATCCATTCATCCGATGATGGACACTTAAGTTGTTTCCATCTCTGGGCTATTGTGAATAGAGCTGCAATGAACATTTTGGTACACGTCTCTTTTTGAATTATGGTTTTCTCAGGGTATAAGCCTAGTAGTGGGATTGCTGGGTCATATGGTAGTTCTATTTGTAGATTTTTAAGGAACCTCCATACTGTTCTCCATAGAGGCTGTAGCAATTCACATTCCCACCAGCAGTGCAAGAGTGTTCCCTTTTCTCCACACCCTCTCCAGCATTTATTGTTTCTAGATTTTTGATGATGGCCCTTCTGACTGGTGTGAGATGATATCTCATTGTAGTTTTGATTTGCATTTCTCTAATGATTAATGATGTTGAGCATTCTTTCATGTGTTTGTTGGCAGTCTGTATATCCTCTTTGGAGAAATGTCTATTTAGGTCTTCCACCCATTTTTGGAATGGGTTGTTTGTTTTTTTGCTACTGAGCTGCATGAGCTGCTTATAAATTTTGGAGATTAATCCTTGTCAGTTGCTTCATTTGCAAATATTTTCTCCCATTCTGAGGGTTGTCTTTTGGTCTTGTTTATGGTTTCCTTTGCTGTGCAAAAGCTTTGAAGTTTCATTAGGTCCCGCTTGTTTACTTTGGTTTTTATTTCCATTTTTCTAGGAGGTGGGTCCAAAAGGTTCATGCTGTGATTTATGTCATAGAGTGTTCTGCCTATGTTTTCCTCTAAGAGTTTGATAGTGTCTGGCCTTACATTTAGGTCTTTAATCCATTTTGAGCTTATTTTTGTGTATGGTGTTAGGGAGTGATCTAATCTCATACTTTTACAAGTCCCTGTCCAGTTTTCCCAGCACCACTTATTGAAGAGGCTGTCCTTTCTCCACTGTACATTCCTGCCACCTTTATCAAAGATAAGTTGACCATATCTGCGTGGGTATATCTCTGGGCTTTCTATCCTGTTCTATTGATCTATCTTTCTGTTTTTGTGCCAGTACCACAGTGTCTTGATTACTATAGCTTTGTAGTATAGTCTGAAGTCAGGGAGCCTGATTCCTCCAGCTCCATTTTTCGTTCTCAAGGTTGCTTTGGCTATTCGGGGTCTTTTGTTTTTCCAAACAAATTGAGAAATATTCTGTTCTAGTTCTGTAAAAAATGCCAGTGGTAGTTTGATAGGGATTGCATTGAATCTGTAGATTGCTTTGGGTAGTATAGTTATTTTCACAATATTGATTCTTCCAATCCAGGAATATGGTATATCTCTCCATCTATTTGTATCATCTTTAATTTCTTTCTTCAGTGTCTTATAATTTTCTGCATACAAGTCTTTTGTCTCCTTAGGTAGATTAATTTCTAGATATTTTATTCTTTTTTTTTGCAGTGGTAAATGGGAGTGTTTTCTTGATTTCACTTTCAGATATTTCATCATTAGTGTACAGGAATGGCAGAGATTTCTGTGCATTAATTTTGTATCCTGCTACTTTACCAAATTTATTGATTAGCTCTAGTAGTTTTCTGGTAGCATCTTTTGGATTCTCTATGTATAGTTTCATGTCATCTGCAAACAGTGACAGCTTTACTTCTTTTCCAATTTGGATTCCTTTTATTTCCTTTTCTTCTCTGATTGCTGTGGCTAAAACTTCCAAAACTATGTTGAATAAGAGTGGTGAGAGTGGGCAACCTTGTCTTCTTCCTGATCTTAGTGGAAATGGTTTTAGTTTTTCACCATTGAGGATGATGTTGGCTGTGTTTGTCATATATGGCCTTTTTTATGTTGAGGAAAGTTCCCTCTATGCCTATTTTCTGCAGGGTTTTTATCATAAATGGGTGTTGAATTTTGTCGAAAGCTTTCTCTGCATCTATTGAGATGATCATATGGTTTTTCTCCTTCAATTTGTTAATATGGTGTGTCACTGTGATTTGTGTATATTGAACAATCCTTGCATTCCTGGAATAAAACCCACTTGATCATGGTGTGTGATCCTTTTAATGTGTTGTTGGATTCTGTTTTCTAGTATTTTGTTGAGGATTTTTGAATCTATGTTCGTCAGTGATATTGGCCTGTAGTTTTCTTTCTTTGTGACATCCTTGTCTGGTTTTGGTATCAAGGTGATGGTGGCCTCGTAGAATGAGTTTGGGAGTGTTCCTCCCTCTGCTATATTTTGGAAGAGTTTGAGAAGGATAGGTGTTAGCTCTTCTCTAAATTTTTGATAGAATTCGCCTGTGAAGCCATCTGGTCCTGGGCTTTTGTTTGTTGGAAGATTTTTAATCACAGTTTCAATTTCAGTGCTTGTGATTGGTCTATTCATATTTTCTATTTCTTCCTGATTCAGTCTTGGCAGTTTGTGCATTTCTAAGAATTTGTCCATTTCTTCCAGGTTGTCCAATTATTGGCATACAGTTGCTTGTAGTAATCTCTCGTGATCTTTTGTATTTCTGCAGCGTCAGTTGTTACTTCTCTTTTTTCATTTCTGATTCTATTGATTTGAGTCTACTCCCTTTTTTTGTTGATGAGACTGGTTAATGGTTTATCAATTATGTTTATCTTCTCAAAGAACCAGCTTTTAGTTTTATTGATCTTTGCTATCGTTTCCTTCATTTCTTTTTCATTTATTTCTGATCTGATCTTTATGATTTCTTTCCTTCTGCTAACTGTGGGGGATTTTTGTTCTTCTTTCTCTAATTGCTTTAGGTACAGGGTCAGGTTGTTTACTCGAGATGTTTCCTGTTTCTTAAGGTAGGATTATAGTGCTATAAACTTCCCCCTTAGAACTGCTTTTGCTGCCTCCCATAGGTTTTGGGTCATCATAGCTCCATTTTAATTTTTTCTAGGTATTTTTTAATTTCCTCTTTGATTTTTTCAGTGATCACTTTGTTATTAATTAGTGTGTTGTTTAGCCTCCATGTGGTTGTATTTTTTACAGATCTTTTCCTGTAATTGATGTCTAGTCTCATAGCATTGTGGTCGGAAAAGATACTTGATACAATTTCAATTTTCTTAAATTTACCAAGGCTTGATTTGTGGCCCAGGATATGATCTGTCCTGGAGAATATTCCATGAGCACTTGAAAAAAATGTGTATTCTGTTGTTTTTGGATGGAATGTCCTATAAATATCAATTAAGTCCATCTTGTTTAAGATATCATTTAAAGCTTGTGTTTCCGTATTTATTTTCATTTTGGATGATCTGTCCATTGGTGAAAGTGGGGTGTTGAAGTCCCCTAATATGAGTGTGTTACTGTCGATTTCCCCTTTTATGGCTGTTAGTATTTCCCTTATGTATTGAGGTGCTCCTATATTGGGTGCATAAGTATTTATAATTTTTATATCTTCTTCTTGGATCAATCCCTTGATCATTATGTAGTGTCCTTTTTTGTCTCTTCTAATAGTCTTTATTTTAAAGTCTATTTTGTCTGATATAAGAATTGCTACTCCAGCTTTCCTTTGATTTCCATTTGCATGGAATATCTTTTTCCATCCCCTTACTTTGAATCTGTGTGTGTCTCTAGGTCTGATGTTGGTTTCTTGTAGACAGCGTTTATATGGGTCTTGTTTTTGTATCCATTCAGCCAATCTGTGTCTTTTGGTGGGAGCATTTAGTCCATTTACATTTAAGGTAATTATCGATATGTATGTTCCTATTCTCATTTCCTTAATTGTTTTGGGTTCGTTATTGTAGGTCTTTTCCTTCTGTTGTGTTTCTTGTCTAGAGAAGTTCCTTTAGTATTTGTTGTAAAGCTGGTTTGGTGGTGCTGAACTCTCTCAGCTTTTGCTTGTCTGTGAAGTTTTTAATTTCTCCATCAAATCTGAATGTGATCCTTGCTGGGTAGAGAAATGTTGGTTGAAGGCTTTGCTCCTTCATCACTTTCAATATGTCTTGCCACTCCCTTCTGGCTTGTAGAGTTTCTGCTGAGAGATCAGCTGTTAACCTGATGGGGATTCCCGTGTGTGTTATTTGTTGTTTTTCCCTTGCTGCTTTTAATATGTTTTCTTTGTGTTTAATTTTTGACAGTTTGATTAATATGTGTCTTGGTGTATTTCTTCTTGGATTTATTCTGTATGGGACTCTCTGTGCCTCCTGGACTTGATTAACTATTTCCTTTCCCATATTAGGGAAGTTTTCAACTATAATCTCTTCAAATATTTTCTCAGTCCCCCTCTTTTTCTCTTCTTCTTCTGGAACCCCTATAATTTGAATTTTGGTGCATTTAATATTGTCCCAGAGGTCTCTGAGACTGTCCTCAGTTCTTTTCATTTTTTTTCTTTATTCTGCTTTGCATCAGTTATTTCCACTATTTTATCTTCCACATCACTTATCCATTCTTCTGTCTCAGTTGTTCTGCTATTCATCCCATCTAGAGTATTTTTCATTTCATTTATTGTGTTTTTCATTGTTGCTTGATTCATCTTTAGTTCTTCTAGGTCCTTGTTAACTGTTTCTTGCATTTTGTCTATTCTATTTCCAAGATTTTGGATCATCTTTACTATCATTTTTCTGAATTCTTTTTCAGGTAGACTGCCTATTTCCTCTTCATTTGTTATGTCTGTTGGGTTTTTAGCTTGCTCCTTCACCTGCTGTGTGTTTTTCTGTCTTCTCATTTTGTTTATCTTACTGTGTTTGGGGTCTCCTTTTTGCAGGCTGCAGGTTCATAGTTCCCGTTGTTTTTGGTGACTGTCCCCAGTGGCTAAGGTTGTTTCAGTGGGTTGTATAGGCTTCCTGGTGGAGGGGACTAGTGCCTCTGTTCTGGTGGATGAGGCTCGATCTTGTCTTTCTGGTGGAGAGGTCCACATCTGGTGGTGTGTTTTGGGGTGTCTGTGGCCTTATTATGTTTTTAGGCAGCCTCTCTGCTAATGGGTGGGGTTGTGTTCCTGTCTTGCTAGTTGCTTGGCATATGGTGGCCAGCACTCTAGCTTGCTGGTCGTTAAGTGAAGCTGGGTGCTGGTGTTGAGATGGAGATCTATGGGAGATTTTTGCCATTTGATATTATGTGGAGCTGGGAGGTCTCTTGTGGACCAGTGTCCTGAAGTTGACTCTCCCACCTCAGAGGCACAGCACTGACTCCTTGCTGTAGCACCAAGAGCCTTTCATCTACCCGGCTCAGAATAAAAGGGAGAAAAATTAGAAAGAAAGAATTAGTGGAAGAAAGAAAGGAAGGGAGGAAAGAAGGAGGGAAGGAAGGATGGAAGGAAGGAAGGAAGGAAGAAAGAAAGAAAGAAAGAAAGAAAGAATGAAAGGGAAGGGAGGGGAGAGGGAGGGAGGGAGTAAGGAGGGAAGGTAGGAAAAAGGGAAAGAGAGAAGATAAAGTAAAATTTAATAAAGTATGATAAAATGTAATAGCGTTATTAAAATTAAAAATTATTTAAAAAATTAAAAACAAAACCAAACAAACAAACAAAAATGGACGGATAGAACCTTGTGACAAATGGTGGAAGCAAAGCTATATAGACAAAATCTCACTCAGAGGCATACAAATACACTATCAAAAAAAGAGAAAAAGGGGAAAAAACTCATAAATCTTGCTCTCAAAGTCCACCTCCTCAATTTGGGATAATTCATTGTAAAAATAGGAAAAGGGGAAAATATCATTGATCTTGTTCTCAAAGTCTACCTCCTCAATTTGGGATGATTTGTTGTCTATTCATGTATTCCACAGATGCAGGGTACATCAAGTTGATTGTGGAGCTTTAATCTGCTGCTTCTGTGGCTGCTGGGAGAGATTTTCCTTTCTCTTCTCTATTCTCACAGCTTCCAGGTCTCAGCTTTGGATTTGGCCCCACCTCTGTGTGTAGGTCACCAGAGGGCATCTGTTCTTCATTCAGATATGATGGGTTTAAAGGAGCAGCTGCTTCGGGGGCTCTGGCTCACTCAGGCCTGAGGGAGGGAGGGGTATGGAGTGCGGGGCGTGCCTGCGGTGGCAGAGGCTGGCGTGATGTTGCACAAGCCCGAGGTGCACCATGTGCTCTCCTGGGGAAGCCGTCCCTGGATCCCGGGACCCTGGCAGTGGCGGGCTGCACAGTCTCCCCAGAAAGGTGGCGTGGACAGTGACCTTCGCTCGCACACAGGCCTCTTGGCAGTGGCAGCAGCAGCCCCAGTGTCCCACGCCCCTCTCTGGGGTCCGTGCTTTTAGCCACGGCTCGTGCCCATCTCTGGAGCTCCTTTAAGCAGCACTCTTAATCCCCTCTCCTTTTGCACCAGGAAACAAAGAGGGAAGAAAAGGTCTCTTGCCTCTTAGGCAGCTCCAGAGTTTTTCCCGGACTCCCTCCCGGCCAGCCGTGGTGCACTAACCCCTTCAGGCTCTCTTCCCATCGCCAGCCCCAGTCCTCTCCCTGCGCTCCGACTGAAACCCGAAACCCGAGCCTCAGCTCCCAGCCCTGGCCGCCCCGGTGGCCGTGCAGACAAGCCTCTGGGGCTGGTGAGTGCCAGTCAGAACCGATCCTCTGTGCAGCAATCTCTCCGCTTTGCCCTCCGCACCCCTGTGGCTGCGCTCTCCTCCACGGCTCCGAAGCTTTCCCCCTCCACCACCCACAGTCTCCGCCCACGAAGGGGCTCCTAGTGTGTGGAAACCTTTCCTCCTTCATGGCTCCCTCCCACTGGTGCAGGTCCCGTCCCTATCCTTTTGTCTCTATTCTTTTTTCTTTTGCCCTACCCAGGTACATGAGGAGTTTCTTGCCTTTTGGGGGGTCTGAGGTCTTCTGCCATCGTTCAGTAGGTGTTGTGTAGGAGTTGTTCCACGTGTAGATGAATTTCTGATGTATCTGTGTGGAGGAAGGAGATCTACGCGTCTTACTCTTCTGCCATCTTCCCCCAGCTCCCCAGACATATTTCTGATAGGCCTTTTTTAAAAGTGTTTATTTAAAAATTATTTTATAAAATGTTAGCTCCTTCAGGAACATCAAGAACTGCAGTATATCTAGCTCATTTTGTTTCTTATTTGGAAGTTCGCCAATGTCTCTATCCATATACATTTTTTTATAAATCTCAATAACAGTCGTTCAAGAGAGTAAAAAGACAGTGTATTAATCTGATAGCAAACACACAATCCCCTGATGCATGTGTATACACACTAATTGGGATATAGTTGAAATTTCATTAGGAAAGAAAGTGTTTTCTAAATAAGGTGATGGGTAAATGGTGGTAAATGAATGTGTGCACATTATATATACTTGAGGGCTAATATTTGAAGAGGTGGCAGGTCACCTAGCCAAGATTTTCATTAGTCATAGCATATTCATCTAATAGCAAGGTTGGCATTTAACCTACACTTTAAATTAGGAGTCATTTTTTTCCCTAGTTTCTTTTCTGGTCTGGTCTCTTATGAGTCTGTGCATGTACATTTACCTGTGTGTATATGGTCAACATAGGCATGAATAGGTGTGTCTATACAGTATTGGGGGAATGACATTGGGGTGAAGAGAGAAGAATGTTTCTACTTTCTGTGATTAGGATTCTTTCTGGTGTCTGGAGAATCTGTTAAATTTGATATCTCTTCTTTTCTAGAATAAATAATAAAACTGCTAGGAATGAAATATTTTTATTTGATGAAAATGAGAGCTTACTTCTCTATATAAATGTAGTTTATAAATCAACTTCTTTCTATCTGATATTCTCCTTAATCCATTGCATTTACCTTTACTATAAAAGAGGGAAAAGTGAAAATTCATGATTGCTTCCTAAACCAAATTTTTGTTCTAGTATCAAAGTCTTACCATTCAAACAAGTATGTGGTAATTACTCTGTCCTTTTCATAATTATCTAAATGGCATTAGAAAAAAATAAGACTTTTTCTTCCTGAGTAAAATTATGGTCTGTTTTACTCCAAGTTTTCACAGAAAGTTTTGCATGTGTGAGTCAGCTCCTCAGAGCAAATCTCATTTACAATTCATGACATCTTTTCATCCCAATTATTTAGTTTCATTTCCTTTACGTTTTATTTCTTTTAACTTTTAGACTCACATTCATTTAGCCCAAATTTCTATAATCTTGTTCTCCCCTTGCTGAAAATCCTCCATGTACCTGAGACGACTTTATTTATTTTTTCTTTTGTGAGTTTGTTAAACTTAGATATGGATCTGAAGTATGAGTCTACCAAGGAGGGAGAAGCAAAACTTTCATAAAGCTAACATATTTGCATTATATCATAGGTATTCAGGTTAATTCTTACAACGATTCTTTTTGAATTGCTATGTCAACAATTTGACAATTTTTAATATTTACAGTCCTATTTTACTTCAAATAAACATGTATGGGAAGTGATTCTAATTTTTTCATTCTTTTGATGTTAGGCATTATTTATCCTTATATTCTGCCATTTATTTTGAATGACTACATGCATTCTTGTCTTCAGTTGTGAGTAGCAAGGTAAGTTGTAATACTGTTAGATTTTTAACTTTGTTTTTACAAGCCTATATTTTAAAAAGAGTTTGAGCCATATGTATGCTTAAGAAAATAAAATGCCTTTTTGTTTCTTGGATCAAAAATAAACTCTGCTGATTCTACTTACCCAACTTTCCCTCCCACCATTCTAAGGTTCTTATCCTTTTCAATCAAAACAGCACTTCACATTCCTATGCACATAGCAGATCTCTCCTTCCCTGGAGAATTTCCTGATTCCCTCTTGTTTCTTTCCAAAATTACTAATTCAAGTATATGGATCTCTTACCACAGTCTCCTCTTCTTCCAATCCCCTTTTCAACCACTGCACCAGGGCTGTTCTTCAATTTAGAAGAACTATCCTCCTAATGATGCATCTGTTTTGTTGTTACCCTTCACATGTATTCACTCCCTTCTTTATACAGCTTGTATTTGATTATTCAAGATATCAATAACACTCTTATTAATGCTTTATTTTCCCTTTATGCACCCACTGGCAAGAACCCTACTATCTGTTTCCTGGGCTCTTGCCTTTGAACTACCAAACATGGCTGAAACTTGCTAAGTGGCAGATCTAGATGACTATAAATTCATGATCTCCAACTTCAAAGTCTCAAATCTGTTGATCTTTTTGTTTCCTCAAAAACTTTATTTCTCACTCTATGGAAGAGTGTAAGCTTCAAAATACTTCAGCGCTTTTCTCCCCTCCAATTTCCCCTTCATCCTATGTCTTACATACCAAAGGCAAATTCTTTTCTTCTCAATGAAATTAGAAGTACCACTCTGGAGCTTTCTCATCTTTAATTACCAGATCTCAGGACTTGCCTGCATTCCTTATGTAAATGAACTATCTTGTTGACATCCCCACGTGGGTGTTTTACAGACATCTCACAGTTATCGTGTTCAAGATCAATCTCTTAAACACCCCTCCCTTCACTCATTGCTCTTTTAGTATTCCCCATCTCAGATGAAAACAACAGCATCTTTCTAGTTGCCCAAGTCTGAAACTTGAGAATCAGCTCTGGCTTCTTCTTCTTCCTTGACCCAGTTTTCAATTTATAACCAAGTCTTGTAGACTTAAGTATTTAAGATATCTTTTAACACTGTCTTCTATGTTACAAGTTTTACAAATGCATAAAATACAGGAATACCTTTCATTTTACATTACAAAACAATCATTGTCATTATGTGTTCATTAACTATCATATTTTTCTCCAAGTGAGCTGTCTTTCTAATAGCTTATTTTTCTAAATTACTTTTTTTACATTTCTCTTGCATCATCTAAAATCTGTATTTATATAGTCAGTATTTAACAGATTCTTGGCTTGGCCTAAAAGATATAATTAATGAGATGTTATCATGCCTTCCGATCATAATTATGATTTTTAATTGGACATGGTGCTTCTCCCTTGATATTTGTGACACAACAGAAAATGTATGTGTATAACCTTAAATATAAATAACCATATCAAATTAAAATTGATCTTCATTTATATTGCTAAGACATACCAGTGATAATATTTAAGACTTTAATGTGGCCACTTAATGGAGACTTTGTCATTTACTTCAGCACTCTATTTTTGTAGCCTCTTGATATTTATAGTACAAGTCTATTATCTTAAATATCAGCTGCTAAAATCACATTGTAAATTAAGTAGCCTTTTCTTTCAAAACAATAATTAGCTCATAGTAAATCTTGACCTTAAAGAAATATTTGGATTTAGTTCAAAGTAATAGGATTTTAGAAACTGTCTTCCATTCTAATTCCATATGAAACATTAGCAAAGAAGATGGGGCGCTACATTTATTACTGAGTTTATTATGGATGTAAGTATGTAAGGAATTGTCTACTTTAAATATCAAAATGAATATTTTGGAGAAATTTAAGTATGTGAATGCCACCAAAACTACTTATAACTAATACATGTCTGTCCAGATAGATGGTGGTAGTGTGCACTGCAAATTTAGTTCAGCAATGGGTCCAAGCAAGTTATTTATTTTCCATTTCTTCAGCTTTTTCTTGTCACAGGGATAAGAGTGATGACTACCAAGTTCTTTACAGTTGGAGTTGAAACCCTCTGTATTTTTGATTGAGGGAAAGATTTTGTCATTGCTATTATTTACAATTATTAAACTAACCACCATCTAAAAATGGACTGAAATAGAGAGAAGCAGCAAACCAAGAAAACAAAAAAGATGACAGAGAAAACCTAGACAGGGGCTATTCAAGACTGATTACAGTGGAAAGGAAAAGGGGTAGATTAGAAAAGGAGTAGAGTGTATGATACATCTACTTCAAGGCAGTAAAAACTATGAACATATTTTTAAAAATATGTTAGAGGTATTCAACAATAAATTGTATTGTCCTAAGATTGATTCTCTACCTTCTTCCATCTGATTCTGTGCACCAAGGAGCTGACTTCTTTGGGATGCTTCAAGTCCCTTTGCATTTTTGTTCCTGGTTGAGTTCAGCCAACAGGAGGTAAGAGATAAGAATTGAAGTGGAGGTGAGGAAAGTAAAGCTGAGGTATTTCTTCCTTTGAGTTTCCTCCTGCAGAACCTTTTATAAAAGGTGACATTCCTGTTTTATAACCCCTCTCTCACAATTTCATTACACATTCTCCTTTCCAGCTTCTGATAACACCCTTTTCCCTTACCCCCTCAGGTCTTGGAGTGATAAGAGCCAGCTGCATATTCCTATGTCCAGGGTGCTCCTTGTTGATTCTTTAACCCTGCTATGTCCCTCTGTTTTATTCATTTTAATTTCTCTTTTTGAGTGTACCCTGTGTTTCTTGCTGGGACCATGACTAATCAAATAGCACCTAGCTAAGTTTCTACCATGAAAAGAAAAAAGCAATCAATAAATGTTATATTTGTTTTATCTGTTATATGAGGGAGAGAAGGACTGAGAAGAGTAACAAAGGGTTGGGCTTTAGAATTCTCGTGCCATGACCATAAGAAGTTCAATACCTAAGTTGTCAGAAATATAAGAAAGTTTGGATAATGAGTTCAGTGTGGGACATGATGACAAATTTAATAGACAAGAAGTTGATGTAACATATAGCTGAAAATGTTTGATAGGCTGTTGGAAATACAGGCTGAAGAAGTGATTTGAAATTTATATTTTGGATTAACTCAAAGTAATAATAGATGAGAGACTGTGCATAGTAAAAGGAAACCAAGAAGAACTGAGAAAGTAATGCCATGTTTGGAGTGGTTAGAGGGAAATTAAGAGCCCAATGTGCAGACAGGGTGGGAAGGTAGGAATGTGAAGGTTGGCGGTTCCATGTCAGAAGACAAAAAAGGAAAGTTTCGTTTATTTTTAAAATATATTGGTCTATGGTTTAAATGTTGCTAAAATTTTGAGAATATCAAAGACCAAGAGGATTTTGAATGTAACATTTAACAATGAATTTTCAAAGAATAGTATTTCTCTGAAATACTATTTTCAAAGAATAGTATTTCTCAATCTTCCTACCAAAATACCCCAATAACAAAGGAAAACAAAGCTATTTGGGCATGGAGATAGGGGTAAAAAGTGGTGATATTATGATATACTCCATCTTATTCTATTATTAATTTTGTAAAAATATTTCACATTTTTTATTTGGAAATATATATTTTATTTTATATGAAAATAATATTTTTACCTACTGTATTTGTTTCCTAGGATATCCATAACAAATTACCACAAACTGGGTGACTTAACAGAAATATATTCTCTCACATTTCTGGTGGTAAGCAGTTGGAAATCAAGGTGTTGGCAGGAATGGTTCCTTCTGAAGGCTCTGGGAGAGAAACCATCCCATGCCTTTCTCCCAGCTTCTGGTTGTTGCTGGCAGTCCTTGGCTTATAGATGTGTCACTCCAATCTGTTTCCATCTTCACATTGCCTTCTTATCTGTGTCTCCCTGGTTATTAGGTCTTGGTATATTTACAATCTACCCTAATCTAGTCGTGTCTCATCTTAACCTAATTATATCTAAAAAGACATAAATCCCAAATAAGGTAGACATGGATTTTAGGGGATTATTTACTAAACCCACTACAACTGCTTAATTAAAATAACTTTTCTGCAGAAAAACACCTTTACATAAATTTAATGCTCTAACACAATTTACCATTTTTATTTAATCAATGACTTAATGTAAGCCCAAGAGAAATGTTTATGAATACTTCAGTAGGATAATCCCAGCTATCATTTATATGAAGGGAGATGAACTAGGACGGCTTATATGAGCCAGATTTCAAAGGGTTGAGGGATAAGTATAACAAAGTATTGAGTTAGAGGAGACCAGTCTAGTGCTCTTGGTCTGTGGCTTTGACAGAGGAAGGATGAGAGTAGGATGAATAGATCAATGGCTTTGTAAAGATAAAGGAAGGGTACTTTTTGGAGGTGAGACCTAAGAATATTTTTAGGAAGAATGGAGGTATTCAGTAGAAAGAAGTGTTTTCAAACTAAAATGAAATTGATAATATCTCAAAAAAAAAAAAAAAAAACAGAAGGAGGCACATCAGAATAAGAACTTTTGTTCTTATAAAGAGACCTTGAGCCCTTGGCAAAGGAGCTTCACTTCAGAGATGAAAGGAGGAAGCATATAGAGTCACTGTGGTAAAGAGAAGGGATGTGAGGGGAGATCCATTCAATATTATTTTGTGGAAGCTTGGATGCCAACTTTTTGAAAAATTATAAACAGTTGTCCTTAAAAAACTCATCTGCTGTAATCATTTATGACTTACTCCAGGCCACCCTGCTGAGTGAAAGCAAACAAAAGCAAAAAACATGGCATTTTGAATTAAATAGTGGATTTTGTTGACTTGTTTGAAGAAAAATGGTCAAATATCTGTACCATGTTTTCTTTAATGTTTAAAATTTTGAGACATTTACTAATTTGAAGGAAAAAAATAATTCCTCTGAATCTTTAAGGGAATGTAGTCATTATAGGCTCCCAGCTGCAAACTTTCTCTTTGATTAACGGCAAATAGGGTTCTTGTTTAGGGCCTGTAAAGCAATTCTAATGATCTGAATAAGCCCGGAGGCCCTTCAAAGGCTTTATGAGGAAAATTAATTGAAGATTCACTGTCCTTGGAATTTACTGGTATTGGCACTTAAGAGCTCAGACAAATTCTCCCTCATATGTTACTAAATTACTGGGGCATTTTAGCACTTTTCTCTCCAGTTATTGTTCTTATGTCCCCACAATTATATCCCTATTTATATAATTCCACACACTACCCATGTCTACCTATTTGCTATTTAATCCATAGGAATTCTGAAGTATTATACATTTAACTTTACCATTTTGCTGTCTGTATTATCACACAGTATTCGTTGTTAACTGGCAGTTGTTCTTTTCTGATTTAATTATATGGTTCCAAGCTGGGATTCTCTTAAGGAGAATCAGCTTGGCATTACAAAGAGAAATGAAGATACTTGTACACATGGGAGATACACACAGTATCATTCAGAAGGTAATGTTGTTATGTGCTTTCTCGCTCTTGCCTTCTTGTCTCAAGTTATTGAAATTTAAAGACTAGAATAAGATAAAGAACTGCTGCTCCTCACAAATTAATTTACTATGAACATTTTGTAGATCTGTTTTCATTAACTGAAGCCCCTACATAAATTTTGCTTTTTATTGAGCACTCTGTAGCCATGAAAAGATCCACTTCATTCAAACCACACTTTGCACCAGAATTTAAGGCAGCCACGTTAACCCAAAGACTACAAAACAGTCATGTATTAAAATAATTACCACACCCTAAGCAAAATGATCAGTACTGCTCTATTTATGTATTTGTCTAGATGCGTGCATTTTTCTATTATGAGATATATTGAGGTGACAAAGGCATTGAAATGATAAGGGGGCAGGTCATAGGCTCAAACCTGTAGTGTATATATTACAACTCATTTTCTTGGTAAAAGGGAATGCATTTGAGTAGGCAAAAGACTAACGGGCACAGTACGGCTGAAGATATCTTGAAGGAGTGCTGGGCTCAGATCTGCGTAAATTCATTGACTGAAGAGAAGCAGAGAGTGGAACTTGGATAGTTGATCTCCTGTGTGCCCAGTTCAAAGGCTGAAAAGGATGTCTGTGTGAAGGTATACTGTTAGCCTTTGGCGATCAGGAGCTCTACCACCAGGGCCATTCAGGAGGTGAACAGAATTTTTTTAAATATCATTCAGTAGTTTGTCAGATTTAGATTCAACACAATTTAAATCTACACATCTATTGGAAACCACTTTACACATTTTCCAGCATGTGACCTACATTTCCAGTTTCTGTCTCAAGACTTTCAAGTAGAATGTGTTTTGCATGACCTTTCTCATTTCGATAAAGGCCATTTAAGAATCAGGCTGATTTCTGCCTAATCAGCAGGGATGTTGAGAACTCACTCCTGCAGTTTCTGCTGACACTTATTTACAGGATTTGCTGATGGTAGATAAGCAGACATGAGGATGTGAAAACTCACGGGTGGGAGTTAGGAGAGTGGATAACAAGGCAGATACACTATCTAGTTAATTTCAGTGAGAACCCAAACTTTAAAGTGAAAGGAAACATTGAACTAGGGTTGTAGAAGATAGAAGATGTGAAGGCTCATGCAGTTTCAAAACTAAGTCTTTGACTGGTCCACATTAGAGGATTTTACACTTAACCATGCAGATTCTTTGCCTGTAGAAGACACACTATAAGAAAATACACATTTTTAAAGCAAATATATCTGTGTGTTTCTCCATTTATCTGTGAGTTTGATATTCATGTCATAGATTCCTATTGTTAACAGATTTTTAATCTCCTGTAAATGTTAGGGAAGATATGCCTATTACATACTTAAAGTTTTTTATTTATAAATTCATTTTTTCTTTATATATTGGTCTTTCAAATCAACAAAAGCTTTATTTTTCTTTATTTGAGAAAGTGTTAGATATGTACACGAGAAATAGGAAAGTATACTGAAGGCCCATGTGCCATTCTCACAGATTTAGCAGTTCTTCACCTTCTTCGAACTTTATCTTTCAGATGCACCTTTTTTGTTGGAAGTATGTCAAAACAAGTCAAGTCATATCATTCATAATCCTTCATATATATATCCTAATGATAATGACTATTTCTAGACAAAAACTTACCATTATCATACCAAAATAGGTAGATAGTAGTTATCAAATATCTAGTCCATATTAAAAATGTCCTGTCTCAAATATGAATTTTACAGTTGCTTACATAGCACACATCATACAAATTCTACATTGCTATACTGCATTTGTTATTATTTCAAAGTCTGTCTCTTTTGTATTCTGGAGAAGGCTGTGTGTATATTTGTATACTGACATGTACACATAATTTTAGAAACCATGTCATTTATACTGTAGAATATCCCACATTCTGTATATGCCTGGTTGCTTTGGCATGGTGTATTAAACTTATTCCTCCAACCCTGTGTTTGCTATAAACTAGATGTTTGATTTGATTCAGGATCTTGTTTAACTTTGGGAGTCAATGATGTTTTATAGGTGATGCTGTGTGTTTCTTATCAGATCTCTATCAAATCACATGAATCATAAAATTTGTCCTACTTTTAGTAAGTTGTTAAACAGATATCATCATCATAAATTTCTCCATCAACGTTTTGTGTAATGGTTTTAGCATTCATTTGTACCTTTCCCCTATATCCTTTGTTTTCATTATTTTATTAGGTACTGCCAAATGGCATATTTCTATTTTGATTATCCCTTCTCCATTTATTAGCTAGGCTACTTATGTTAAAAATAAAACTTCCTTATCGATTTGACTTTTTTTGCAATCAAATTTGATTAGAAAAGTCAAGATAAATTCTTTACTTTTTTCCTGTATTTTCAGAGTAATGAGCTCCATCACTATCAAATTCCAATAGGGACTGATAATTTCTTGTAATATCATAATGAGCATAAACTTAAGGGTATATCATGTATATACATGCCATCTGTGCTTTTCAAAATTCTCCACTGCACATGTCAGTCTTGCTCAGGAACTGGAGGTCTGCCTTGTTATTCTTCCATTGGGCCTTACTGGGAACTCCACAAAGCATATTTTATTCCTAGCTATATATCTAATAGCATTAGGTTTGCCAGATCATATGGTCTAAGCATCAGAGCTACTCAACAGCATAGACTGAACTGGCTGTTATGTCCTTTTCTATCTTTCTGCACAGTCAATACTGACAGCCATTGATGTCACCTGGTATGTGCATCAGAGCAATATTCATAAGTGTGAAATATCCTGTCTGAAGAATCCTATTAGGTGTGTTTTCCATTTATGGTTGGAGGTACAAGATTAAATAATTTCTTCATTACAGTGGAGAAGATATCCGAGTGTGACTCAGGTAATTGGCCACCTTAATACTTATTGAATACTTATAGGTTCCTGTATGTTTTGGGGGCTTGTTTCCCACACTCTGGAGTGCATATGTTCTACCAGTGCCTCCAATGTATCTTTCACTTCTTGCCCAAGCAGTCCTTTGCATATGTATTTGTTGATAGAGTGCAGTACAGTTATATTCTGCAGGATGTCCAGACCTCTGAGGACTATATTATGACAGGGGGTGGAAAATTTAACATGTCTCTGGTTCAGGACTCTAATGTATACTCTTGTCTGTTTCAAGTGAAGACCAGCTCATTTTGATCCCAATTCATTTGGAAGATCGGTAACTGCATATCATCTACTCAAGACTTTTACTTTGGTCTGAACGTGTGTATTCCCCCCAAATTCATACGTTGAAATCCTAACCCCAAAGGTGATGGCATTAGTAGGTGGGGCCTTTGAGAGGAGATTAGGTCATGAGGGTGTGGAGCCTTCATGAATGAGATTAGTCCCCTTATAAAAGTGACTCCACAGAGCTCCTGTCACCCTCTACCATGTGGAATACAGGTGAGGATAAAATGAGGCATCTGTAACTTGGAAGAGGACCCTCAACTAACCATGCTTGCACCCTGGTCTCAGCCTCTCAGCCTCCAAAGCTGTGAGAAATATAGTAATATTTTGTACCTAATGAAAAAAGGCCCTCTTCTACCTCTCCCCAACCCTGTCTTATTTTAGGATCCTGTCATATTTATTGGTATCAAAGAGTCAAGTTCTGTAATTGCCTTGTATCAGTCCTTAACCTATAGAAGAGGAGTGTTGCTGAAATTCTCCATAATGTTGGTGCCCTTCTCATCAGTGTATTCATTATTAATTTTAAAAAGAGTGTATACCAGGGGTTACCTATGAAGCAAATTCATCCGTTGTATTTTCTGGATTTACATAACATATCCACAGTTATCATGACCATTTCCCTCAGCCTTTTGATCTCTCCTTCTACTCTCTGCCACAACATTTCTGACATTTCTAAGTTCACATAGAATGTGCTCTAGCTTTCTTTATTTTTCTAAGAACTGTCCTAGAAGAATGTTGGGTGTGTCTCCCAACATCTTTGTCAGGTTGTTAATTGATGTAACCTGGGCAATTTCTCCCATGTCAATAAATGTTTCCTCCTCTAGCTTTATATTTGGTTTCCCTTGATTCAGCACTCCTAGAATCTAGCTCCATATTTAATTTCCCATCTTCTGCTGGTCCCACTATGACTAGTTTCTATAGTTTCTTCTGTGAATAGTGTCTTTATTTCCTTAAAAAACTCAGAATTTCTCTGGCCAGGTTACATTTTGACTTTGTTATAGTTATTGGCATCATGACCATGGAGGAAGGTGGGGTAGATCCTGGGAGGTTGGGCATGCATTGTCTTGTAGGTGAGAAGTAATGAGCACTATTCTTTAAGAGGGTGGAGTGGACCACTTCTGTAGGCTCAGAGAATTCAGATTTGAATTATTCAATATTTTTGGGTGAATCAAGCCTTTACACTTGGGTCTTCAGCCCACATCTTAGGGTTCCATTCTTTCCCTTTCAGGGTCCTGACTTGGCAGAACTGATCTGCCTAACGTGAGAATTTACCCTCTGTAGCATATATACTTTTAAGAGTAAGTCTTGGCCTTTGTTTCCAGCTTTTTTCTGTCATGTAAAGGAGATAAGGGCCTTTTTTATATGGTGTAGAGCTAAAAAACCCTACAATAGTTGGATGCCCTTCTTATTGAAGGTGGGGACTATGTCCCTCTCTTTGAATCTTGGTGGGATTGTGATTACTTTATCCAACAGAGTCAGCAGAATTGATGCTGTGTGACTTCTGTCTTATCTTCTGGGATACTCATTTTGGAGCACTGGGTCATCATTTAAGAAGTCTGCCTTCTCTGAGTCCACCATGCTGTCAGAAGGCCAGGCCACATGGAGTGGTTATATGTAAGAACTCCCGTTTTCAGTCCCACCTGGGACAAATTTTTGAGTCATCCCTACATAGGAACTAGACATGTACATGAAGATGCCTCCAGATGATTATAGTGTCTAGCCCTTGAGTCACTCATCCAAGTCTTCAGACAACTGTAGCATCAACAAGATGTCCCTTCTCTATCTGAGACAATTCCTGGCCAACAGAATCTATGAGCCAGTGTATTAAATAGTGGTTTTGGGACTTCCCTCGTTGTCCAGTGGTTAAGACTCCATGCTTCCAATGCAGGGGACACAGGTTTGATCCCTGGTTGGGGAACTAAGACCCCACATGCTGTGCAGCATGGCCTAAATAAGTAAGTAGGTAAATAAGTAAATAGATTTTTAAAAATAGTGGCTTATGCAACTAAGTTTTGGTATAATTATTCAGGAATAGTTACTGAATAGAATTTGGTACCTAAAATATATGGAATTATTTTGGGGACTAAATATGCACAGGAGCTGAACACATCACGAGGTGATCGATGGTTAAAGCCTGGAAGAAAGTGTTAATAAGGGCTTAAAATGAAGAAAATGCTATTAAAAGCTGGAGGAGAGGAGGCTTCTGTTATGTCATGGCAGAAAGTTTAGCAAAACTCTTGCCTGCATTCATGTGGAAAATAGAAAATATAGTAATAAACATATGAATTTGTTTAGGGAGATTTCCAGACAAAATGTTGACAGTGCTAATGGATTCCTTTAGTTTCAAATGATAAGATGCAGGTAGAATAACAAGCTTAAAAATAACTATTCAGTTTTTAAACAACATTAAGAAAGAATATAAATCCCCAGCCCCTCCAGTCAGCAAAAGAATGTCAAATTAAGAAACGGATTTGAGTAAAATATAAAATATAGGATGAAACTGTAAGAGCCACAGAAAAATCTAAGTATCTCAAACTTTATGCTAGTTAGAAAAAAGGACTACAAATAATATAAATGGCATGCCTATTTAGCACCCATTTAAAAAAAAAAAGAGCTCCTGAGAATATTAAGAACATTGCCAGTCAGCAACTTTAGTGAGTCCAAAATAGACAAGAGCTCATCTTAAAGAAGTTAGTTCATGTGGTTTCTGTCTAATAGAATGGATTATAAATTATTAGAAACTCAGAAGGATTTTAAAGGAACTCTACCTGTTTGGGCTAAAAGGGATAGAGACCATACAAAATTAATATAGGCCTTTAAATCCCAAAATTCCATGGAACTATAGGCAACTATATAGAAATGGAAAGATTACTAAAGTGGGATAACCAAGAGGTGGAAGAGCCGAACAAAGAGCCCTAAGGAATCAGTCCTAGAGAACAGGAATGATCCCTAACTAAGGAACGGGCTGCAAGTGCCTAATTTCAAATTTTCTATGGAGTACTGACTGCCCTGTGCTTCCTTTCCTTCCCCCATTTGAATAGGTTACTCACCTTCAGTCATCCTTTTCCTGTCCTGCCATAGTATACTGGGGTTTTGGGGGCAGACAACTTGTCTCTTCTGTGCATAAATTTTTAGATAAAGATTTGCACCCTAAACTGCACTGTATGAGCCTCATCTGCTCATAGACCTGATGAACTGACAATATTCAGGACCTTCAGCCTGAGCCTGAAGCCTAAATAAGATGAGAATTTGGGGGAATTTTAAAAAGGGGTGAGTGGATTTTACATTTGGAAGAAATCAAAATACAGTTGACCCTTGAACAACACAGGTTTTTGAACTGCACAGGTCCACTTAAATATGGATTTTTTTTTCAACTGTAAATACTACAGTACCACACAATGCAAGGTGGGTTGAATCTGCAGATCTGGAACTAGATACCGAGGATCTGTGGGTACCGAAGCACCACATATAAATGATATGTGTATTTTTGACTGCATGGAGAGTCAGCACTCCTAACCCCCCATTGTTCAAGGGTCAAGTGTAATTTGTTGCAAGGGGGTTGATTGTGGAAGTTTATAAAAGTGACTAAACATTCTTTGACATTCCTCCACTAACAGGTGAGATCTACTTTACATTCCCTTGAGTCTGACAGGGCTTGTGTCTGCTTTAGCCAAAATAGTGCAACAGAAGTGACTCGCACTTCTGAGTCTAGGCTATACAATGAATTGCAGCTTCTACCTCATACAGGGATGCTACCATTTGGCACTCTAAGCCACACTTTAAGAAGTATGAATAACCTAAGGCCAGCATGCTGTGAGGAAACCCAGTCCACAGGGCTAGGCCATGTACACATGGATAGTCAATTTCTAAGCTGAGCCAAACTTTTATGTCAACCCAGCTCAGGTGCTAGACATATTAGTAAAGATACGTGCAGATAATTCCAGAACTCAGTCATTGCATTACTTCCAGCTGTTCCATCTTTCCAAATATTGTGGAGGAGAAAAAAGTCATCTTTGATATGCCCTTTCTGAATTTCAGACCACAGAATCTGTGAGCATAATAAAATGGTTGATCCAGACTATTAAGGTTTGGGGAGATCTGTTCTGCTACAACAGTAACTAGAACATATGTTTCCAAGGAGGCCCTCTGGATTTCACACTTAGCATTTAATTGATGATTAATGGCCCTGTGGAGTTTTTCATTATCTTTCTCCAGTGCAGGGTTCAGCAAACTAAGGCCCCAACAACAAATATGGCTTGGGTTTGTTTTTGTAAGGCCTGAAAGTCAACAATGGTTTTATATTTTTTAAGTAGTACAAAGAAACAAAAACCAACAGGCAAACAAACAGTAAAATGGAGTGAAAGAAAATTGCTACAGAGACCCTACGTGACCCTCAAAGACTAAAATATTTACTATCTGGCCCTTTACAGAAAATGCAGACTTCTGCTCTACAGCATCATTTACCCAAGCTATAGTCAGCCAATTCCATTGAAAATATAATTGAAATTATTTGTATTTTACTCAATTACTTACATTACACAAGCTTTTGAATTACTTCCTCTAGTTTCACATTGCAGTTCACCACCATTGAACACTTTCAGCAACCATTCATAATAAAACTCAGCAAACTAGAAATAGGAAAATTTATCAGGCTGAAGATGTTATTTGCAAAAACAAAACAAAACAAAACAAAATCCTATCAATTGTCTCATACTTTAATGTGAATGATTGTCAACACAGTATTGATATTCAATCCCATCATTTTAGTTCAATTTTGAGTCCCAGCCAGTGAAATAAGAAAATTATTTAAAGGCATATAGATTGAAAAGTAAAACTTTCAATATCTGTATATTGTGTTTAGGATAGAAAATCCTAAAAATTTATTTTAAGAATCTACTAAAATTAAGTGAATTTCACATGATTACTGAATATACAATGTCAGTTCCTCAATTACATTTCTATATACATGCAACAACAACAGAATTATACTAGTATCAACAAACATGACATAGAGATATAATAAAGTTTGTGTAAGACTTGTACACTGAACTGTAAAATATTGTATAAATTTTAAAAATCTGAAGTAGAGATAAAGTGTTCATGGATTGAAAATTTCAATGATTTACAGTCTATGGATTCAATAATAAATCCCATTCAAAATTTTGTCCAGCTTTTTATAGAAATTGGCAAGCTGATTCTAAAATTATTTGCAAAAAGAAATGACCTACAACTGAAAATACAGTTTTGATAAGGAAGAAAGTTAAGTACTTTAACATAATTAAATCCTTAATTTCCTAGCTGACTCTTAAAATGTAATATTAACAGTGATATTTCAATAAGAATAAACATAGAATAAAGGAAAACAATAGAGTTTACAGATAGACCTACACATATATAGTCCATTGTTTTGAAAATTGGTGCCCAGATAATTCATGGATGAAAGAATAAGTTTTTCAATATGTTTCTGCAAAAAATGTGTTATGTATATAAAACACAGAAAACATGAATTTTTACCCTTATATCACACCATACCAAAAATGAATTTGTTTTAAAAATATATTAATATTTATAAAGATTCTAGAAGAAAATATAGAAGATGATGTCCATGATTTTGAGGCAGACAAACAATTCTTAACACAAAAATATTAACTACAAAACAAAAATAGTGATAAGTTGAATTTCATTGTTAAAAACAAAACAAGCAAACAACTTTTGTTTTTTTAGAAAGAAATCATAAAAAAAAATAAAAAGCCACATGTACTAAGACTATTTTCAATAAATCTCACAAGACTTGTGTCCAGATAATATAACTATTACAACAATAACAAAAAGACAAATCTCAAAAATATACAAGTGGTCAGAGCAGTTACTTTGTAAGAGTACATATTCAAATGGCAGATAAATGATTATTGACAACTGTATTCATCAGGAAAATGGAAATTATTCCCAAAATTAGACACTACTACCCCACCCCTGCGATGGTCAAATTTCAAGAGATCTACATTACCAAATGCTGACAAGTGTATGGAGCAGCTGGGACTTTCATACTTTGGGGCTGCAATATAATGTGGTACCTATACCAGTGCCTGCTTCCTGGGCATGTGATCTACGCAGTTGCATAAGACAGAGCTCTAACTCAGAAGGGTATTGTGCCTGACTCAGAACTCTGTTGTCATCATCTTGAAATTCTTAAATTTTGAACAGGAGTTTCCCAAATCCATTTTGTACTGGTCTCCATGAATTACATAGTTGGTCCTGAAAATCATTTCGGTACACAGATTGGGAGTTTCTTATAAAGTTAAACATAGACTTACCATATGATGCAGCTTTTCTACTCCTAGTTACTTACCAAAGAGAAATGAAAATAATGTTCATAAAGTAAATGGTTTATAAATGTTTATAGTAGCTTTATTCATAATAGCCCCAAACTCAAACAAGAAAATTATGATATGCCTCTGTAATGGAATACTAAGTAGCAATAAAAACGAACTATTGATCCATTCAACAACATGAATAAACCTGAAAAACGTGAGAAAACAGCCAGTTCCAGAGTGTACGTACTGAATGAATTTATGTAAAATTTTAGAACAAGGACAACTAATCTATAAAGACAGAAAGCAAGTCAGATAAAACCTCGTGCCAATTATTAGTAGGTACACAGACTAACAAGGGAAGGGGAGATAACTTTTGGTTGTACATAAATATTATATTCCTGATTATATTGATGATTACATAAGAGTATGCATTTGTCAAAACTCATCAAACGGTATCCTTAAAATGTTTCATTTTGTTGGTAGTAAAATGTATACCATGACACATTTGATTTTTAAAACTAACTAAAAATAGGAGGAAAAATTCTTAAAGCAAAATTAAATGTATAACATGATAACTATAATTAATGCTTCTGTATGACATACAGGAAAGTTGTTAAAAGAGTAGAGCCTAAGAGTTCTCATCACAGGAGAAAATTGTTTGTCTTTTTATTGTATCTATATGACATGATGGTAAATAAAATATTGCAGTAATCACTTCACAATATATGTAAATTAAACCAGTATATGTACATCAAATTTATACAGTGATGTACATCAATTATTTCTCAATGAAACTGAAAGATATATCAAGTTGATTGTATAATATCTAAGAAGGAAAAAAGTGCAAGAAAGTTTTGAACAATTTGATTATAAACATAAAGAGAACAAAAAAATACACAAAGTGATCTTTAACTTTACCTACTAAATTTATTTTTTGGCAGAGGCTTTGATGCTGTAAATGTAAATCTGTTTTCTGCATCCTGTAAGTTTAAATGACTAAGTATATTGAGATTTTTGGAAACCACAAATTTCACTCTGGTAGAAGGAAGATAAAAATACAGAACTGTGGAAAGGGAGAAGCCAACTTATTGGATTGAAATTTGAGGTATCAAAATGAAATCATTTTAAAAAGCCAGTAACTGTGCCCTAAGAATGGGACTGAAGCGTACAAGTGCCATTAATGACCCAAAGGAATGTAGGCTCCTTGGAGAAATAGCTGAATCCATGACTAGAACAGAAAAGTCCAGAATATTTTTATTCCAGGAAGAAAATAATTGCTTACACACTTAATGTGAATTTGTTAAAACATCATAGGATCTGGTGGAAAGATCTTTCACAGGGATACTTTGAGCAACACAATGAATACATTACAACAATATAAAAATGTCAATCCAAACTGACAATAAAAAACATAAAAATAAAACGTGTAAGTAGAGTGGTAGTGAAAACTCTTATTTACAGGCAAATGCCTGTAATAAATGTATAATAAATAAGATAATTATAAAGTCCCATTTGCTGCCACTCTAATTATAACTCATTAAGGCAAGAATCATCAATGGATGCTGAAATAGTCAATGAAAATTTATTTAGGAATGGATATTCACAGAGCTTCATATTATCAAACTACAAACCAGTTATTAATAATCTGGAGGACAGGTCCTTTATAATGGATAAATCTGGTGACACTACCTTAACCAAATGGTCAAACAATATTCCCATAATTGACATCAGTGCAACCCATGAAAAGATGTAATAAACATGTAGATTAACAATTGTATGAGTCGCTCCAAAACTTTAATCTGAATCCAATCATGGGAATACAACATACTGTCCTAGAAAACCTGTCTGGACCTAACCTGGCTCCTGTTTATTCTGCAACTACATTTGGAAGTCGATACTCCAACTTTTTCCCCTTTGTTCTGAATAGAGTGAGACAGTGAGACGTTACCATGGCAAAAGGAAAATAAGAGTCACTGCCTTGACAATGGATCTTTGCCAGAAGCATTATATAGTGTGGTAAATCATTATGTTGTTTCAAGATATTAGAGTATTAACCCAGGGAGTTCAGAAAATCTGAAAATGGAAACATACAAAGTGATATTCAATGTGCTAAGCATGGGATTTAACTATTACAATGGCAGGCTTTTCTCTCTTGGTCTCGCTCTTTTTTTTTTTTTTTTTTTTTTGGCAGTACTATTCTTTCTTTTTAACAGAACTTTGATTGTTTTCAGAATGGTCATTATTGTATATTCATGTAGAAATAGAATATGTTTTTTTTTTCCAAGAACAATGTTCTGACCTCCCAAGGGAAAAAAAAAAAGAGTATCCTCTAAATGCTGTGATGACTTTGTTTTGCTTTTTTTAAAAATCTCTGGTGTCTCTCTTAATATCTGTGACCTTGCACAGTACTTTGTTTTGTTTACTTCGTTTCTCTTTTATCATGTTCTAAGAGCAATTGTAGACATCACTGATTGTGAAATGTAATGTCCTGATATTTATCAAGTGGTTTTATAACTGATTCCTGTAGTAGAGAATTCAGGAAAAACAAACAGAAAAAATTGAAGATTTTTTAATCTCATACTGATGTAAGTAAGGCTGAAATAGCTTACCCTTGTTGCTTCCATGTACCCATCTGAAGCATAAATTAATCTGTGGTTGACTGACTGATAATATGACTGCTTATAGCATTCTTTAACTGATAGTGCTTTGCATTTAGGATCTGCTTTTTGACATACCTTATATTTCTCCTTTATCGTTATGGCAATGTATTGAAATTTATTCCATTTGGGTATGAATGGCTCATACTTCATCATGAGAGACATGAAAGTTTCCACCATTAAAGAAGGGGCAAGATGAAAGAAATAATGCCCAAAAAGAAAATTATGCGTAGCTCTGAGAAATTCATCTTTTAGAAAAAAATACATTTGTTTTCAATTAAACTCATTACAAATAACACAGTTAAATAGAGCTTGTGTTCTTAATATATTAATATTTAAGTTGCATATAATTTCATGACAAAGACATATTTAATGAGAACTATAAGGTTAATTGAACATTTTTTCTAATTATTAAATTGAGTTAGGTGAGTGCCTGGCCATATGTATGATTAATTTTCTTTTAACAACTTTATTGGAGTATAAATGCTTCACATTGTTGTGTTAGTTTCTGCTGTAAAAGAAAGTGAATCAGCTATATGTATACATATATCCCCATATCCCCTCCCTCTTGCATCTCCCACCCACCCTCCCTATCCGCCCCTCTAGGTGGTCACAAAGCACCTAGCTGATCTCCCTGTGCTATGCGGCTGCTTCTCACTAGCTATCTACTCTACATTTGGTAGTATGTGTATGTCAATGCCACTCTCTCACTTCTTGCCAGTTTACTCTTTGCCCTCCCTATGTCCTCAAGTCCTATCTCTACGTCTGAATCTTTATTCCTGTCCTGCCCTTAGGTTCCTCAGAACCTTTTTTGTTTTGTTTTGTTTTGTTTTTAGATTCCATATATATGCATTAGCATATGGTATTGGCTTTTCTCTTTCTGATTTACTTCACTCTGTATGACACACTCTAAGTCCATGCACCTCACTGCAAATAATTCAATTTTGTTTCTCTTTATGGCTGAGTAACATTCCATTGTATATATGTGCACATCTTCTTTATCCATTCATCTGTCTATGGACACTTAGGTTGCTTCCATGTCCTGGCTATTGTAAATAGAGCTGCAGTGAACATTGTGGTACATGGCTCTTTTTGAATTATTGTTTTCTCAAGATATATGCCCAGTAGTGGGATTGCTTGGTTATATGGTAGTTCTATTTTTAGTTTTCTAAGGAAACTCTATACTGTTCTCCATAGTGGCTGTATCAATTTACATTCCCACCAACAGTGCAAGAGGGTTCCCTTTTCTCCATACCCTCCCTGCATTTATTGTTTGTTCATGTTGTGATGATGGCCATTCTGACCGGTGTGAGGTGATACTTCATTGTAGTTTTGATTTGCATTTCTCTAATGATTAGTGATGTTGAGCATCCTTTCATGTGTTTGTTGGTAATCTGTATATCTTCCTTGGAGAAATGTCAGTTTAGGTCTTCTGCCCATTTTTGGATTGGGTTGTTTGTTTGTTTGTTTGTTTGTTTGATATTGAGCTGCATGAGCTGCTTGTAAATTTTGGAGATTAATCCTTTGTCAGTTGCTTCATTTGCAAATATTTTCTCCCATTCTGATGGTTGTCTTTTCATCTTGTCTATGGTTTTCTTTGCTGTGCAAAAGCTTTTAAGTTTCATTAGGTCCCATGTGTTTATTTTCATTTTTATTTCCATTTCTCTAAGAGGCGGATCAAAAAGATCTTGCTGTGATTAATGTCATAGAGTGTTCTGTCTATGTTTTCCTCTATGAGTTTTACAGTGCCTGGCCTTACATTTAGGCCTTTAATCCATTTTGAGTTTATTTTTGTGTATGGTGTTAGGGAGTGTTCTAATTTCAGTCTTTTACATGTAGCTCTCCAGTTTTCCTAGCACCACTTATTGAAGAGGCTGTCTTTTCTCCATTTTATATTATTGCCTCTTTAATCAAAGATAAGGTGACCATATGTGTGTGGGTTTATCTCTGGACTTTCCTGTTCCATTGATCTATATTTCTGTTTTTGTGCCAGTACCATATCATCTTGATTACTGTAACTTTGTAGTATAGTCTGAAGTCAAGGAGCATGATTCCTCCAGCTCCATTTTTCTTTCTCAAGATTGCTTTGGCTATTCAGGGTCTTTTATGTTTCCATACAAATTGTGAAATTTTTAGTTCTGGTTCTCTGGAAAATGCCATTTGTAGTTTAATAGGGATTGCACTGAATCTGTAGATCGCTTTGGGTAGTATAGTTATTTTCACAATGTTGATTCTTTCGATCTGAGAACATGGTATACCTCTCAATCTGTTTGTATTGTCTTTAATTTCTTTCATCAGTGTCTTAAACTTTTCTGCATACAGGTCTTTTTTCTCCTTAGGTAGGTTTATTCCTAGGTATTCTATTCTTTTTGTTGCAATGGTAAATGGGAGTGTTTCCTTAATTTCTCTTTCAGATTTTTCATCATTAGTATATAGGAATGCAAGAGATCTCTGTGCATTAATTTTGTATCCTGTATTTTACCAAATATATTGATTAGCTCTAGTAGTTTTCTGGTAGCAACTTTAGGATTCTCTATGTATATTAACTTGTCATCAGCAAACACTGAGAGTTCTACTTCTTTTTCATTTGGGATTCTTTTATTTCTTTTTCTTCTCTGACTGCTGTGGCTAAAACTTCCAAAATGATGTTGAAGCATAGAGGTGGCAGTGGGCAACCTTATCTCATTCATGATCTTAGTGGAAATGATTTCAGTTTTTCACCATTGAGGATGCTGTTGGCTGTGGGTTTGTCATATATGGCCTTTATTATGTTGAGGTAAGTTCCCTCTATGCCTACTTTCTGGAGAGTTTTTATCATAAATGGGTGTTGAATATTGTCAAAGCTTTTTCTGCATCTATTGAGATGATCATATGGTTTTTATCCTTCTGTTTGTTAATGTGGTGTATCACATTGATTGATTTGCATATATTGAAGAATCCTTGCAGTCCTGGGATAAACCCCACTTGATCATGGTGTATGATCCTTTTAATGTTGTTGGATTCTGTTTGCTCGTATTTTGTTGAGGATTTTTGCATCTGTGTTCATCAGTGATATTGGCCTGTCATTTTCTTTCTGTGTGATATCTTTATCTGGTTTTGGTAGCAGGATAATGGTGGCCTTGTAGAATAAGTTCGGGGGTATTCCTCCCTCTGCAGTTTTTTGGAAGAGTTTGAGAAAGACAGGTGTTAGCTCTTCTCTAAATGTTTGATAGATTTCATCTGTGAAGCCATCGGGTCCTGGGCTTTTGATTTTTTCGAAGATTTTTAATCACAGTCTCAATTCAGTGCTTGTGATTTTTCTGCTTATATTTTCTATTTCTTCCTGGTTCAGTCTCGGAAGGTTGTGCTTTTCTAAGAATTTGTCCATTTCTTCCAGGTTGTCCATTTTATTGGCATATACTTGCTTGTAGTAATCTCTCATGATCCTTTGTATTTCTTCAGTGTCAGTTGTTACTTCTCCTTTTTCCTTTCTAATTCTATTGATTTCAGTCTTCTCCCTCGTTTTCTTGATGAGTCTGGCTAATGGTTTATCAATTTTGTTTATCTTCTCAAAGAATCAGCTTTTAGTTTATTGGTCTTTTCTGTCGTTGCTTTCATTTCTTTTTCATTTATTTCTGATCTGATCTTTATGATTTCTGTCCTTCTGCTAACTTTGCATTTTTCTCGTATTCTTTCCCCAATTGCTTTAGGTGTAAAGTTAGGTTCTTTATTTGAGATTTTTCCTGTTTCTTAAGGTAGGATTATATTGCAGTAAACTTCCCTCTTAGAACTGCTTTTGCTGCATCCCATAGGTTTTGGGTGGTCGTGTTTTCATTGTCCTTTTTTCTAGGTATTTTTTGATTTCCTCTTTGATTTTTTCAGTGATCTCTTGGTTATTCAGTAGTGTATTATTTAGCCTCCATGTGTTTGTATTTTTTACAGATTCTTTCCTGTAATTGATATCTAGTCTCATAGCATTATGGTCAGAAAAGATACTTAATAAGATTTCAATATTCTTAAATTTACCAAGGCTTGATTTGTGACCCAAGATATGATCTATCTTGGAGAATATTCCATAAGCACTTGAGAAGAAGGTGTATTCTGTTGTTTTTGGATGAAATGTCCTAAAAATATCAGTTAAGTCCATCTTGTTTTAAAGCTTGTGTTTCCTTATTTATTTTCATTTTGGATGATCTGTCCATTGGTGAAAGTGGGGTGTTAAAGTCCCCTATACTATTATTGTGTTACTCTTGACTTCCTCTTTTAAGGCTGTTAGCATTTGCCTTATGTGTTGAGGTATTCCTATATTGGGGGCATAAATATTTACAATTGTTATATCATCTTCTTGGATTGATCCCTTGATCGTTATGTAGTGTCCTTCTTTGTCTCTTGTAATAGTGTTTATTTTAAAGTCTATTTTGTCTGATATAAGAATTGCTACTGCAGCTTTCTTTTGATTTCCATTTGCATGGAATATCTTTTTCTATCACCCACATTCCATCTGTATGTATACCTAGGTCTGAAGTGGGTCTCTTTTAGACAGCATATATATGGGTCTTGTTTTTGTATCCATTCAGCCAGCCCATTTCTTTTGGTGGGAACATTTAATCCATTCACATTTATGGTAACTATCAATATGTATGTTCCTGTTACCATTTTTTAAATTGTTTTGTGTTTGTTATTGTAGGTCTTTTCCTTCTCTTGTGTTTCCTGGCAGAGAAGTTCTTTTAGCATATTGTAAAGCTGGTTTGGTGGTGCTGAATTCTCTCAGCTTTTGCTTGTCTGTAAAAGTTTTAATTTCTCCATCAAATCTGAATGGGATCCTTGCTGGGTAGAATAATCTTGATTGTAGCTTTTTCCCTTTCATCACTTTAAGTATGTCCTTCCACTCCTTTCTGGCTTGCAAAGTTTCTGCTGAAATATCAGCTGTTAACATTATGGGGATTCCATTGTGTGTTATTTGTTGCTTTTCTCTTGCTGCTGGTAATATTTTTCTTTGTATTTAATTTTTGATAGTTTGATTAATATGTGTCTTGGTGTGTTTCTCCTTGGATTTATCCTGTATGGGACTCTCTGTGCTTCCTAGATTTGATTGACTATGTCCTTTCCCATGGTAGGGAATTTTTCAACTATAATTGCTTCCAATATTTTCTCAGTCCCTCTCTATTTTCTTCTTCTTCTGGGACCCTATAATTCAAATGTTTGTGCATTTAATGTTGTCCCAGAGGTCTCTGAGACTTTCCTCAATTCTTTCATCCTTTTTTCTTTATTCTGCTCTGTGGTAGTTATTTCCACTATTTTATATTCCAGGTCACTTATCTGTTATTCTGCCTCAGTTGTTTTGCTGTTGAATCCTGCTAGAGAATTTTTATTTTCATTTATTGGGGTTTTCATCATTGTTTGTTTGCTCTTTAGTTCTTCTAGGTCCATGTTAAATGTTTCTTGTGGTTTCTCCATTCTGTTTCCAGGATTTGGGTCATCTTACTATCATTACTCTGAATTCTTTTTCAGGTAGACTGCCTATTTCCTCTTCAAATTTTTGCTCTGGTGTTTTTTACCTTGCTGCATCAACTGCTCTGTATTTCTTTGTCTTCTCATTTTACTTAACTTACTGTGTTTGGGGTCTCCTTTTCACAGGCGCAGGTTCGTAGTCCCCATTGTTCTTGGTGTCTGCCCCCAGTGACTAACATTGGTTCAGTGAGTTGTGTAGGCATTCTGGTGGAGGGGACTGGTGCCTGTGTTCTGGTGGATGAGGCTGGATCTTGTCTTTCTGGTGGGAAGGACTGAGTCTGATGGTGTGTTTTGGTGTGTCTGTGAACTTATTATGATTTTAAGCAGCCTCTCTGCTAATGTGTGGGACTGTGTTCCTGTTTTGCTAGTTGTTTGGCATGGTGTGTCCAGCACTGTGGCTTGCTGGTTGTTGAGTGCAGCTGGGTCTTAACATTGAGACAGAGATCTCTGGGAGAGCTCTCACTGATTGATATTGCATGGAGCCTGGAGCTCTCTGGTGGTCCAGTATCCTGAACTCGGCTCTCCCACCTTTGATGCTCAGGCTTGACACCCAGCTGGAGCACCAAGACCCTGTCAGCCACACGGCTCAGAAGAAAAGTGAGAAAAAAGAAAGAAAGGAAAAATAAATAAAATAAAGTTATTAAAATAAAAAGTAAAAAAATATTACAAAGATTAAAATAAAAATATAAAAAGAAGAGAGCAACCAAACCAATAAACACATCCACCAATGATAACAAGCACTAAAAAGTAAACTAAGATAAGCATAAAAATCAGAAACTAATAAGTCACATACAGTGGACCCCAAGTCTGCAGTTGCTCCCATAGCCACTGCCTCAATTTTGGGATGATTCATTTTCTCTTTAGGTATTCCACATTTGCAGGGTACATCAAGTTGATTGTCGAGATTTAATCCACTGCTCTTGAGGCTGCACAGAAAAATTTTCCTTTCTCTTCTTTGTTCGCACAGCTCCTGGGGTTCTGCTTTGGATTTGGCCCCGCTTCTGCCTGTAGGTTGCCCTCTGACTTCTGTTCTTTGCCCAGACATAAGAGGGTTAAAGGAGCGGCTGATTAGGTGGCTCTGGCTCTCTCAGTTCGGGGTGAGGGAGGGTTATGGTAGTTATAACTGAAATGCTGGTCAAGCATGTGGCCGCCGAGGCCATTATGATGCCAGAACAGCCTGAGGCATGCCGTGTGTTCTCCTGGGTAACCTGTCCCTGCATCAGGGGACCCTGGCAGTGGTGGACTACACAGGCTCCCAGGAGGGGAGGTGTGGATAGTGACCTGTGCTTACACACAGGATTCTTGGTGACTGAAGCAGCAGCATTAGCATTTCATGCCTGTCTCTGGTGTCTGCACTGATAGCCCAGCTCATGTCCATCTCTGAAGCTTGTTTAAGCAGTGATCTGAATCTCCTCTCTTCATGCACCTCGAAACAGTCGTCACTTGCCTCTTTGGCAGGTCCAGAGTTTTTCCTGGACTCCCTCTCAGTTAGCTGTGGGGCACTAGCCCCTCAGGCTGTGTTCACACAGCCAACCCGAGTCCTCTCCCTGACCTCTGAAGCCCGAGCCTCAGCTCCCAGCCACAACTGACCCCAGCAGGTGAGCCGACAAGCCTCTCAGGCTGGTGAGTGCTGGTTGGCACTGATCCTCTTTGAGGTAATCTCTCTGCTTTGCCCTCTGCACCCCTGTTGCTGCGCTCTCCTCCATGGCTCCAAAGCCTCCCCCACCACTTCCAGTCTTTCCAGTGAAAGGGCTTCCTAATGTGTGGAAACTTTTCCTCCTTCACAGATCCCTCCCAGAAGTGCAGGTCCTGTACCTATTCTTTTGTCTCTGTTTTTTCTTTTTTCTTTTGCCCTACCCAGGTATGTGGGGAGTTTCTTGCCTTTTGGGAAGTCTGAGGTCTTCTGCCAGCGTTCAGTAGGTGTTCTGTAGGAGTTGTTCCACATGTAGATGTGTTTTTGATGTATTTGTGTGGAGGAAGGTGATCTCCATGTTTTATTCCTCCACCATCTTGAAGGTCCTTCCTCCTAAATTTTTGAAATAATGAGAAAATGTTTAAAGAAATACACTGTCGTCTTATGTTTTAAGCTACTGACCCATTATATCAAGCCCATTCAAAACTTAAAATCAGGGTATGTACTACTCCATATTTTTCAAATCACACTTTAAAATTAAAAGTATAAGATAATTAGGCCTTCTATAAAAATAGTTTTATTAATCCTGCTTTTAAAGTGTAGGTAAATGTAACAGTTAGTCAGGAACCTATCATATTCCTGCTACAGTAGTTTACAACACAAGTCATTGCATTTTAATTCATAGACATACACTAGACTTTTCATACATATTTTGAAAATAAAATTTCAAAACACTAACAGTTAAGTATTTTTCTCTGTCTTATCTGTGTTATGAATTTATTTATTTATTGCAATGACTCCAAGCTATATTTTAATTGCATTTTGTAACATATAAACCTGTGTTAGGCAACATAATGCAATACAAATTAAAATTATTGACTTGAATTTATGTCACTGACTAATTATAGCAATAGAGGAACAAATTTGTATATTTGTATGTTCACATGAGCACAAGATCAGTCACTTTTTATAGCTTCAAGGTTCAGCCAAAAAGGAATGGATATAAATCATGTAACTTCATTTCTAAAGGCTTAGAATGGTGAAATTTAGTGTATGCATCTACCAGAATTTATTAAAATTGTCACCTAAAATCCTCAGATAAATATTGCTAGAATATTTTTTTGTATAAAAGTAAGTATGAGTAACCAGGTTCTTTGTAGAACACTCATCTTTATGATTGTATAAAAACATCAGTCCTTTATTTCATATGATGACAGGAGGTGAACAATAATAGTTGTTGTTTCCAGGGACTTTGGAGCACTAGGAATAATTTCATCATTACAATAAGTTTTCTTTTCAGTTTATAGGAAAATCTTTCTTTCCTCTTCTCCCCACTTACTTTTCCTTTTTAGAGTCCCAGAACTTGTTAAAAGAATATCTTTCACAGTTGGAATCTTACTACTATGTGTAATAACTTTTGAACCCCTCAATCATGAAAAATCCACAAATGCTGCAATTGTAGGAATTTAAACATAATAGCCCAAGACAATATATTTTTGCTTTGTTCTACAGGTAAGACTTTTTGTCAGGTTGAAAAATTGTTTACCATGGGTACATTTGTGGTAATAGTTAAGATTCATGGGGATCTTACACAGTCTGCTATAAGGCCCCATTATCATCATGTCTTTGGTCTACTCAAGAATTTTTTTAAATCTTTATATTAATAATGGCACTAATTTAAGCATTCATGAAGTGAGATTCATAAAATTCAGTGACGGTGTTTTCTGCTCTCCCTGAACATTGGCACAATATAAATACACTGGTCCATATGTTTCACGTTGCTAATGTTCACTTTCAGAGGAAATGGGGACACTGAGTATAAATACGTTGAGTTCTTGACATTTTCTTGATCTGAAAACTGTTTCAAATACATCATTCATTCATTACATAAAACCTACTTCTGGTGTGATAAATATGAGCTCATTTAATTGAATTGATTTTTATTTCAAACAATTTGAAACAGTTGGCAATGATTTATTTAGCATGGAATCCTGCTAATCTTGACTCTTTGGCAAGACTCTTCATTTATAAAAGAAGCATTATTAACACTACTTAACTTACAAGAAGGTTAATAAGTGGGTTGATATATTTAATAGCTGTGTAACACTGCCTGGTATGAAGTAAGTACTCAGTTAACATTAGCCATTATAATAGATATATAAGGAGAGCAGTAAGCTGAACACAGGTAACCTTGAATGTTTTTGTCTCCATAATCTCCAGCAATTACTTATTTCTGCCCTCTCCTATCTGTCTGTCTGTCTGTCTATCTATCTATTTATAATAACTTTTACTCTACTGTATACAGAAGAGATCATTCAAAAGCAGTCTTGATTTCAAAGTACCATGCTGTCCATGAAATTCCCCAATACAGAAACGAGGCATGCTAGCAACAAGAAAGATCCAAAGGAAAACCTTAAATTTTGACACTAGGCATAAAAGAATAACACTTTATAAAGATTTTTTTCTTGCTGACTTCTCTTATTTATTTGTCAGTTTGTTGTCACCAAAGATCCAGAGTACTTAAGGCAAAAATTAGAGGCTAATCATTCTGAATCAGATTCACCTTTAATACCCAATATTATTAGGTTTTCTCTTAATTTTTCTTCTGTTTTGTTTTCCATTCTCCATTCTCCAGTTATTTTTAGGGAATGTTTCCTGATATTAAATCTTTTCATTCATCTTGTCTTTCCACTGGTTTGAAAACCAAGTAAAATCTCATATTCTCCAGACCTCCTCATGTAAACCAAGCAGGGATGATAAATTAGTGAAAGAAATTATATGTATATGATGGATATAAAGATAGTAACTAAGACAAGTATAAAGTAGACAAGATGATCTCTTGCCTTTAGCTTTATTTAGCTAGGAATATAAAATATGTTTATGTGTATAATTACAAAAATCACAGGATAAATGCCAACTGAATGGTACAAAAAATTAGTGTAGGTTGTAGAATTAAGAGGAGTGATGATTTCCAGCTTTGATATAAATATTTGATAGTTGATATAACTGGTTCATATATATTAATTGCCTTTACTGCCAAATATCAGCTCTGGTAGCCAGCTCTAAAATCCACATGAGATTTCTGCCACCTAATAAAGTCTATTTCTGCTTGTGTAAGCTTTTCAGTGTGATTTGTGTGTGTGTGTTATATGATACATGACACAGTTCTACTTTGCTATTTTAGGAACCATTTCTCTAGATTTGACCATATTGTTATGATTTGAGGGAAGAGAAAAAGAGCAGAGAAGTTTTATCCAATAATAAAAAAGAGCAGAGAGGTTTTATCCAATAATAAAAAATAATGCTCCTTCCAAAGAAGAATTTTTTTCATTAATTTTGATTTAATTTCTACCTGAATTTTATACAATTTTCTGATGTATATTCCTCACATCCACAATGTTACTGATGAGATTGATGTTATTAGAATTTATAACTTCTATAACATAATTTCATGGAATATTATTGCCCTTAGCGATATATACTTTAATTACCTTTCATTATTACCTATTGTTTGTGCACTTTTGACATATTTTCATTCTGAAAAAAATCGTCTTGGAAAAGCTTATTTGATTTTATTTTCCAAATGAGATTCCATTACATCAGATTGAACAATTTTCTAATTTAAGAGAATATACATTCTTCTAGGGTTTTCAGAAAAGCAATTAAATATTTATAATTGAATTTCATAAACGTGTTACTTTAAATAATAAATTTTTATTATAATTTTCATCTCATAAAAACTATGAGATAACTAAGAGATAATTATATGGTTATTTATATAAATTATTCAGTTCTTTATAAATCTAAAAAGAAAAAAGCTAATAAGCTCAATTTGTCTAGAATCTGTACCCTAAATTTCTTGCTATAACTTCTACAGACACTAATATAATAAAAATGTGTATATTTATCATAAAATACATAAGGGAATGATTTCTGTCATTTCTCTCAAATAATTTTTGAATAAAAGCCTTTGCCCTTAACCTCAGAATTTTTTAAAATATTAAACTCATCTTTGAAATTAAAGGGATAACTCAGTTTGAATCCTACAGCAATTTAGACATGAAAACACAAAAATGAGCAGCAGAAATAGAGTCCTGTTAAAATAAAAGCAGGATCCAAAAACCATTGAGTAGATTTCAAGTATGGATGCTGTAAATAAGAATAGCTTTCAGCAGTCATCAAAGAAAGAGAACAGTTTATTACAATTGGGTAGCATTTAAATCAATTGCTGGGGAAAAAAAAATAATAAAACAACTTGGGCTGAACAGAAAGCAAGTAGACTCAGAATTGTCAGTAGGCATTTTATAGGGCTAGTTTTGACAAGAGACTTGGACTAAATAATGCCAGTAAGATAATTACATTGCCAGGGACAATGGAAAAAAAAAAAAGAAAGAGTCATTAAATTGTCAAGAGTGCCAATATAAAATTTTAAGCTTTCCCTAGAATACATTGAGCCCTTTGAATTTCCTTTACAGTGGAAACACACATTTTTTTTTTTTGCATATTAGAAGTAGTTTTAAATTGTACCCAAATGAAATTTTTATTTGTTAGAAATGTTGATATTTTATGACTCTAAGTACAAAGGCCTTATTTTGGTATTTTAAGTCTTTCCCTAAAGTGAAAATTTTAAGGTAAAATAGTCTAGTTTCATTCAATAGAAGAATAGTATAAAATGCTTTTTTTATATTTAAAATAAAAATATATTTTGCCTTTTGCTACTAATTTTTAAGATTTAACTGCTTTTTTCTTTTCCACAAGGGAAACTCAGTGAGTGGTCATGAAAAATCACACCAAAAATCAATATCCCTTTTTAATTAACCATTAGAAAATTAGTTAACTGAGTTTAGAGAAAACACTGTTGTGGGTTTCCATCTTCTCACTTGCATATCCTTTGTTCATACTTGGCCATATTGTTAATGTCACAGATGAAATTAAGGCGTTTTATATAAATGTTTAATTTCAACAGATTTGCTTTATTTAGAGCATTTTATTCTCTCTCGTAAATTTTCCTTTCACTTTCCTGCTATAGTCCATGCAAAGCTCCACAAATAATGTGGTTGATATTTTCACTGGAAAAAAGTTATTGCCTTGAAGTGGTTAATCAAGGATTCAGCATAAAACCACACACACAAAACTTCAGAATGTGCAAAAAAAAAAAAATGCTGTCGGAAGAAGTGAATAAAGAGAGAAGTATTACAAAAGAATGTTGACTTTTAGGTGTATAGCATGACAAACCAACACTGCCTGAGTAAAGTTTCAAAAGTAAACTGAATTGGAGTCTTTTAGGTTTCTCTTGAGCTAGGCTTTACTTTATGACAGGAACAGATGGAAGACAACTTTTAAAAGGTTAGTTTCTCCTTTGGTGATATCATATATTTGTTGTTGCTGCTGTTATGGTTGTTGTTATCAGATATTATCAATGTTACCTATTTGCTGACTCTTCCCCTGAATTACTTTCTCTCCTTCTCATTATTCTTTTTAATGCTGTTACTCTTTCAAAAATCTAACCTCAAAACCTGTTGAACTGATACATATTCTATACTATTCCCTCTTACCACAGTTATAACTATTTTTGTGATTATTTTAAATTTCTGTATCTTCCACTAGACTCTAGGCTTAGAAAGGGCAAAGATCTTCTCTGACATCTTCACTGCTGTGTCCCTTGTACCAGTTCACAGCACATAGTGGGGATGTAAATTATCTATTCAATGAACAACATTCACATACTCTGGAAGGCTAATTACTTTTAATAATAATTTTTTTGATGCAACGGGAAAATAATTCTTTAAATGATAGTCACAAACTGGGTCCTCCAGGAAGCAAACCCTGAGACAAAGTGCAATGATCAGGATGCTTATTAAGGAGTAGCCTTGGCATCAAACCTGTGGAAAGGAAGGGAGGGTGATGGTTAGACAGAGGCATAAAGTTGAACTGCAGTACAGGTCTGACTGTCTCCGCCAAACTCATGGGAAACTCTTGTGTTAAAATGGCCCTTCAGACTGGTTCCCCACTGAACCCAAATAATCAAACCTTTGACTACCCCTTACCTAAATAGGTATTGGATGTGGGCTGCCCCTAGAAAGTTGTGACCTTAGGCAGGGCAGATCTCTGCAATTGAAGAAATCCCTGAAACCCTCAGAGCTGAAAAATGTCTACTGACAGCCCTCCCAAGAAATGGGACCAAAAGTACTTGCTGAAAGGTTTGCATGCATTTATATAGTCCATCATTTGCACCACTCAGATTCAGATCTCCATATATATATGTTGGACAGCTCCTCTTGCAATTTAAAAGCACCTCTCATTCTGGGGGAAACCTAGAAGAGAAGGGTGAATGGAACAACTTATAACCCTTCCCATTACAACTGATCTTGGTAAAACAACTGACACTTATTTCTCTTCTGTTATGCATTCTAGAGTTTCTATATCCATAGCTAATACTTCTACTGGTCTTAGTGGTTTATGTGGTATTGTGACCCATATCTTTATTCATGGTCAATAAGCCTGGGTCAGTAAAATCTCATCACAATTAAGCAAGGAATTAACAAGAGGCACTCAAGTGGATCATCTACGTATCAAACCTATCCCTACTTTCCCCCATTATGTAACAATGCCCCTATATTCTTATGATCAGAGTCAATTTCCACTGCCAAGATAGTTACTCCTCAATTTGCATGTTAGTCCCTTAGCATGAGAAATCCAAAGTGCCCAGGTGGTAGCCAATGTGTAAAAGGTAATGGGGCCTTTTTGTATTTCCTGGTGGAAGTATTTCCCCACTGGGGACCAGAAGTTCTAACCATGCCGAACATAGAATTATGGAAGCAGGGAGAAAATATTAAGGTCATTTGAAGTGATGATAATAGGCCATTTTTGTTTCCATTCCTGTCTCAAGACTTATATATTCTTATGAGGAAAAAAAATGTAAATATCTTTTAGTAAAGGTATGTACTGTGTCTTGGAGGATAGCACCCAATATTGTAAAGTATTTGCTCTAAGCTGACACTTCATCTATGTCCTCATAGATTTCTGAATATTACAGCTTCTGGATATGAAAATGGGTATGATATTGTTTTTGATTTACTAACTTTGTTATGTGTGTATGTGACAGCAGGTACTTTCAGAGACTTCATATTATCCTTACTCACTTTAATAGCTTTTACTTCTCAGGTTATAGAGACAATGTGAGAGTCACGCAGACTACTGAGTGTGTCTATCCTGATTATAAACTCTGGGATCAGGGAAATAATTACTGACTGACAGTGAACCCACTATGATCTGGACCTTAGCCAGGACTCCATTTATTGCCTGGCCCTAAAATGCCTCTAACCTAACAGAGGGAACATAATGATGCTCCACGTTTCTGAGTATCAATGTCAACTTGGACTCTGTATCTAATCATCCTTGCAATGTTTGGGTATTTCCCCTTTTCCTATGTACAGTTATCTGAATAAATGGTCATACATGCCTTTGGGGAAAGACTGGACTTATTATTACCATGTACACATGACAGGATGTTGGAATGTCCTTCCTTCTGGGGACCTGACCTCTCATGAAGTTGATGGGTTCCATGTCCAAAAACTTGCTAAGACCTAGACATAGGGTAAGAGATCCTGGACTTTTTACTGAGACAACTGCCTTTGACCTCCGGATATCCAACCATGTTTTTTTTTCTGCTGGCATATTTTGAGTAGTACACTTATTGCATGCTGACCTAACTTACCAATAGTGATCATGTGTTCTGTCAAGTATCTCCATAAATATCTATAGGTCAATCCCCTTTGGCAAGCCACTCCAACTTTTCTTCCATCTAGATTTTGACAGTTAAGTGCTATCACCTTGTCCCTCTTGTTTTGTGAATCTGTCACTTCCATTGCAATCACTGAAGTTAGGTCTGTAACAGTGTCTCCTACCAACAGCACTGGCCTACAGAAGGAACACACTCCTGACATACTTAGGAATGATGGTGTCTCTCAACAGTGCTATTTATATGATCTCAGTATGTGATGAACTATTAGGCTTTCACATGACACATCTTCTGAGTTTTCTAGCCTTGTATGTATATTCCTCTTCCATAATGACTTATATGGTGCTTTTGATTCCTTTTCCCACTATTAAACATGGCACTTCCAGAATTATGACCTCATTGAACATGTCATCTTTTTTCATGTTTAGCAGCCATACTAATAACGAGTTTATACCGTATCCTGCAATTCTTTCCAGATGTTGAATCCTAAGTCTCAAGGGAATGAATCTAAATCATTAATTATGCTCTTATCGAAATTTATGTTTTGGGCTCCTTTATCAAGACCTTTCAAAAGTTCTTCCTATATACTTTCCCTCAACTACCACTGGGACATGCTTTTAGAATAGCAACTCCTTTGACGTGTATTTTAATTCCTTTCTTCATAGGCCTAGGATATCCCTGGCTGAGTTTTGTTGCTATTCAGCCCTAGTTAAAGCCTAGTGGCTAAGAGACTAAGAGGAGCCAGATCCTGAGAGATTCATAATAGGTTTGAGAAGAAACCTCCTACTGTCTTCAAACAATGGAAATGTATTTCCTTCTATCAATGGCCCATGATTTCTCTCAGCATGTTATCTTTTCTAGATCTTCACCAGATTTTAGAAAGCCATCCAATTCTTTCATATTACTTCTATTTTCTCCATATTTTTCAAATATCTGATTCATCTCATGAGCTAGTACATTCTCATCTACCAATTCATTGTTCCAATTCACCATAAGAACATTAACAATCGTACCATCACCTATGCCAAGGATATGTGTTTCTCTTTACCACCATGACTGGGTCCTCATTGCTAGACTGTGCCAGGTGACCCAGCTCCAAAATAACATCTTAATATCTGTTTTCTGGAGTTATTCCAATCAGCAACTTTCACAGCTTAGATTCCACAGGAAGCAGCCTTGAGACAGAGTTTAACGTTCAGGATATTTTTGAGGGACAACCTTATGATCAATACATTTGGAATGGAGGAGGAAGAAGCAGGATTGAGAAGAGAGAGAATCTGTTCTATAATGTGGCTTGACACCCTCTGTCATATCCATGGGGAGTAGAGTATTTAAAATGGCCCTCAGAGATGTCCCATGTTAAACCAAGATGACTGGACTTTCACCTGAATCAGTCATTGGAAGTAAGCTGGCCCCAGATTAACACTGGTGTGGGCAGGGTACCTCTGTGAAGCTGAGACAATACTTCAAGGGGCTAACAGCCAAATGCTGACAGCACTCCCAGCAACTGAGACAAGATGTCTTTGGAGAATATCTGGTTAGCATATCTTCTGTGTGCACCATGATGACTGAAATTTTATCCCCACATCCAGTAGTACAATATCTACTAGATCCTGTTTAACTACAATCTGTTTACTTAAATTTAAAAATACTGTATCTGTTGTATGTCATCTTTGGAGAAATGACTATTCAAGCCTTTAGCCCATTTAATTTGGTTACTAGTTTTTTGATATTGAGTTGTAAGAGTTTCTTATATATTTTGGAAATTAACCCCTTATGGTTTGCAAATATTTTCTCCCATTCCATAGGTTGCATTTCACTCTGTTGATAGTTTCCTTTGCTTTAAAGATGCTTTTTAGTTTAGTATAGTCCTACTTGTCTATTTTTGTTTTTGGTGTCTCAGTGTGCTCTTGCTGTCATATCTATGAAATCATTGCCAAGACCAATGTCCTGAAGCCTTTCCCTATGCTTTCTTCTAAGAGTTTTATAGTTTCAGGTCTTATGTTGATGTCTTTAATCCATTTTAAGTTGATGTTTGTTTTCAGTATAAGATGTGGGTCCAATGTCATTCTTTTGCCTGTAGATATCCAGTTTTCCTAGCATCATTTGTTGAAGAGATTATCCTTTTCTATTGTGTATTCTCGGCGCTCTTGAAGATCAGTTGACTATATACATATGATGCTCAGCATCACTAATCATAAAGGAAATCCATCAAAACCACAATGAGATATCACCTCACACCTCTTAGGATGCCTATTATCAAAGAAGAAAGGGAAAATATTGGCAAAAATGTGGAGAAATTGGAACTCTTTTACACTGTTGGGGGAATACAAAATGGTGTAGCCACTATGGAAAACAGTACAGTGTGCCTCTAAAAATTAAAAATAGAGCTATCATATAATCCAGCAATCCCAAAAGAAATGAAATCAGGATCTCAATGAGATATTAACACTTTTATGTTCATTGTAGCACTATTTATAATAGCCAAGATGTGGAAATAACCTAAATATCCATCAGATGATAAATGGATAAAGAAAATGTGATACAGACGCACACACACACGCACACATAATGGAATATCATTCAGTCTTAGAAAAGGAAGGAAATTCTGAAATATGAGACAACATTGGATGGATCTTGAAGACATTATGACAAGCAAAATAAGCCAGTTAGAGAACGATAAATGCTGAATGATTCCATTTATGTGTGGTGGTATCTAAAATAGTCAAACTCAAAGAATCAGAGTAGAATGGTGGTTACCAGGGACTGGGTGAGGATGGGGAAAATGGGGGATGTTGCTAATCAGTGAGCATAAAGTTTCAGTTATGCAAGATGAATAAGTTTCTAGAGAGCTGGGACTATAGTTAAAAATATTGCATTATAAACTCAAAAATATGTTAACAGGAAAGAGCTTATGATAAACATTGCTACCACAATAAAATACCATTTAAAAATACTCTCTTAAGTTTTACTTTTATGTGGCATTTACCAAATTAAACCAAAATGTATAAAGTAAATTAAGCCCTCAAAGACAAAAGAATAGTATTACATTTATTAAAATAAGGCTTTCAGAACAAGTTAATATTCAAAGGAGTTTTGAGTCCTCATATCATCTTTTATACAGTTATGTTTTGTCAGTTTCATAAATTTGGTGATATTAATTTTATTTAGAAATAAAATTGAGGTAAATTATAGGATTTTTAAACATTATATTTTTCTCCAGCATGAAAAGTGATGCTTTTTTATTTATTTGGGGATAGTTGACATATAGCATATTAGTTTCAGGTATCCAAGATAATGATTTGATATTTGTATGCATTGTGAAATGATCACCACAGTAAGTTTAGTTAACATCCGTCACATACAGTTTTTTTTCCTGTGATGAGAACTTTTAAGATCTACTCTCTTAGCAACTTTCAAGTATGCAATATGATATTAACTATAGTCACCATGTTGTATATTACATCCCTATAACATTTTATAACTGGAAGTTTGTACCCTTTGGCCCCCCTTCACCTATTTTACCCATTCCTCATCTCCCCTTCTCCCTTCCTGGCAACCACCAATCTGTTCTCTGTATCTATCTTGATTTTTTTGTTGTTGTTTTGTTTTAGATTTCACATATAACTGAGATCATGGGGTATTTCTTTCTCTGTCCAACTTATTTCACTTAGCATAACGTCCTCGAGATTCATCCTTATTGTCACAAATGTCAAGATTTTCTTCTTTCTTAAGGCTGAATAGAATCCCACTGTGTGTGTATGTATGTATGACATTTTCTTTATCCATTCATCCATTGGTGGACATTTTGGAAATTTAAACATTATGTAAGAAACTTGATTTCAAACTCCAACCAAATGCATGTTTTAGTCTTTCCATTCACACCACAAACTCATGCTTAGAAGTGATATAAAAGAATATAAAAGGTAACAACTATTTACTACCTTTTCTGCCAGTTCTGCTGTGGATCACCACTCACTTTGCTCTTGTCACTAGTTAGAACTTCTGGATAAATCACCTGAAAGGAAGCTACTCCATTTTCACAGATGCCACCAGAGGAAGAAATGGGCCAGGTCAATCATCCCAATTATTTAAAATTTCACTAAGGCCAGTGTAGAAGACAATACTGGCATATACAGTACTCTTTACTACACTGATGGACAAAACATAGTGAGAAACTTAAATCCAGTTGTAAAATATTACATTTTCTAGGTCCAAAGGGAATATCTTTACAAAGTCAAAAGTTTTACAATTGGTCCACTTTGTTTAAATATCCCCAGTCTTAACCAGGCTCTTTTTCCCTGGATTCTCCTCTTCCCAACTCCCCTCATCTTTCAGTCTCTATCACCTCTTAGAAACACCAACTAACTCTATGTAGAGCACTTGAACTCTCCCTATTCATGTCTACTAGCACTGTATCTCTCTAAAGCTAAGTAATTTTACCTGGAGTTATAATGCCCTAGGATGACTTCAGTCCGATGTCTGGTGATGGTGCTGACATCACTGAACTTCACTAAACTTCAGCAGTTTAGATGGCAGAAACCAGGGGTTTGTTGCTAGAATCATAAAATGTCATTCTAAGTTCTCTTCACTATCTCCACACTGTTCTGAATCTCGGGTAAGATTGTACATTCTCCCATTGTGGATTCTCCATCTGTGAGTATTAATTGACAAGATTATACATTGTCTAAAAACATGACTATTTTCATGTTGACTTAAATTTCTACCTAATTTGGCAGAACCCTGGTCCAAGAAAGGAGTCAGTATTGCGTATTATGATATAGAGTAGACATTGTAACTTTTCTTCACACCTATTCCTACTTGTGTCTCAATACTGTCAAACGGGTATTAAAACATATTAAATGTGAGAATTTTGTTATTTATTTTTGCCAAGGACCTAGTTCTCCCAAGGGAAAAGCAAAAGACCTTATTTTCCAATTTATAGGTTTTTGTTTCATTGTGAAAAGAAGCCTAAAATTGATAAGTGTCTTCTGTTTTGTTTTAGCATAGCTTTTACAGGTACAGAAGTAAGTTGTATGTGTTCTTACAAATTAAATGTAGAAGAAAAGAAAGCTGCTTAAGCCTCAATAGCCACATTATACCAACATACTCAGAGGAATCTATTCTTTGAAATATTTCTGGAAAATGTATAAATATTACCTCTGAGATTATTCCTTCCTGTAATATGCATTTCAGGTCATTCACAGTTGGATGTTCCAATGTGATGGAAATGCGATAGATATAATGCAGCATCTAAGTAAGTCTTGTATTGCCTATCATTTGAGTCCGTGTATAAATATGGGCATTTCAGATGGTGAATCATGTTGTAAAGCAAGAATATTTGGACAATTGACCATAGAGAAATCAGTACTTCAGAACATGAACAAATAATACCTTCAGGCATTTGCCTAATTATAAAAAACAGCCCTCCAATGTATATAAATATATAATTCTCCTATGTATAATTATAAAATTATCAGTTATTGTTATTATTACTACTGTTACCTATATTACCTTTGGGAACAGTCTGAATTCTATTTTCTACTATTAAGCATCTGCTAAAAATTAGGGCTTTTTGGATGCAATTTTTAAAATTTTCATGATTGGAATAAACTTCACTAAATTACTTCTCAAGTAGAGTAACTAGAACAGAGAAATTTCTAGGATTATCTGACACCCAACATTCCATTAGGTTTCTTGATTAACTTTCAATTTGAATTTGTGAGAAATCACTCTGTATACAGAGGAATGTCTGACATTCCTCAGGGAAAAAAAAGAAGTTCAATAGCTTGTTAATATCTGCACTCCTTTTAACTCAAAAATCAGTTCCAAAGGAGGTGGAGAAATTGAAATAGCATCTCTCTTTTTATTCTATCCACATGGTTGGCAAAATGTAGTTGTTAGGAAAAAAGGCTGTTCTATTTGACTGTCCAGTAAAAGGCTTTTTGGACTTGGAACAGATTGATTGTTTGCTTTTTTTAAAAAAAAAAAAAAAAGAAAGAAAGAAAATGACTCTGGCCAATTTTTTGGAAGAAAATCTTGGTTCTGACCCAAATGCCAGCTTTTAAATAAAATTAGCAAATATTTTGCAGTGTAGAAATGAAACCAATGATCCACATTATTTCTCAAGGTAAATATTTTTTGTACTCTTTTAGCAAAATAATTATATTATTTTTTCTGGAAGCCTTTTAAAATGAAGGGAAGTCCTTACCTGTCTACATTGTTTTAGTCTACAAACAAGAAGATAAAATGAATAATCTTTTATTTCCATCTGACGTTTGATTCTGTAAAAACTCATTTTAAATGAGTTTGGAGTTGATTCATTCTTTTTTGTATTGAACATACAAATTATATGGAGGTGGGAGAGATTTCACTGAACGTGTAAATTTTTTTTCACAAGATTTTTTTCTTGTGGAAAAGTCATTGCTGAGGAATGAGATATATTAAACTAGAGAAGCAGAGTCATAGTAGAAAAACTAGTTGATTAAATATGATTCTTAAATAGTTAGAAATCAAAGAAGGAAAAGGGAAATAAAATCCTTTTAACTTCCAGGAAACCTATTAGCATTTTAAATAATAATTAAAAGCCACCATGTAATGCTAGGATTAGAGATGATACCTTAGTATCAACATAATGGAAATGGATATGAGGAAACAAGGGCCTCATGAAGTTGAGGAACATAGTCCAGAGCATTTAGGTAAATAGTAGCACATCATGGATTAAAATTTCCCAAGTTCATTACTCTACCCACATGACAAATATGTTTTATTAAAAATCCAGTCATATCCTGATTGACTTCTGAAATGGGCAGAATGAGAAACTGGTGAACTTACTGTTTTTCTAAAACAATGGAAATATGAAGAACACAATTAAAATTAACCATTTCAGAAGTCTGGCAATTCACCAAAGCCAAAGAATAAACTAAAACATTATTTATCCAAGAGAAACTACTGAACCTGAATAAGATGATGGAATCTGTGACATTTTGACATGAAGCTATTCTTACCAACCCTCACTTCCTGGTTCAGTACTGTAGTAGCTAAAAGCTGGCAGCATTGCACATAAAAGAATTAGTGAAACATTTTCAGCACTCTGTTAAAAGCATCATCCCCATAGCGTAGTAACTACTTTGTCTGACTTGCAGATATCTGGAAAATCTTTATTCTCAGACTATGGTATGATTTGATTTGATTCAGAGCTCAGTTGCTGTACCATGGCATTACCAAAACAATAGTAAACTCTGGCAACATCTCAGCTGTCTAAAGCTATGATTTCAATTTTTAACATTTACTTTGCATCCACACAAATTTGATTACTTAAATCTGTTAATTTAACAGATTTAAGTTAAATCTTAAACTTCTATCTTTGAGACTTTGCTATATCAGTACACACCACACTATCTTACTTTCCCATTTTTATACTTTCTTGGCAAAAGACAAACTCTTTTTAATCTAACTTTCCAACTTCTCCCTGCATTCATATGTGTATAACTGGAACACACAGATACATACACACACATACAAACATACACTTATACAGCCATACTGACTGGCCTCACCTTAAATTAATGACCAGGAATCCCGAGCATGTTAGTAATGAGTCTGGGCAATCATGCCATATTTCCCTGGTCCAATTATTCTCTCAGTCAAGATGACTATTTCACACCTCTGTTCTCATTTATCATCTTCTTCGGCCAATGAGAGAGCTTCTAACTCATTGAGAAAACTGAAACGGTTCAATGAGAATTTTGACAAACTCCATATACAAGTACCCAATTTCACCCACAAATGTCCACCCTCCATCATATTTCCATAGATGTACTATTCCTTCTTTTAAAATTTCTCCCTCCACCTTTGCAAGGAATCTCTTTCCTGATCAATGGTATACCTTCAGCAATTTATTTGTTATCTTATATCATCCATCTTTGTGCTATATGATTATTCTCATCAGTATACAAACATGCTATGATGTCTTACGTCTTACCAAACATCTTCCAGCAGTGGTAGTCAAGGCGCCATAGCAACATGGTGGGAGCAAGATGTGGCACATGAAGCAGCCTCCGGGGTTGCTCCATCACTTCAGCCTCCAGTTTAGGAACAACATCTTCAGATTACAGACTTTGAAAAGATATCTGGTTAAAATCCTTATTTGTCCACAAACCTGATCCAAGAAGAGATGCTCACTACTATCTCCTAGCCACAAAAAGGAAAATTGAGCAGACTGTAAAATGACAATTTTGTGATATAAAATTGGGGTGCCTCAATGTGTATGACAAGATTTGTCAAGAAGGATTCCCAGAGATTTATGAAGCTTCACATTAACCTTACACTTTGATGAGGACTTGAAAAACCATTTGTTATGTTGAGCTGTATTAAGCTATTTACCTTCGAATATGAAGAAGGTTATGAAGCCTCGGCCCTCAAGAAGACCATGCAAATCTCAGTAAATTAGGAAATTGATGAATTGTATAAGACAAACAATATGTTTCTCTCTTGGAAGAGGCAGCTACTTTGGGAGTTCAGTTTCTAGAATAAGTCTGACCTGTATAGTCATGACTCAATCTATATGAACTCATGTCCTAGCAGTTCACCAGGAACAATAAATGAATGGGTGTAATTACTTTTTAAGTAGAAAAATAACATTTCCCCGAAAATTTATATATAGATTCAACACAATCTCTAATTTTAGCAGCCTTGAAATACAAATGAACCTGAATGGCCAAAACAATCCTAAAAATCAAGAACAAGGTTGGATTACTCATACTTCAGAGTTTCAAAGCTTACTATTAGGCTGCAGTAATTAAGGTAGCTTGGTATGTGCATAAAGATAGACATATAGATTAATAGAACATAATTAAGAGTCCAGGTATAATTCCTTTTACAGTCAATTGATTTTCAACAGAGATGTTAAGACATTTCAATGGGGGGAAAGAGTAGTCTTTTTAAGACATGATATTAGAACAGTTGGGTAATCACTTGCAAAAGGAAGAATTTAGACCCTGAACTTGCACCATACAGAAAAATTTGCTCAAAACGAATCATAGACCTATGTGAAAGAGTTAAAAGTATGAAAAATTTAGAAGAAAACAGGAGAAAATATTTTTCCTTGAGTTAGGCAAAGATTTCTTAGTTGGAACACCAAAAATCATGATCCATAAAAGGAAAAGTTGATAACTTAGACTTCATCAAAATTAAAAATGTTTGTACATCTAGGGAAATTTATAACAAAGTGAAAAGACAAACCACAGAATGGGAGACAATATTAGCCGAATCTATCATAAAGGACTTGTATCCAGAACATACAAAGGATTCCTAAAACTCAATCAGAAGACAAACCAATTAAAAATAGGAAAACATTTCAATAGATTCTTCATCAAAGATATATAAATGGCTAATACACTCAAAAAAAGCTCAAATCATAGTACTTAGAGAAATGAAGATGAAAACCATAATGAAAATCCACTACACATCCAGGAGAAAGGCTACAATAAAAAGGGGAGACTATATTGAGTGTTGGAGAGGATATGGAGAAACTTTAACTCTCAATGACTGCAGATGGGTTGTCAAATAGTACAGATATGTTGAAACACAATTTGGCAGTTTCTGAAGTTGAACATAAAAATATCACACAACCCAGTAATTCCACACTTAGTATCTACCCTCCAAAAAAACATGTCTACACGAAGCCTTCCACACAAATGTTTAAAGCAGCCTTGCTTAATAGCCAAAAAGTGGAAATGATCCAAATGTCCACCACTTGATGAAAGGATAAACAATAGAATATTATTCTGCAATGGGCTAATACATGCTATAACATGGAGAAAACTCAAAAACATGTTAAGTAAAAGATGCCAGATGCAAAAGAGAACATATTGTATATTCCACTTGTATACATTCCAGAAATTACAATTATAGAGACAATGAAGATTAGTGGTTGATTGAGCTGGAACTGGGAACAATGATGACTACAAACAACCATAAGGATCATTTTGGGTGACTGTCATCTTCTGCAAATATGCACCACATATCTTTACACCATCCTTCTGAGTGCTGAACCTAAAATTTTAGAGTCATCTTTTCTTCTCTCATTCTCCCAGGTTGAATTCATGAATTAATGAGTAAAATAAATTCTTTTGAATAATTTCACAGTGGTTATACTCTATGTTCTAGAATAAAACTCCCTTTGGAAGACTGCATGTATAGTGCAGTCATTAAGTGTGTAGGTCTGGTACCAGACGCTCCTATGCATTGGGTCCAAACGTTGTTCTGTGTGTGTTAGACAGGGGGTGGTGGAGTTTAGGGGCAGGGAGTAATTTTACACAAACATAAAAAGGCATGGAAGAATATTAATATGTGTAACAGTTATTAAGCTATTATTTCCCAATTTAAACATACTCTTCTATAGTGCACTCTGTGAGGTTAATCCTGGGACTCTGCAAGCCACATTTCCTGGTCAGCTTTGCCACTTGAGGTTCTAATGGAAGACTGAATAGCTGGAGGAGGAAGAAGGGATGTATCACCCCCTATTTGCTTTCTTCTTGCTCCTTATTCTTGTCAGCATCACCCAAACCTAGCTACATTATCCAAATCAGTAGCTGTTTGTTCTAGTAGTAACAGGTGAATCAATTTTGCAGCACCAGCTGGTTGCTTCCCCACATCATTCCCCTACCAACACACACTTAGGAGGCTTGGGTTACAAATCATCAGAGAACTTTCTACAAGCCTAAAGACCCTGAACCAGCTGAATAGTACTCCTTCTCAGATGCCTATGGCTCAGCTCTGAAGACCCTCTCCTCCATGTGTTTGTGTCATTCATTTCAATCTCTTACATTTTTTTCTCTGTGTCCTTGTTAGCTACCTCTGTGATAAGTTGGTGTGTTCTTGCCTTTTCTGTTCTTTAGCAGTGCTTTAATACCTAGTTAATATTTTAACATTAAATTCTCTCTGTAAAATAATTAATACAGTTTCTACTTCCTGATTGGATTCTGATTGATACATCAGACTAACATTATAGATAATTTCTGAGATGTGTGGGAGGTTGGGAGGTGGGACCACACAGGTTCTTATAATTAGATGCTGCTGAGTTTTGGATATTTATTTACTATCGCCAACTGGGAGATATTTTACTTGCTTTCAAACCTCTACATACCTCATTTTCTTCATCTGCAAAATAGGTATAGAAATAGTATTTCCTCATAGGGTTTTTATAATGATTAAATGTGCTCAAATACATTTTATACAACAAGAATAGAGGCTTACAGATAGTCAGATTTCAGTAAATTATAACCATTATCAACAGAAAGTGGTTTTTTTATAAATGTAAGAATGTTTTAAAAAATAAAATAGCCCATATTTGAACACCATACTTCCAGTAGTATCTATCCCATCAAAATGTGACCTTCATTCAATTCCTTTACTCTCATGATAACCCATTCTCCTCCATTTTCGGAAGAGAAATCATCTGAGTTTTGTTATTTGATGAGACTTTCATATCTTAGAAATCAATATCTAACAAGGATGATATGAGAAATGAAAGTTACAGAACAACATCACTCATATTTATGCAATCAAATATTCTAAACTAAATATTAGCAAATTAAATTGAGTATTATATAAAAATATAACACATAATGACCAATTTGGGTTCATTTAAGGATTGCAAGTCTGCTTTAACATTATAAAATCAACATGTAATTTATCAAATTAAAATAAATTTTGAAAAGTCATGATTATCTCAATGGTAAGAAAGGGTGATAAAATTCAACATCAACTTGTAAGTGGGCATTTAAAGTAAAATCAGAAAATTAAGAACGGTAAACATATTTAATCTGATAAAATGTATCTATGAAAAACCTATAGTAAATATACTAAACTATGAAGTATTGTTTAGATAGGAGAATGTATCCATTATTTGGGAGTAGGAAAATATTTCCCTTATAGGATGCAAAGCTCACAATCCTAAGGTAAGATAGTCATTGAACTACATTAAAGTCAAGAAATTCTGTTCAACTAAAAATACTGTTCAAGTGTAAAATAGAAGCCACAGACAAGGGGCTTCTAGGAGTACTGGATTAAAAGAAAATCTTACCTAGTGATTACATGAATATTTATGATAATCTACTGATATGTCTAGATAGATAGATAGATAATGTTGGATATATTGGATATATCCAATTTTTATTTAGTAGTTAAAAAGGTAATGTAAAAGTCCCACCTGAACTCAAGACACAAGAAAAGCATCTTTGGAAAGGATTCTAGAAAAGAAGTGTACTGGGGAGGGAAGTTACCTAAACAATCTTTCCTTTGGTGTTCAACAACCTCGCAATCCGTTTTTGCTAACTCACCGTTAATGAGACTGTATAAACAAAGATTTCAAAAGATAGGTGGCCTCCACAGGAACAGTTATAGAGGGACAGCAATCATTAAACCTAGTGAAGAATGAATTACCAAAGCTTACCATAAACCACAGATTTACAGTGAAATAATTCTAAAAATGTGAAGTACTTATTAAAAAAATTCAAAGTTTCTTTTAAAATCCAGATCTTCTTGTTAGATATATAAGGATAATACCTTCTATGAATCAAATCTAATCGTCCTATTCATGAGGATGTCCCTAGGGGAAGAAAGGACTGGGGAAGTTATGTTTCTGGGGCAGCAGGTCCTTTATAGCTTCAAGGCAGGTTAGGGAAAATTGGTCAGAGTGTAAAACTGTGCTAAGAGTTACCTTAAAAATCCCAGGTTTTGTTACATTGATAGGTTAAGAGTCATATAAGAAGGAAGAGCTAAAAGAGAGTTTGGAAAATATTTTCTTGTTTGGAGTGTTGATTTTTAAGTCATGGGTTTTCTAAGTCATTTTTTAAACTTTTATTCAGATAATTGACATACAGTAATTCACACTTTAAGTCTACAGTTTGATAGAATTTGTGTATTTTTATTTCTTGAGATTGGCATTCATTGAATTTCTTAGGTGCGTGGATTTATAGTTTTCATCAATTTTGAAACATTTTTGTACATTAGTTCTTGAAATGTTTATTTAGTCCTCCTCCTTTGTTGACTCCAATTATGAGTGTAACAGACCACTTGTGAAGTTGTACCCCAGTTCATTGTTTCCATGTTAATCTTTTTTTCACTAATTTTTTCCAGTGTTTAATTTTGCATAGTTTTTATTCCTCTGTCTTCAAGTTTACTACTCTTTACAAGGATTAATTTGTTGTTAATTCCATTAATAAACTTCTTACCTTAGATATTGTAGTTTTATCTCTACAGATTTTATTTGGGTTTTTTAAAAATATCTTTCATGTTTTTTAATTATCTTCTATCTTTCCTCTAAATTCTTGAATGTATTGAATGCAGATGTGATAACTGCTTTAGTGTTCTTGTCTATTAATTTTATCATCTGTGCCATTTGGTGGATACTTTCACTGATTTACTTTTCTTTTCATTATGCATCATACTTTCCTTATCCATTGTATGACTGCTACTTTTTTACAGGATGTTAGATATTGTAAATTATACCTTGTTTCATGCTAGATAATTTTTGTATTTTTAAAAAGGTTCTTGATCTTTGTTGTACGTGTTAACTTAGTCTTATTGTTTTGGTCTAACTACCCTACCCAGTGACCTCTGAATTAGGAAATCTACTCTGGCTGTGAGAACAGGCATTGTGCGAGCTTTGGGTATTCATTTCCTCTTTGATTCTTTTGGGTAGTTTTTTTCCTTTGACTTAGGTAGTTTCTTCATAAGTATATGCTGGCTGACTGATACCCAGCTGAATACTAGAATGAAAATTTCTAAAGATCTCTGGAATGCTCTCCATGTGTAGATCTCATTCTCTGGTCCTCTATGAACTCTAGCTGCCTTGGTCTTCCCAGAATCTCATCTCTGTCTACTTGTCTCAAGGACCTCAGAACACTGGAAATTTCATTTTTGAATTTCAACAGATTGAAATGCTATTGAAAATATTTGCAGGTTTAGCAAAACATCTGATAAGGTACTCTACTCATAAAAGTACTAATGGACAGAAATAAGATTTCAAGCCATGTGTTAACTATATTTTCTCTTTCATTCAAGCCTTATTGCATTAATTAAAATATTAAAAATAGTTTGGAGTCTATTTAAGCTTAGATTATGCTAAAATATAAGGTCCAAAATAACAGGAACTTTTAAATTGTTTACTACTATACCCAAAGCATATAGAAAATACTTGACACATAATAGATGCTCCATAAATATTTGCAGATTGATGTTCAGTAAATGATTTTGCCTTAAAAATATTCCAGTTATTTTATAACCATTACTTTCTGTAAAGTTATATTTGAGTGTTACTTTATTCTAACTGTACTGTATTTTTCGGAATATCTTTTTTCTCAATAACAGCTCACAAACTTAAGAATTCACCTAATCCAATTTTTGTTCCACCTTATCTCTTCCATCAAATCTATCAAAACCCGAAAGGAACTAGGGAATGAAACATTCTTGCATGTGTGAGTGTCAAGTAATGAATCCTAAGAATAATAAGTGAAAAGGTTTAGGAAAACCCTTACAATTATACTCTAGCAGAGCTTTTTTTTTTTTTTTTTTTTTTTTTCCTTTGGCCGCACCTCATGGCTTGTAGGATCTCAGTTCCCTAACCAGGGATTGAACCCAGGCCTTCAGTATTGAAAGTGTGGAGTCCTAACTGCTGGACCACCAGGGAATTCCCTAACAAAGCTTTTAATAACCTGGGAAATTTATCAGCAATATTGCAATTTGCATTTGTCAGTACTAATTTAGTTGCAAGTGACAAATACAAACTGACCAAGTTTAAGAAAAATAATGATAAAAATGGAATACAGATGCAAGTCCTAGGTATGGTATTGAAATGAGTTTTATGAACTATTGAAAACTTGGAATGCTATCTTTGGATTTGCTTTCCTTACCTCTTTTTGCCTATTAGCCATATTTGCAATTCATCGTATTAGCAAGTATTCTTTTACTCTTTCTGATCCACATGGTAAGAATTCTGGACAGCTCCAGAGTTTTACAATCATAGCTTCACTTAATAAAGAGAGTAGTTCAATGTTTGGAGTCCCAAGTCTAATAATCCCAAGGAGGGGCTTTCTTTGCACCAGGCTGAATTACTTGCCTTCCTCTCATCGTCAAACCCAACAAGGGTCTAGGGTCTGTAGAAATGACTGTGCCTGGACCACCCATGGTGATGGGCCTCCCATCATTCACCAGTGTGACCACTGGATTGGTGGTAGTGAGGATGCCAGTAGAACAATTGTGTTTGTGGAAATGACATGGACAGAAGTGGGCCAAGTCACACACAAAGGGATATGCTAGAAGAAAACCATGGGACTCTGCCACATTTTTTTGTATACATTTCTTTCTTTCTCTACCTGAGAGTACATTGAATGTTCTCAGTCAATAACTACATCTAAGAATTGGGAGTTAAAAAAAAAAACAGTAAAGGTTTTGTAAAGAAGACAGAAACATTTTTCTCCCAACGTTTTTCTTGCTGTCAAGGCATTTTACTCTTCTAACTGTAAATAATCTTTTTTTTTTTCCAATTTACTATGGAACATGATGATTTTCTTGCATCATAACTGGAATTCCACCCTTACCTAACAAAAATGTTTTTACCGAAAAATTGTTATAGTCAGAGATGGAGTCCGCAAAAGAAGAATACTGATCATTTTCCCAAGCCAAAGGCACGTGTTACTTGTTTAGCATTTATTCTGCATGTCTATATTAAAGAAAAAATTCTTTATTCACTTATTTTCACAAATGGCATCTGTTGAAGGTATGGTAGCTATGTTTGTTAGCAAGGCCTATGAAAATATTTATGAATAATAATCAATTCCACCTGCTGAGATACTTTAATTCTTAGAAAAAAATATCATTTTATTTATGTGGCAGAAAAAAATATGTCAAGTGTTTGCAGCTTCTGCTGGACCAAAGTCTCATCAATCAGAAACAGTTTAGCAACATTTCAGAAATGGCACATATCTAGTTTGTATAAATTTGCCATATCTTTATGGAAAGAAGCATGGAAGGGAAGCTATGTTCTGTATGCTTCTGAACCCCTCCTGTAGCTTTCTGAAGGAAACTTGAAACAATGTATATAAGAAATGGTACAATGAACACAGAGATTGCAAATATATCATGTGCAGCGTAGAAGGTGAGGATGGGAAAGTTCTAGGGATAAGCTCCTATAAATCCTCTGACTCTAGAAATGATACAAATTTTGTCTTTAAAGCACCATGTGTGGGATTGACAGATTAATAAGGGAAACCCCTGTTTCTCAGAGATGTTTAAACCTACTTTTTCCAAATTATACTTATGGCTCTCAGAACTCACCACTATGGAAGAGGGACTCCCATAATATACCCTGTAGCTGACCCTCAGTCTACCACTTTCCTAAGAGTTCACTCAGCTACATGACTAGAAATTTCTCACCTGCACATTTCTCCCCTTTCTACACCAGGCCCTTACATAGGCCCTTTAGAAATGGTGCCTTCTTCCTTTACTATAATAAAAAGTATTGAAAACCTGCCCATGTTGAGAACTAAAGGTTTCACCTTACTTCCCCTCTGATATCTCCTATATCCCTCCTATAAATTTAAAATGTGGTATATTTTGTTTATTAGTAAAGTTAATTTTGACTACTGTGGAATTTTTTTTTCTTTTAAGCAAATGTGAGGGGATGGAAAATAACAAGTTTAGATATCAACAGAGAATATATTTTCTTGTTAAAGAATATGTATTTTCATGTCTGTAACATTTTTGATTGAAGTATTGTTAATTTACAATATTGTGCAAGTTTCATGTGTACAGCAAAGTGATTCAGTTATACATATATATATACACACATATACATATCTATATTCTTTTTTTATTCTTTTCCATTATAGTTTACTGCAAGATATTGAATATACTTCTCTGCACTATACAGTAAATCCTTGTTGCTTATCTATTTTATATATGGTAGTGTGCATCTGTTAATCTCTTACTCCCAATTTATCCTCCCCCCTTCATTCCTTTTTGGTAAACATAAGTTTGTTTCCTATGTCTGTGAGTCTGTTTCTATTACGTTAAGTTAATTTGTTCTGTCGTTTTAGATTTCACAGTGATAGCACATATGAGTCTTTGTCTGACTTACTTCACTGAGTATGATAGTCTTTAGGCCCATCCACATTGCTGCAAACAGCATTTTTCATAATTTTTGTGGCTAAGTAATATTCCATTATATAAATATATGTATAAAAAAATATATATATATATGTATAAAATATCTTTTTTATCCTTTCATCTGTTGATGGACACTTAGGTTACTTCTATGTCTTGGCTATTGTAAATAATGCTGCTATGAACATTGAGGTGCATGTATCTTTTCAAATGAGAGCTTTTTCTTTTCCCAATACATGCCCAGGAGTGGAATTGCTGGACCATATGGTAATGCTATTTTTAGTTTTTTAAGGAACCGCCATACTGTTTTCCACAGTGACTGCACCAATTTACATTCCCACCAACAGTGTAGGGAGGGTTCCCTTTTCTCCACATCCTCTCCAGCATTTTTTATTTGTAGACATTTGATGATGGCCATTCTGACTGGTGTGAAGTGACACCTCATTGTGGTTTTGATTTGCATTTCTCTAATAGTTAGTGTTGTTGAGCATCTTCTCATGTGCCTGTTGGCCATCTGTATGTCTTCTCTGGAGAACGGTTTAGGTCTTCTGCCCATTTTTTGTTTTGTTTTTTTGTTATTGAGTTGATAAGATGTTTGTATATTTTGGAAATTAAGTGTCTGTAACTTTTATTAAAGTGATTTTCTTCAGTTTCACTATAAAATTCAGATGAGTCATAAATTTAAATGGAAGTAAATTCTGTGACAGAGACAATAAATTACAGAAATGAACAGTAATTATGCAAAATCACATTATTAGCTGCCAAATGAATGTAATGCTACCTAGGATGGGTCAAATCCTGTTAAATATTTTAATCAACAGATTGGGAAGTAGAGAGAAACATGCTGATTACCTTAGCAGATGAGGAAATATAGAGGAAATTGTTAATTCTTTGGATAGCATTATGGTACCATGCTTTCTTGAAATCAGAGTTCTCTTTTCATCTATAAAATGAGATTTGTCTAAAGGAAAGAAAAAATTGTGAAAGAAATCCCCAGCAAATCTATAGTTTGAGTCACTATTTTCTCTTTTCTCCCATACACATGCCTATGCTCTCCCTGGCTGTAACACACCTGAAATAAAGTATTGAAATGCATTGCATAAATACTCCTTAAAATAAAAATACTTACAGAGATTAAATATTTAGGAAAATACTTTCAGGAAATATGTAAAAGACATTATATCTATGCAAATGGAGACTATTAACATAATTTTAGAACTAGATTTTCTTCAGAAAAATAAAACTCAAGCTCCCTTTTTATTAGGAAATTAGGATTGAAAATTTTTGAAAGACGTATCAAGGTTACAGTGAAGAAGAGAAAGAACCAAGATTGAAGCTAGGCTTGTTACACTGATTTATCTTATCCTGCTGCATTTTTGCAACAAAATAAAGACTGAGGAGAGATGACATAGGAAATTCTTTGAGAATATGAGCCCTCTGTGTTATAAACTAAGTGGAGTATATATTTTCATAAGTTTTGTAATGCGTTGTTAACTAGACCCAGAGAATCAGTCTGTTTAAATTGTTTTAAAAGATGGTAAAACAAGTTCACACATTTTATTTTGTGACAGACTTGAAACACATTTAGAAATCAAAACATACTAAAGTTGAGCAAAATACCATTGTGTATATATTTTTTCTTACTCTAGTTGATAACACAGGTGGTGTGATGATGAGAAAGTATCATAACATAGTCATTAGTGGTATTCTGATAAGTTTACATTTGTTTAAGAGGACATTATTTAGACACTGGAAGGACTTCATTCATTTCATTTAATTCTTCCATATTGTGTCTGTCAAGAAGACATAAGATATAACTCTTGAGGGGGTAAAAAACTGGAGAATAGAAGGGGCTGATTGTTTATCAAAACCTCATCCAGCATAAGTATTAAATAGATTTTGCTACCTAAATTTTATCAACTTCTCAAGGCAAAAACGATGATTTTTTTATAATGTATAACTTATACCAAAGTGTTTAATATATAACTATGCACACACATAGTATTTAACATATTGGCTCTCATAAGATATAACAAGAGAAAATATAAATAGAGCTTCACAAATTATACCACCTTTTATTAAATAAATGGATACTGAAATGGTTAAACAGATAGACAGATGAATCTTGACAAAATAGAATAATACACCAAAAACAAGCCTATGTGAATGAGCATCAGTCCTCTATATACACATAGCTATGTCTTCTTTGAGATTTCCTTTATCATGTGCTATATATGAAGAGTATAGTCATTGATTTCTGTTATGACAAAAACTGTTGGGCTTCCTCTCCTTAGGAATAAAGATAGAGTAGAAGTTGCAACCAAGATCTATTTTCATGACTTATTCACTCTTGGTATTTCTTTCCTTTATTCAACAGAACCAAAATTGCTTTACTTAACATTTGTGCAGATGTACATGTCCATAATAAAATAAATTTAAACTACTGAATGTATTAAATTTTCAAGAAGTTTTAGATTTTTATCACTCAATAAATTACAAAAATAGGATAAATTCACATAAAAAATGTACATCTGAAGGGATTTTAAAATTTCTAAACGTTATTGCTATTTATACAATCCTATTTTTAAGAGGAAGACCATGCTTTAATTTTGTAATAGGATATTTCATGTGAAAAATGTGTACATAAAAATTAGTATGAACACTAAGAAGGTGTGTGAAAATAAAACAAAGTAAGGGATTATTCCCTGTTAAAGTAAAAACAGCAAGTATGTTTTTCAAAGACTAAATTCTCTATTTACAAGCAATGAAAAAACTAGATGTTATTAGTTTATCTACTATTTCTCTTCAGGAGTCACACTGCAGAGAGCTCTACTGGGAATCCATCTATACTCATCACTGAAATTGTCAAAAATCTGTCAAAATAATATGCTGAAACAACACAGTAAAATTCAAAGGAACAAAAGAGAATTGTCTCTGAATTGGGACAATAAAAATTAAAACTGGATCATTTCATTAGAGAAAACATTTATATTTTTCAGATGATGATTTCAACAAGATTTGTGTGGAAGAGGGCAGTAAGAATGGTAGCAAAATCATATACTAAATAACCAAGATGCCCTTCATTAGGTGTATGGATCAACTGTGGTACATCCAAATAATGGAATATTATCCAGCACTAAAAAAAAAAAAAAATGTGCTATTAAGCCATGAAAAGATGGGGGCACCTTGAATGCATATTACTAAGTGAAAGAAGCCAAATGAAAGGCTATATCTGATTTCAACTATGTGATGTTCTGGAAAAACAAAACTATGGAGACAGTAAGAAGATCACTTGTTGCCAGGGGTTATGAAGGAAGGAGGGATAAATAGGCAGAGCACAGATGAGATTTTTGGGCTGTGACATTGTTCTATATCAAACTAGAATGGTGAATACATGTCATTATAGGTTTATCAATACCCATAGAATGTACAATACCAAAAGTGAACCCTAACACAGTAAACTATGGACTAGTTGATTATGATGTGTCAGTGTAGGTTCATTGATTGCAACAATGTACCACTCGGATATAGGATGTTGATACTTGGTGAGGCTGTGGGTATGGGGGGGTGGCAATGGTTATATGGGAACTCTTTGTAATTTATGCTCCATTTTGCTGTGAACATAAAATTGCTCCAAAAAAGGTCTTTGTTAAAAATAGACATAAATACATATATTTATGTATGTCTATGTATATATGTGTATATGTATATGTACATATACACATTTCACAGTCATCACGTTAAGAGGTTTTGGAGGAAGTAAGCTGGGTGGCATGTGAAGAAGACGCTAGTTGATTTATTATTTTTTTTGTTGGTTTATTTGGTTTCTGAATTTAGTCAACTGGAAACACCTACACCAATCCTCAAATGCTTCCTACCAAAAGTAGTATCTTCTTTGCTCTAAGATGCAAGACTAGACTTTAATAGAGGACTTGAAAACTAGAGCTAAGTGAAAGTGGCTAAGTGAAATTGGCTTTTTGAGGGAGCAATCCAAACATTTCATCTTAATATTTTCAAGATATACTTTCCTAAGATCAAACAGCACATATTTACAGTATAATAAATATTGATATATGCAATGTGAATAATTTATTATTGATAACATTCTTTTCAAGTCTTAGAAATGGATGACCTTAGAATAATCAAATCTGATACCAATGAGCAAATCAGTATATTTTAGCTCTATATTTGGTGAAATAGTCTTCAGCTGGAAATCTGTCAAACTCCCATCAACACAAAATGGATAGCTAAAATGTGGAATGTTGTACATCAATGAGCGTGAACAGCCTAAAACTACACAAAACAATATGGATAATTTTTGCAAGCAAAATGAAAGAAACCAGACCAAAAGAGTATATATTGTATGATTCCATATTTAAAAATCAAAAACAAAAGCAACTCAATTTGATGTCAGGGTATGGGTTTTCCTTGAGGACTAGGTCTCAACTTGAAAAAGGGGTATGAAGAAGCTTCTGAGGGTGATTGAAATGTTCTGTTTCTTGACCTGGGAACACGTTACAGGAATAAGTTCAACTTGTGAAAGTTGATCAAGATGTATAATAATAATATGTGCTGATTTCTGTATGTTTGCTATTGTAGCAAACTATACTATAGTTTTACTATATGCTCAGCAATGAACTGAAACTGGCAGAGAGGACAAAAGAAGCATAGTACAGTGTCTAATCTGGATCCTTACAGCCCAGATAAGGAGAGGAGCCTAACATGTATGTAAACGTTAAGTTTTCAACTGGGAAGTCTATGATTAAAGGTCAAGTTTTATAACTTTTATTATTTGTCTGGCTCAAAGGAAGACACCACTGGAATCTAACAGAGGCAGATAATGAATATTGGGGAAGGGTGGACTTGAAATATGTATTAAAATATAACTGGACAAGGTGGGACAATTCAAAAATTTTCCTTACAGTCCTTTTGGGGTGTTAAAGGCAATAGTATCAACAGTTATCTGTAAGACAGTTCTCACTTGTAAGACATACTACTTAAGTTTTCAGTCGTTATCTAGTATCTTGCCCATTCTGTAGTTCAGTTGGTTTGTGTGGCACTAATGAAGCCAAGGTTTAATAGTGATAGAGTTTTTGAATACTTTTATTTCAAACATATATGCTATGTTACCTGTGAAGTAAGTTGATTCATTATTTCAATGGACAACAACAGCAAAAAATGACTTGGGGTGTAGTTATGATGTGATACCTATATATTCCTCCTAAAGTTAATTTGGGCTGAGAGGGAGTAGTGTCATTTTCATGTATAAACAGAAGTATTTGGAAGCACTTTTCCATATCAGCAGCTATCTTCCATTTTATATTCTAATCTCTTTAAGGACAAATATTCTAGTAGTTTTACAATATTATTTGTACAGTCAAGTCATTAATAACAAATAAGAAATAACTAACAAAAGTGACATTGTCTACATTCATTTAATGTGTGACCCCTGAACTACAGTTTAGGTCTGCTTTCATGCTTCTCTGTCTTACCCAAACCAGAGTTACTCAACTCCAGTGACTTTTGCTGAGCCATTATATTCACCAGTCCTTCTAGTCCTCCAGAGCTTCATTAGTCACTTTCATTACTCATCCTCTATCCTGCCTGCTACAACCGTAAATGATATTCAGAAAAACACCCCACCCTATTCATCTCCTGATTTACAAAGGCGCACTTGGAGATATTCAAAATCAAAACTAGAAAAGCTGCTTCATACCTACATGCAAATGAACATATTCTATGTGAATAAGCTAAAGAAAATTAGATTAGTATATAGTGAAATTGCTTAGCTAAATAAACAAATTAAAGTAACTAAGCATCTAAGTATGTAGTTAAGAGTAAGCAATAACAATTATAATAAAGTACTATTGAAGCGTTAATTTTGTATCTAGAGCTATATGCCAAAAAATGTGAATTAGAAAAATGGATAATAGCATTTGGAGTTCTTCCAGTAACTCAAATATTCCTGAAATTATTATATGAACCATGTGCTCATGAAGTCATCACCAAACTTTGTAGTAAGTATACTGAAACTTGGGAAACTGATACTATTGGGAAACTAGGCCAAATGACTTCAGAGTTGGTTATTTTTCTACAGACACATTATTGCTAAAGGTGGTGGAGCAGACTAAAATTCCATCTTGGAAATGGAAAGCATTCTTTAAAAATGACCTACAATTCAAGACATTTAAAAAAATTTTTATTGGGGTATAATTGATTTAAAATGTTGTGTTAGTTTCAGGTATACAGCAAAGTGAATCAGTTATACGTATACATATATCCACTCTTTTTTAAGATTCTTTTCCCATATAGGCCATTACAGAGTATTGAGTAGAGTTCCCTGAGCTATATAGTAGTTCCTTATTAGTTATCTATTTTATATGTTATTCAATATCTAAAACTCCATTTTTATTTTTATTATATTTATTATATTTATTATAAAATTTGCCTTTGTAAAAGAGCCTTATATATACTTGATTTACCGAGTTTTATGTACATGCCCAAGGCCTAATCCCTGCAGCTGCTGGAAGACTCTCTTGTCATTGCACCTTGTGCCCTGTACAACTTCATGAGTCCCTGTAATTAGTTTCCTAGGTCTGCTGTAACAAAGTTCCACAAACTGGGTGGCTTAAACAACAAATTAATTTTCTCACAGTTCTGAGGGCTAGAAGTCCAAAGTCATAGTGTAGCAGGGTTGGTTCCTTTAGAGGGCTGTGATAGGGAATCTGTTGTATGTCTTTCTCCTAGCTTCTGGTGGTGGCTGGCTATCTTTGGTATCACTTAGCTTCTGTCCATCACCCCAGTTTCTGCCTTCATCTTCATATTGTGTTCTTGCTGTGTGCAGTCCTATCTCAGAATTCCCCCTTTTCATATTGACAATGGTCATATTGGATTTGGGGTTTACCCTGTTCCTGTATGACCTTATCTTAACTAATTACATCTGGGACTACTCTGTTTCCGAATTAAGTCACTTTCTGAGGTACTGGGAGTTAGGATTTTAATATTTAAATTTCGGGAGGAAACAACTTAAACAGTCCCCATTCACATAAATCATATCATCTCTGTGTGGTAGCAATGGACCTGTCTTACAGCATAATATTAATCAGAATGAAAATCATGAAAAAGGCATAGCACTCTGAATTAACTTTTCTTCACAGCTGGGAGAGGTCATCTCAGTTTATTTCTTCATATGTGATAGTAGCACTAACTTTCAGAAACATATATAGTAGTGTACTCAGACTCAGGATATCTGGATCTGTGAACTAGTCTACCTTTAACAAAGTAAGTGACTTTGGATAAGACACTTTTGTATTAAATCAGCTTTGTTAGAGTATCATATACATACAATAAAATCCACCTAAATTTTAAGGGTAAAGTTTGAAGAGTTGTGATAATTTATATATAATCACTAAAATAATGACATAAAACACCTTTAACATTCTAAAACCTAACCTCATGTCCCTCTGCAGTCAATTCCTTTTCCTTGGTCCCCTGGGTCCTGGCAAATGCTGATCTGCCTTCTATGACTATAGTTTTGCATGTCCTAGAAATTCATGTAGATATATGCATAAAATATATAATCTTTTCTCAGTGGTTTCTTTGATTTAGTGTATTCCTTTTGTTATTAATCCATGTGGCTGCACGTTTCAGTAGGCGATTCTTTTTAATGATGGGTAGTATTCCATTGTATAGGTATATCACAATTTAGATATATTATGATGGACATTTGGGTTATTTTCAGTTGGAGATTATTATAGATAAAGCAAACATGAATAACTAGGTACATGCCTTTGTATTTAAGTTTTTATTTATTTTCAGTAATTACCTAGGAGTGACATTGTTGGTCATTGGACAAATATATACTTAACTTTATAAGAAATATGGAAGTTGCTTTACAGAGTGTTTGTACCATTTTGCATTCTCATTGACAATATATGAGAATTCCAGTTGCTCTATTTTCTCACACTGTTGGTTTTTCTAATTTTCATTGTTGAAGTGTGTAATGGTATATCATTGCATGGCTTCAATTTGCATTTCCCTAATGATCAATGATATTATGCATCTTTTTATGAGGTTATTGGTCATTTGAAGATTGTCTTTGGTAAAGTACTAATTTTCTTCAAATAATTTGTGCACTTCTTGATTGGGTTATTTTGTTTCTTGTCGACATATAAATCATTTTTATCTTCTGGATATGGTGAATCGAATTGATCGTTTTCAAAATATTAAGCTAACCTTGCATTTCTGGAATAAGTTACACTTCTTCATGATATATCATTCTTTTTATGTATTGATGGATTCAATTTGCTGATATTGTATTAAGGTATTTTGTATCTATATTCAATGAGGGATATCAGTTGGTATTCTTTTTTCCCTGTAAAGTTTTTGTCTTGTTGTTGTATCAATGCAATGCTGGCTTCACAAAATGAATTGAGAAGTTTCCCTTTTCTTGTATTTACTAGAACAGATTATGTATAATTGGTATTATTTCATTCTTAAGTATTCTGATGAATTTATAAAATAAAGCTATCTAGGCCCTATGTTTTCCCTGTAAGAAGGTTTTTATCTACACATTCCATTTCTTTAATACATATAAGGTTTCAGTTTTTCTATTTCATTTTGTAATTTTTATAATATGTATCTTTCAAGGAATTTGTCAATTTCTTTTAAATTAATTAATTTATTGACATAAAATTTGTATCATTCCCTTATGGTCTTTTAATGTCTGTATACTCTGAACTGAAAGTCCCTCTTTCATTCCCGATATTGGTAAATTTCATCTTCTGCCTTTTTTCATGGTCACTTGGACTGAAGTTTTATTAATTCTATTGATCTTCTCAAGGACCCAGATTTAGATTAATTTATATTCTCTATTGGTTTTGTTTTTAGTTTATTTAAAATTTCATGATCTTTTGTTCTTTACTGTATTCCTCCTCCTGTTTATTTGGATTTAACTTCTATTTACTTAGTTAGTTTCTTGAGGTAGAAAAATTACTTTTTTTCTCTTGTTATCTTCCATAAGTTTTATTATTTAATTTTTTATTGAAGGTAGTTGATATACAATATTATTTAAGTTATGGGTGAACAATATAGTGCTTCGGCATGTTAAATGTTATACTCCATTTATAGTTATTATAAAATATTGGCTTTATTCCCTGTGTTGTACAATATATCCTTGTAGCTTATTTTATACATAATAGTTTGTACTGCTTAATCCCCTATCCCTATATTGCCCTCCCCCCTTCCTTTCCTCACTGGTAACCACTAGTTTGCTCTCTATATCTGGGAGTCTGCTTCATTTTTGTTATATTCACTAGTTTGTTGTATTATTTTTAGATTCCACGTATAAGTAATGTAATACAGTATTTGACTTATTTCACTTAGCATAATGCCCTCCAAGTCCATCCATGTTGCTGCAAATGGCAAAATGTCATTCTTTTTGTATGGTTTAGTAGTATTCCATTGTGTATGTGTATACACACACACACACACACACACACACACACACACACGTATATATACATACACCACATCTTTATCCATTGATCTGTTGATTGACACTTAGGTCCCTTCTATACCTTGACAATTGTAAATAGTGATGAACATTGGAGTGTGTGTATCTTTCTGAATTAATGTTTTTGTTTTCTTCAGAGCTATTCCCAGGAGTGAATTGCTGGGTCATATGGCAGTTCTACTTTTAGTTTTTCAGAAACCTCTATACTGTTTTCCACAGTGGCTGCATCAATTTACATTCCAACCAACAGTGTATGAGCCTTCCATTTTGTTCACATCCTCAACAACATGTGTTATTTGTGTTCTTTTTGATGATAGCCATTCTGAGAGGTGTGAGGTGATATCTCATTGTGGTTTTAATTTACATTTTCTTAGGATTAGCGATGTTGAGCATCTTTTCATGCGCCCATTGGCCACCTGCATTTCCTCTTTTGAAAAATGTCTGTTCAGTTCTGCCCATTTTTTAATTCGGTTGTTTGTTTTTTTTATGTTGAGTTGTATGAGCTGTTTATATATGTTGGATATTAATCTCCTATGGGTCATATCACTTGCAAATATCTTTTCCCATTCAGTATGTTGTCTTTTGTTTTTTCCATGGTTTCCTCTGCTGTATGAAAGCTTTTACATTTAATTAGGTCCCACTTGTATATTCTTACTTTTATTTCCTTTGCTTTAGGAGACAGATCCAAAAAAATATTGCTACTGCTATGATTCATGTCAAAGAGTGTTCTGCCCATGTTTTCCTCTAGGAGTTTTATGGTTTCAGGTCTCACATTTAGGTCTTTAATCAATTTTATTTTATTTTTTATATGGTGTTAGAGAATGTTCTAATTTCATTGTTTTATGTGTAGCTGTCCATTTTTCCCAGCACCAATTTTTGAAGAGACTCTCTTTTCTCCATTGTAATTCTTGTCTCCTTTGTCATAGATTAATTGGCTGTAAGTGTGTGGGTTTATTTCTGGGTTCTCTATTCTGTTCCATTGATCTGTGTGTCTGTTTTTGTGCCAGTACCATAGTATTTTGATTACTGTAGCTCTGTAGTATAGTCTGAAGTCAGGAGGCATAATTCCTCCAGCTATTTTATTTCTCAAGATTGTTTTGGTTATTCAGGATCTTTTGTTTCCATACAAATTTAAATATTATTTGTTTTAGTTCTGTGAAAAATGCCATTGGTATTTTGATTGGGATCACACTGAATCTGTGGATTGCCTTGAGTAGTATGGTCATTTTAACAATGTTAATTCTTCCAATCCAAGAACAGTGTATATCTTTCCATCTGGTTATGTTGTCTTCAAATTCTTCCATCAGTGTCTTAGTTTTACAAGTAAGAGTCTTTTACATGCTTAGGTAGGATTACTCCTAGGTATTTTATTCTTTTGTTTTTAAGTTTATCAGATATTTTCCATATTGTTTGCATATTTTGAGCCTTGTACAATAAATCTTTCTGTATACCAAATTCATAGAGAATTCTGCTGGAGTGTTTGTTTTTTTTTTTCGGTTTTGGGTTTTTTTTAAACATCTTTATTGGAGTATAATTGCTTTACAATATTGTGTTAGTTTCTGATGTATAACAAAGTGAATCAGCTATACATATACATATATCACCATACCCACTCCCTCTTTCATCTCCCTCTTATCCTCCCTATCCCACCCCTCTAGGTGGTCACAAAGCACCGAGCTGATCTCCCTGTGCTATGCGGCTGCTTCCTACTAGCTATCTATTTTACATTTGGTAGTGTATATATGTCAATGCCACTATCTTACTTCATCCCAGCTTACCCTTTCCCCTCCCCATGTTGACAAGTCCATTCCCTACATCTGCATCTTTATTCCTGTCCTGCCCCTAGGCTCTTCAGAACCATTTTTTTTATTTTAGATTCCATATATATGTGTTAGCATATGGTATTTGTTTTTATCATTCTGACATACTTCACTCTCTATGACAAACTCTAGTCCATCCACCTCACTACAAAAAACCCAATTTCATTTCTTTTTTATGGTTGAGTAATATTCCATTGTATATATGTGCCACATCTTCTTTATCCATTCATCTATTGATGGATACTTAGGTTGCTTCCATGCCCTTGCTACTGTAAATAGTGCTGCAGTGAACATTGTGGTACATGACTCTATTTTGAATTATGCTTTTCTCAGGGTATATGCCCAGGAGTGGAATTGCTGGGTCTTATGGTAGATCTATTTTTATATTTTTAAGGAACCTCCATTCTGTTCTCCATAGTGGCTGTATCAATTTACATTCCCACCAACAGTGCAAGAGTGTTCCCTTTTCTCCACACCCTCTCCAGCATTTATTGTTTGTAGATTTTTTGATGATGACCATTCTGACCAGTGTGAGGTGATACCTCATTGTACTTTTGATTTGCATTTCTTTAATGATTAGTGATGTTGAGCATCCTTTTATGTGTTTGTTGGCAATCTGTATATCTTCTTTGGAGAAATGTCTATTTGGGACTTGTGCCCATTTTTGGAAGGGGTTTTTGTTTTTTGATCTTGAGCTGCATGAGCTGCATGAGATGATTTTATATTTTAGAGAATAATCTTCTGTCAGTTGCTTCATTTGCAAATATTTTCTCCCATTCTGAGGGTTGTCTTTTCATCTTGTTTATGGTTTCCTTTGCTGTGCAAAAGCTTTTAAGTTTCATTTGGTCCCATTTGTTTACTTTCATTTTTATTTCCATTTCTCTAAGAGGTGGGTCAAAAAGGATCTTGCTGTGATGTATCTCATAGTGTGTTCTGACTAAGTTTTCCTCTAACAGTTTTATAGTGTCTGGCCTTACATTTGGGTCTTGAATCCATTTTGAATTTATTTTTTTGTATGGTGTTAGGGAGTATTCTAATTTCATTCTTTTACATGTAGCTGTCCAGTTTTCCCCACACCAGTTATTGAAGAGGCTGTCTTTTCTCCATTTTATATTCTTGCTTACTTTATCCAAAATAAGTTGACCATAAGTGTGTGTGATTATCTCTGGACTTTCTATCCTTTTCCATTGATCTATATTTCTGTTTTTGTGCCAGTACAGTGCTGTCTTGATTACTGTAACTTTGTAGTATAGTCTGAAGTCAGGGAGCCTGATTCCTCCAGCTCCATTTTTCTTTCTCAAGATTGCTTTGTCTATCCGGGGTCTTTTGTGTTTCCATAAAATTTGTCAAATTTTCAGTTCTAGTTCTGTGAAACATGACATTGGTAGTTTGATAGGGATTGCATTGAATCTATAGATTGTTTTGGGTAGTATAATCATATTCACAGTGTTGATTCTTCCAGTCCAAGAACATGGTATATCTCTCCAACTGTTTGTATCATATTTAATTTCTTTCATCCGTGTCTTATACTTTTCTGCATATGGGTCTTTTACCTCCTTAGGTAGGTTTATTCCTAGGTATTTTATTCTTTATGTTGCAATGGTAAATGGGAGTGTTTCCTTAATTTGTCTTTCAAATTTTTCATCATTAGTGTATACAAATGCAAGAGATTTCTGTGCATTAATTTTGTATCCTGCTACATTACCAAATTCATTGATTACCTCTAGTAGATTTCTGGTAGCATCTTTAGGATTCTCTGTGTGTAGTATCATGTCATCTGTAAACAGTCACAGTATTACTTCTTCTTTTCCAATTTGGATTCCTTTTATTTCTTTTTCTTCTCTGATTGATGTGGCTAAAACTTACAAAACTATTGTGAATAGTAGCAGTGAGAGTGGGCAACTTTATCTTGTTCCTCATCTTAGTGGAAATGGTTTCAATTTTTCACTATTAAGAACTATGTTGGCTGTAGGTTTGTCATATATGGCCTTATTATATTGAGGTAAATTCCCTCTATGCCTATTTTCTGGGGAGTTTTTATCATCAGTAGGTGTTGAATGTTGTCAAAAGCTTTTACTGCATCTATTGAGATTATCATATGGTTTTTATCCTTCAGTTTGTTAATATGGTGTATCACATTAATTGATTTACATATATTGAAGAATCCTTGCATTCCTGGGATAAACCCCACTTGATCATGGTGTATGATCCTTTTAATGTACTATTGGATTCTGTTTCCTAATATTTTGAGGATTTTGCATCTATGTTCATCAGGGATATTGGTCTGTAGTTTTCTTTTTTTGTGACATCTTTGTCTGGTTTTGGTATCAGGGTGATGGTTGCCTCGTAGAATGAGTTTGGCAGTGTTCCTCCCTCCACTATATTTTGAAAGAATTTGAAAAGGATAGATGTTAGCTCTTCTCTAAATGATTGTTAGAATTTGCCTGTGAAGTTATCTGGTCCTGGGATTTTGTTTGTTGGAATATTTTTAATCACAGTTTCAATTTCAGTGCTTGTGGTTGGTCTGTTTACATTTTCTATTTTTCCTGATTCATTCTCAGAAGGTTGTGTTTTTCTGTGCATGTGTCCATTTCTTTAGACTGTCCATTTTTTTGGCATTAGTTGCTTTTAGTAATCTCTCATGATGCTTTGTTTTTCTGCAGTGTCAGATGTTACTTCTCCTTTTTCATTTCTAATTCTATTGATTTGAATCTTCTCCCTTTTTTCTTGATGAGTCTCACTAATGGTTTATCAATTTTATCTTCTCAAAGAACCAGCTTTTAGTTTTATTGATTTTGCTATTTTTTTCTTCATTTCTTTTTCATTTATTTCTGACCTGATCTTTATGATTTCTTTCCTTCTGCTATGTTTGGGGATTTTTTGTTCTTCTTTCTCTAATTGCTTTAGGTATAAGTTAGGTTGTTTGTTTGAGCTTTTTCTTGAGGTAGGATTGTATTGCTGTAAACCTCCTCTTAGAACTGCTTTTGCTTCATCCCATAAGTTTTGGGTCTTCATGTTTTCACTGTCATTTGTTTCTAGGTATTTTTTGATTTCCACTTTGATTTCATCAGTAATCTCTTGGCTGTTAAGTAATGTATTTTTTAGCTTCCATGTATTTGTATTTTTTACAGTTTTTTTTTTTTTTTCCTGTAATTGATATCTAGTCTCATACCGTTTGGGTCAGAAAAGATACTTGATACGATTTCAATTTCCTTAAGTTTACCAAGGCTTGATTTGTGACCCAAGATATGATGTATCCTAGAGAATGTCTATGAGCCTTTGGGAAGAATGTGTATTCTGTTGGTTTTGGATGGAATGTCCTATAAATATAAATTAAGTCCCTCTTGTTTAATGTGTCATTTAAAGCTTCTGTTTCCTTATTTATTTTCAATTTGGATTATCTGTCCATTGGTGAATGTGGGGTGTTAAAGTCCCCTACTGTTATTGTGTTACCGTTGATTTCCCCTTTTATGGCTGTTAGCAATTGCCTTATGTAATGAGGTGCTCCTGTGTTGGGTGCATAAATATTTTCAGTTGTTTTATCTTCTTGGATTGATCCCTTGATCATTATGTAGTGTCCTTCTTTGTCTATTGTAATAGTCTTTATTTTAAAGCCTATTTTGTCTGATATGAGAAATGCTACTCCCGCTTTCTTTTGATTTCCATTTGCATGGAATATCTTTTTCCATCCCCCACTTTCCATCTGTGTGTGTCCCTAGGTCTGAAGTGGGTCTCTTTTAGAGAGCATATATATGGGTCTTGTTTTTTTATCCATTCAGCCAGTCTATGCCATTTGGTTGGAGCATTTAATCCATTTACATTTAAGGCAATTATTGGTATGTATGTTCCTATTACAATTTTCTTAATTGTTTTGGGTTTGTTATTGTACGTTTTTTCCTTTTTTTTTTTGTTTCCTGGCTAGAGAAGTTCCATTAGCATTTGTGGTAACCCTGGTGTTGTAGTGCTGAATTCTCTTAGCTTTTGCTTGTCTGTAAAGATTTTAATTTCTCCATTGAATCTGAATGAGATCCTTGCTGGGTAGAGTAACCTTTCTGGTTGGTTTTTCCCTTTCATCACTTTAAATATGTCCTGCCACTCCCTTCTGGATTGCAGAGTTTCTGCTGAAAGTTCAGCTGTTAACATTATGGGGATTCCCTTGTGTGTTATTTGTTGCTTTCTCTTGCTGCTTTTAAATTTTTTGTTTGTATTTAATTTTTGATAGTTTGATTAATGTGTGTCTTGGCATATTTCTCCCTGGATTTACCCTGTATGGGACTCTCTGTGTTTCCTGCATTTGTTTGACTATTTCCTTTCCCATGGTAGGGAATTTTTCAACTGTAATCTTTTCAAATATTTTCTTAGACCCTTTCTTTTACTCTTGTTCTTCTGGGACCCCTATTATTTGAATGTTGGTGCATTTAATTTTGTCCCAGTTTTCTCTCCGAATGTTGTTAATTCTTTTCATTTTTTTTTCTTTATTCTGCTCTGTGGTAGTTATTTCCACTGTTGTTTCTTCCAGGTCACTTACCTGTTCTTGTCTCTCAGTTATTCTGCTACTGCTTCCTTCTAGAGAATTTTTAATTTCATGTGTTGTGTTGTTCATAATTGTTTATTTGCTCTTTAGTTCTAGGTCCTTGTTAAACATTTCTTGTACTTTCTCCATTCTGTTTCCAAGATTTTGGATCATCTTTAATATCATTACTCTAAATTCTTTTTTAGGTAGATTGCCTATTTCCTCTTAATTTTTTGGCCTGGGTGGGGGAGGCGTTTAACCTTTCTGCTTCAACTGCTGCATATTTCTCTATCTTCTCATTTTGCTTAACTTACTGTGTTTGAGGTCTGTTTTTCGCAGGCTGCACATCCGTAGTTCCCGTTTTTTTTGTGTCTGCCCCCAGTGGCTAATGTTGGTTCAGTGGGTTTTGTATGCTTCCTGGTGGAGGGGACTGGTGCCTGTGTTCTGGTGGATGAGGCTGGAACTTGTCTTTCTGGTGAGCAGGACCGAGTCCAGTGTGTGTTTTGTGGTGTTTGTGCACTTACTATGATTTTAGGCAGCCTCTCTGCTAATGTGTGGGGTTGCGTTGCTGTCTTGTCAGTTGTTTGGCATGGGGGTCCAGCACTGGAGCTTGCTGGTCGTTGAGTGCAGCTGTGTCTTAGCGTTGAGGTGGAGATCTCTGGAAGAGCTCTCGCCAATTGAAATTACATTGGGCTGGGAGGTCTCTGGTTGTCCAGTGTCCTTAACTTGGCTTTCCCACCTCCACGGCTCAGGCCTGACACCCAGCCGGAGCACCAAGACCCTGTCAGCCACACAGCTCAGAAGAAAATGGAGAAAATAAGAAAGAAAGAAAAATAAAATAAAATAAATACCATAAAGTTATTAAAATCAAAAATATTTTAAAATGTTATTAATATAAATAAATTTAAAAAGTAATTAAAAAATAAAGGAGAGGGCAATCAAACCAATAAACAAGTCCACCAATGATAATAAGCACTAAAAAGTATACTAAGATAGACATAAAAATTGGAAACTAGTCAGTTGCATACAGCAAACCCCAAGTCTACAGTTGTTCCCAAGGTCCACTACGTCAATTTTGGGATGTATTGTTGTCTATTCAGTATTTCACAGATGCAGGGTACATCAAGTTGATTGTGTAGGTTTAATCCATTGCTCCTGAGGCTGCTGGGAGAGATTTCCCTCTCTCTTCTTTGTTCACACAGCTCCTGGAGTTCAGCTTTGGAGTTGGCCCTGCCTCTGTGTGTAGGTCCCCTGAGGGCCTCTGTTCCCTCCCAGACAGGACAGGGTTAAAGGAGTAGCTTATTAGGGGACTCTGGCTTACTCAGGCTGGGGTGAGGGAGGGGTATGGATGCGGGGTGAGCCTGTGGTGGCAGAGGCTGGCGTGACATTGCACCAGCCTGAGGCAGGCCGTGTGTTCTCCCGGAGAAGTTGTCCCTGGATCATGGGACCCTGGCAGTTGTGGGCTGCACAGGCTTCCATCAGAGGAGATGTAGATGGTGACCTGTGCTTGCAAACAAGTATTGTGGTGGCTGCAACAGCAGACTTAGCATCTCATGCCCGTCTCTGGGGTCCGTGCTGATAACTGCCACTTGTGCTCTTCTCTGGAGCTCGTTCAGGCGGTGCTCTGACACCCTTTCCTTGTTCACCCCAAAACAATGGTCTCTTGCCTCTTAGGCAGGTCCAGACTTTTTCCTGGACTCCCTCCTGGCTAGCTGTGGCACACTAGCACCCTTCAGGCTGTGTTCGTGCAGTCAACCCCAGTCCTCTTCCTGGGATCTGACCTCCGAAGCCTGAGCCTCATCTCCCAGCCCCCTCCTGCCCCGGCGGGTGAGCAGACAAGCCTCTCAGGCTCGTGAGTTCTGGGCGGCACTGTTCCTCTGTGCGGGAATCTCTCCAATTTGCCCTCTGCACACTTGTTGCTGTGCTCTCCTCTGTGGCTCTGAAGCTTCTACCCCCGCCCACCCCCGTCTCCACCAGTGAAGGGGCTTCCTAGTGAGTGGAAACCTTTCCTCCTTCCCAGCTCCCTCCCACTGGTGCAGGTCCCATCCATATTCTTTTGTCTCTGTTTTTCTTTTTTTTTTTCTTTTACCCTACCCATGTACGTGGGGAGTTTCTTGCCTTTTGTGAAGTCTGAGGTCTTCTGCCAGCGTTCAGTACGTGTTCTGTAAGAATTGTTCAACATGTAAATTATTTTTAATGTATTTGTAGGGGGGAAGGTGATATACATGTCTTACTCCTCTGCCATCTTGTAGTTCCTCCTGCTGGTACTCTGCATGCAGTCTGCCGTCGCTGTTTGAGAGTCTTCCTGCTCTGCGAGGTAACAGTCTGTGCTCAAACTCCATGAGGTCCTGATGGCCCCATAAATGAATTATTCATATATTCTCTGAGAAAACTCCCATTCACATCTCACAATATTTTTAACAGTCTTGAGTGCATACCTGGGGGATGACCCAGACATGGATTCTGATGGCAGGCTGCCCATTGGCACCTCATTTGGAACACCAGTGGGACCTGCACTCTTAAAGGCCATGGCCTGAGGCCTTTATTTTATTCTTTTTGATGGTAATAAAAATGGGATTTTTAAAAATTCTCTTTTTTAATACGAGAAATAGAAAATACTTCTCTTTTTTGTTATCATTAAAAAGATAGTTCATTTTAACTTCTCAAGATCTCTGCTTTTTTAATAAAACACTTTCTGTAACATATTTGCCTTGTTTGTGAAAAATATAAGGAGAAATAATTAAGATTTTTAAATGATTATGTGAAAAAAGTAGTATTTCTGGCCTAGGAACTATTGAAACTATTTTACATGGTGAAGGAAATGCTTGTGAATATTAAATGTAACAAATGTTGTCAATAAATTGGCATAATACCTTGTCTTGGTAATAAACTCACAGTTATTTAGTATCCTTTCTGTCATTTAAAGTACGAGTCTACATGTATGAAGATGGTTATTATCCTTAATATATATATGGTGCTTTTTTCTGTAAGAATCAAGGCTCCTTAGTTTTCCTCAAAATTAAGTGACCTTTATATTTCAAATAATTTAGAAAGATCTTTAAGGAATATTCTTTCAAATGTTTTTCACTATCTAATCTTCAAAAATCCATTAAGAACCTTGACTACTCTGGAAAGATTGGTACTATAATGCAGCACAAATAACTTGATCTAATTTTCTAATTAGACATATATCTCCCCTAAGTTATAGAAGTTATTATAGTGTGTTTCTAAATGTGGATATAAATATTATATTCCATAATAGACCTTTCATTTTCCTGATGTAGACTAATGGAATTAACTTAAAACTTTAATATTCTTCATTTCCAAAACATGCTTTAAAACAATCTTCTTTAGTAGGATAGAAATATCAGCATGACAATGGATATTTTAGAACTGTTCTGGAAGATGTTTGGTAAGATGCATGTGGATAAAATGTGCTTCTAACAGGGAATGCCATTGGTTGTTTGCAAAAATAGATGAATATTTTATTTTATGATTTTTTTTCTAAAAACATTTTGCATGTCTTTGTCAGATAAAATAAAGAAGAAAGAAAATGATGCAATGCTTTTATTAGTATTATTTGCTTATTTAATTAGTGTGAGAAAACATATTGCCATAAAAATCCTTTAGCATCCAATATATGATCTACTGCTTTTTAACACCTTCTAATTTTTCTCACAAAGGAGGCTTTTGATTGCCTCAAAAAACGTTATTTTCCTTGTACTATTCAAGTCAATACATTTCATAGGCATTAGAACAATGACAAATATGGTACTTTTGATTGGGGTTTCAAAATCACCAGATTTATGCATGTGGTCATATGCTTTGAATAATTTTGTTGTGGTAGAATGTCATTCAAGGCCAGAGACAGCTGCTGAAGATAAGCCTAATATAGTGTAATCTACCCCTACTGTTTTTCCACAGCTCATTAAAATCTTATGTAATTGGAAAACAAATGCAATAAAATATTTGTGTGGGTGTTGCCATGGTCAGTAATCTCCTTCCTTTGAGAGTCTTGTCTTTTTAATCTTCTGATGTTAGAAACAATTCATTCTTTATTTGACAGCTTCTCATTTGATTGACTGTTACTGTTACCATGTGTCAATCTTTCCACGCGTTATGCTTGCTGAGTGTAACTGATCCACTGGTATCAAGAACAGCAACTCAGTGATTATAGTATTGAAACTAACTCAGATACAAGCTTAATGGGCTCAATATATTTTTGTTTAAAGTACTAACGTGACAGCCATTAATTGACTATACTGTTGTATTTTTTCTCTAGTATCACTAAAGTCAATGGCTATTCTTATATACCACTTCCTTCTTCCAGCTGCCCTTTAATTTTTTGAATTTAATAAAATCTAGTCTGGATTCTTCCCATAAATTTGTTTTCAGCTGTATGGTAATGTTGAAGGGGTATATCAGCCTTAGTGTTCTACTTACTTGCTTTGTGATAATTAATGCATTACTACCACTAAGCCAGATTTTCTCAACTAGACATTGATAACAAACATACTAATGAAATAATATATATAACAGCACACTTGACATGTTAAGTAGTGCAGCGTGTTACAATTTAGTTTACATGCTTATTTTGTTTAGATCATTACTAACAAAAAATATTTTGAAAGTTTAAAACAATAGTTTCTGAAGCATCAGTAAAATTTTACAAAAAGATAATTTTGCATAGATCTGTATTGCTCATATCTATAGCTTAATGGAACTCAAATATTTTATATTCAAATATAAAGGGGAAAATAAGATGGAAAAACTAAGCTGTTTGTCTTAAAATGTAAAGGCCTTTCTTCCTTTATTTAAAAAAAATATCATTCACCAAATTGGAAACTTATCTTTTGATATTTAATTCCAGAGGTCTGGCCTGTTGAAATTAAAGCTGATTTCATTTCCCATTTTATATTTTTCCATATGTGCTACCACTCATCACAAACCATCATCAATATTTATAATGGAATACAAGAGAACCTCTACTTCCACCTTATTTCCTTGTTTATGCAACAACATCTCACTAGAAAAGGCTATAGGGGCTCCAGATAGTTGTGTGTGTGTGTGTGTGTGTGTGTTTCCATTGCAGTGCTTTCTTTCAATGTCACTGAAGCAGCAGGCAATGTCACTGCCACTGCGCTTGTCCTACATAAACAGTGGGACTTGCTGCTCTCTTTTTATTATAACAAATCATACACTATGTTTTATCACCCCACTTAGCTATAAATACAATGGTTACATAAAATTATGTAAGCATTCAGAGCAGGAAAAGAGGTCAACCAAATTTTCAAACTAGAAATACTAATTTTAAAATAGCTATGTATTTGTCCTTTCTCTGCCACTAAATCTTTCTATCAGCATCCATCAAAGGGTGGTTAGAAAATTTACAAATAGTTCAACACAAATATATAAATTGCCTCTAATGAGTAAAGAGGAAGACTCCATGGTAAGGGTTTTCAGGATTTAAACAAATGCCTGATTTCCTCCTTCATCTTCCAAATTCAAGTAGTATTTTGCTTTTTCCCTGAATATATCATCTGATTTGACAAACTCCCTTGTTTTTTTAATTTATCCTTTATTTAATCTCTGTGGCCATGATATTCCATTCATCTTTCTAACCAAATTATCTGCACTTATTATGGGCAGTTATCAAACATCCCTGAACAACTAGTGGCCTTTCCTGAGTAAGTAGAAATTTTACTCACATAGCTGACTCTCCCTAAAGAATAGGCATGTATATGTATTTAGAACCTAAGCAGTTCCTACCATTGTCATTAAGATTCTGGAAGAGCTAGAATTAATCTGAAAAAAGGCTAATGCTAACAATATAGCACATTGGACCTTGACAAAGGATTATTATATTTATGGCATTGTGTTCAAAATCTGGAGGCAGTTGGTAAATTGTAAATGTTATTTATCCAACAAGTACAATATGAACATTGCAAGCCTTTACCGTCCTTTAAAAATCATGTAGTATTTAGACTGAGACTTTTGAACACTCTTTTAGTGACCAGGCAAGATGTAGAAAAGGATAGATACGCATGTCTATTGGATATATCTATACATATAAATGATTAGCGAGGTAACCTGAGGGCACAACAGAGTGTGATAAGTCTGAAAAGTGAGGCAGTCAACAGAAGGACACAGAGTACTAAGTTGATGGAGAAAGTCCAGGTATACACAGAGAATGACAATGAAATTATTCTCCACTAATTCATGCCCAGAGTAATTTTTGATGCAAATTATTATACCTATGCATTTACGATTGAAGATATAATTCTGGCATAATCCGGGATAAAAGTATCACATGTGAACACTTTTAAGAGATCTTACAAATAAGAAAGCAAAGATTAGATTTTACATCATGAATTGTTTACATTATTGAGAGTTGGTAGTGCTGTCATTGATGTTGGCAAGATTAAGAGTTTCTGGAAGAAGACAATCATTTATCCTTTCTAAGGAGAGGATGAACTCTAGGTTTGAATATTGATTTTCAAAAAGCACCAGCTCCTTCAATGTACCACCAGAGGACACAAAATTTCTATTCCTGAATGTATTACCCAAAATACTCTTTAGCACTAAGGATAAGCTGTTTTTAAATAGCACACATGATCCATATTTTATACCAATATTCAACTCAGAATTTTCATTTTTAGCACTGAGTTAGAAACTGGATATATTAAGCTTTTGAAGGAGAGTGGGGTTGGTGGTGATGACTTTGTTTACTGGCTAAAGTCCATGCACCAACTTATACTTACTTTAAATGGACAACAATCTTTATGTTAGAAAGATAAGCAAATGTTAAATCTTATCCAGAAAAGAGCACATTAGTTAGAGGATATTAGAGCTCAACCCAATAATTTAATGTTAACAGTGTCATAAATTAAATTTGCTCTATGTAGTAGTATATAAACCAAATTTAAAGGAGGAAGAAGCAGCTGCTCTTTCCCAAGAGAAGGAACACAACAATTTATCTTGTAAACTAGAACTGTTTCTTCTCTGTCACATTTATTTACTCTCTCATTCTCTCACTAAGTCAACTCTTCATCTCTCAAGGTACCTAACTCCCTCTCAGATCCTTCTGAGTCCATGTATATATCCGTGCATCCCTCAACTTAAAATCTATGTCCAGAGACAAAGTCTGCTACCTCCTTCTCTCATCATCTGTATATTTTGTCTCCCCCCCCATTCCTCACCTTAAGTGCTTTCAAACTATGATAATTTTGCCTAACTTCATTTCACCTTAACTATATGTATCACTACATTGATTTTTGCTGCCCATCTTCTGAAATACTGAATATATTTACTTCTCTTTTTGTAATCCTACTCATTTTCTCACCCTTTTATTTATTTTTTTTACGTTTATTCACAAAACACTAAAGTAAAAATTTGGAAAAATGAGAACATAAAGAGGAAAACCTAGAAGTCTAGTCATAAAAAGGCTAAAAAAGTAGCTCTGATATTTTTGAATGGATTTTATTCTTTCTCAAAATGGAAACAAGTGAAACAAATGAAACTTACAGCAGAACTCTCCTTCTCTGGTCCTATCAGGCAACTTATGTTATTACATATCAAGTGAGTGAATCTTGTCTGTTCCCATCGTTAGTTATCTGTTCTCATTGCTAAGCATTATTCATTTGGAATGTTTCAAACGCCTTCAATACTGCTACTGTGATAAGATCCTAAATATGTATAGTTGTAAAGCCTTCTGGCTGTCCAGGTGATAATTTTATATTGCAGTAAGAGTGAGAAAACAACGTAAGTGCACTAGACCAATGTCAGTTACTATGATATGGAAAAACAATGAAAGTTTAAATAAAAGCCATTAACTTGAATGAAGTTTCTGTCTCATTTGGGCATATTCCAAGCAACCTGCAAAACTAGGCATGGTCAATTTTCATAAACAGAAGGATCTGGGTTTTTTTATTGGAAAACAAAATTCAGAAACAAGAAAATTGAATGCTTCCACATGCTGAGGGAAATATTAAGAAAATAATCAATGTTGAGGTGGAAGCCCTTTAGTCACTAATTATTAAATACTAGTGATTTTTATTTAGCTGAATGTGTATAATATTGAATGTGTGGCTTAATTATCCGAAATTAGGCAGTAATTTATGGGGAGTTGTGATGCTGAATGCAAAAAGTCTAAGCTGAAAGATTATTTTTGTGAAATATTATTTTTATGCAAGCAGTACAGGTAGATGACTCAGAGACAATTTAGTAGAATCATATTATAATTTTCTAAAATATTCCTTTTAGCAAATATCTAGATAGGTCTATAAGCATAACTAATTAGAAAGTGTTCAGAGACATGGGCTAAGACAGTCTAAGGCAAAACATAACATTTGAGTGATTATGTAGAAAAGCTGTCTGAGGTAGTTCCAAGGCACGGTTTTTCTCACTCTTTTTTGAGGCAAGGGGGAGAGGGAAGCACAGAATGGAAAGGAATCAGTGTTTGGCAAGCTGGTGATCCTACTGCCTTTAATGAAAATAAATATTTAAATAAGATAGAAAAGGGAGCTCTTTCTGTATTTTTATTTTATTTATTTTTTATGCAGCAGGCTCTCATTAGTTATCTATTTTATACATATTAGTTTATACATGTCAATCCCAATCTCCCAATTCATCCCACCACCACCACCCAGAAAAGGGAGCTCTTTCCGTTTTTGCAATAAGAGAATAAAGTTGGAAAAAAGATATTATGAAGTTTAGAGGCCTTGTTAAAATTGTATTAAAAACAATGAGCTGTGGGCTTCCCTGGTGGCGTAGTGGTTGAGAGTCCGCCTGCCGATGCAGGGGACACGGGTTCGTGCCCCGGTCTGGGAAGATCCCACATGCCGTGGAGCAGCTAGGCCTGTGAGCCATGGTCGCTGAGCCTGTGTGTCCGGAGCCTGTGCTCCGCAACGGGAGAGGCCACAACAGTGAGAGCCCCGCATACCGCAAAAAAAAAAAAAAAAAAAAAAAAAAAAAAACAATGAGCTGTAAAGATTTTAGAGGACTAATTTAAAACAAATGTATGCAGTGAAATCTCTGAAGGGATGTTCCACAGATGAGTGGAAGATAGGAAACCTCTGTAGACCTCATGCCCCATAGGGAAGGGCCTGGATCCTAGCCTGAAACAAAGCTGGGTCAGCATACAGAGAAGTTACCTATGTGCTCCTGAGCCCCCTGCTCTTTATTTTATTCTCCATTATTGAAGAAAACTTACTTCATAATTGAAAAACAATGTGAACACATTTTTTAAAATAGGGCGGTCTATTGATTTAGGCAGCCATTTATAGTAGAAAGAAGATTGATTTTAGATCAGGACATTTACATTCCATCAACTCCAGGCTAAGCTGTAAAGTTCTGCTTAAAAACATTTTTTTCAGTATTGCCATGTTCTTTATAACATGGAGATAATAATATCGACTCAAAATATAGTTGTAATAATTAAATATAAAAGTGTAAGTCACAGTTACTTGAAAGATTAACTTATCTGTTTGTTCTTTTACTAAGCACTTAGTGTCCACTCTGAGTGAGGAATTATATGCCATGTACTAGAAAGGCAAAGACGAATAAAACATAGACCCTCCCTTCAAACAGCTAATAGAAAGAAAGAGGCATATGGAAATATAAGTGCACTGACTATTCATAAAAGTCATGACAGTGTATGTTACTCCTGAGGGAGGGGTCAGGTCTGACATATAGGAATGAGGTCAGGATGGTTTTCATAGAAAAGTGGCACATGTTTGGTCAGGCAGTGCATGAAAGTATGGGTGCGACCTGGTCAGATCTAGAGGGTGGCTTTTAATGCATGCTGGAGGAGTGAGGCACATGTACAAAGTTCATGTATTTGATGGAGACAAGTGCCTTGTGAAATTACAGCCTGGGTGTGGAATAGATATTGAGCACATATTTGCTGCAATAACTGTCTAATGATAGGAAACAAAAAAAAGTTACAGACATAAATAAAGTTGCTATGAATAATCCTATTTAGATTTTTGTGTGGACATAGGTTTTCATTTATCTAGGATGAATGCCCACAAGTGTACTTGCTGTATCATATGGTAAGTGCATGTTTAGTTTTTTAAGACACTGCCAAACTTATTTCAAGAGTGACTGACTATACCATTTTACATTCCTACCTATAATATGCGAGAGATCTAATTTCTCTGCATCCTCACCAAGAACTCAAACCAACCAAAATGTCCCTCAATAACTGAATGATTAAACAAACTGTACATCTATGCCATGGAATACTGCTCAGTAATGAGAAAGAACAAACTATTGATACCTGCAACAACTTGGATGGATCAAGGCTTTTATACTGAGTGAAAAGAACCAATCTAAAAGATCACATACTGTATGATTCCACTTACATATTATTTTCAGAATAATCAAAAGTCAAAAACAATACAGTCTTCAGAAAACAACAATAAGAAAAAATATTACTGGTGACAAGAGAAACCATGTTTTTGTATATCTTAAAGAAGAGGAAAAAAGTCTGGTTTAGTAGATTAAGGAAACAAAAGCAATTAGCTGAATATTTTAATTGAAATGTAATATAAAAGATGCATTAAAATCATGTCCTAATTTTTAAAACAAGAAAGGTAGCATACTTGGTACACACTGTGTCATATTTTTTCAGCATTCAAGCTAATTTTGATTATGCTTTCCAGCTATCCTTCAGTGCTGGGAAAATACATATTTAAAAATAAATTTTAGATAAAAGTGTGCATTTATTAATGCAATTTCTAATTACTATTTAGATAGTTTCTATAAAGTTTCTATAATTTCTTATAGAAATAACTCTATTAAAAATATTTTTACAGAATTTAAAGGAAACACTCAGATTAAATTGTTACTAATTCCATGAATCTGTTTTTCATATATGTGTATATTCTTTATTCTTTTCATGACCTGCTATCTCATCTGCTCCTTTGCCTAGTACCAGAGGACACCAATATCTATATTTAGAATGTCCAAAGAAATGGCCTCTCTCCAGTATAATACTAGTAATATAATACTTATAAAATAATATTATTATCATTCAAAATAAGTTACTCCCTAGAGAAGTATTCTTCTTGACAGTCATTTATGCTATCAATAAAAACCCACTCTCAGTTTCAGGTATTTTCATTTTAATGAGTTTACTAGCCGTTTCACCAAAGTGGGCCTCTCACATGAAATGCCAAACTAGCTCTCCAAACAAATACACAATTGTATACTTGGAATCATGGGAAGATATTTCTTGCAGCTTTTCAAAAAGCTGTTTTGTTTGTTTGTTTGTTTTTACTTTTTCCAGTTACCAAAATTTCAGAAATAAATAGGAGACTTGGAAATGCAAGGAATAAAATAGATTCCAGCCAGGGCTGAGTTAAGGATTCAAGCAATGTCATCAGGTAAGTGTGTTTTCAATACACCTATTAGCCTGTTTCCCCTTTTTGGCTTAATTCTCAGGAACGCTCTCCCACATGGTGACAAAAATGACTACCAAGAGTTATAGGCTTAAACACCATTATATCCTATAATCTTGATAAAAACAGAATGCCTCAGTCTTAATATTCATGGTAAAATTCCAACAATAACACGCAATTGGGTTGGCCTCAGTCATATAACTTCCTGGAGGTAATTACTGAGCACAGTAAAGTAGAAATCACTGACTTTCCAGGGTTTTGTCATATGTCTACCCCTGGCAGCAAGCTAACTCAGTCCCATTGGAAACGAGTTGTTTGATGCTCCAGAAATGGAGTTTATCCAAAGGGTAATGCAAAGGGAAGCAGAAGGAAAATGAATGTGACTAAGAGGGTTGAAAAAACAGGTTAGTATTTTTTGGCTGAAAAATCAAACTTTAAAATATATTATGAACTGTGATTTACATGTTACATTCTTTTTTATTTCACTAGGCAGAAAATTCAATACATTATGGAAGACTTAGTACCATTATCCCTGATACTTTTGTAGTGAAATATAACATACTATATTATAGCTTAATATTATATATCAAACAAAATTCATATAGGTTATATTTGTATATTGTATATATACAAATTTGGTTATTTGCCTATTTTACTTTTTTGTTTCTAAGTTTATTCCTAAAATGGTCTATGTCTTATTCAGCTTCACATCATCAACACCTTGTGTAGTCACTATATTATAAAGTGTGTCCATTCATTGACTGTTTTGGGTCTGCAACGCATCTGAATTTGCTTATTAGTTCTGACAGTGTTTTGATGGAGTCCTTAGTGTTTTCTCTATGTAATGTCCTGTAATCTGCAAATACTGGCAGTTTTACTTTTCCTTTCCAATTTGGATGCCTTTTATTTCTTTTTCTTACCTAATTGCTATGTCTAGGACCTCCAATACTATGTTGAATAAAGTGGTGGGAGTGGGCATCATTGTCTTATTCCTGATCTTAAAGGAAAAGCTTTGAGTTTTCCACTATTGAGTATGATGTAATCTGTGGGCTTTTCATACATGTCCTTTATTATGTTGAGATATGTTCCCTTTAAATGCATGTTATTGAGAGTTTTTATCATAAATGGATATCAAATTTTGTCAAAAGCTTTTTTCTACATATTCTGAGAAGCTCATAGGATTTTTATTCTTCATTTTATTAATGTAGTATATTGCATTGACTGAGTTGTGGATGTTGAACATCTTGCCTCCCTGGAATAAAGGGCCACTTGATCATTGTATATGATGCTTTTAGGGTATTGCTGAACTTGGTTTGCTAATATTTTGTTGAGGGTTCTTGCATTTATATTCATCAGGATTATTGGGCTGCAATTTTCTTGTAGCATCCTTGTCTGGTTTTGGTATCAGGGTAACGTTGGCCTCATAAAATGAGCTTGAAAGTGTTACCTTTTCTTCTACTTTTTGGAAGATGTTAGAAGAATTGGTATTAATTCTTATTTGAATGTTTAGTAGAATTCAACAGTGAAGCTGTCTTGTGTTGGACTTTTGTTTGTTGGGAGTTTTTTAATAACTGATTCATCCCCTTCCTAGTAATCTGTCTTTTCAGGTATTCTATTTCTTTATGATTCAGTCATGGAAGATTGCATGTTTCTAGGAAATTATCCATTTTTCCTATTATCCAATTTGTTGGCATGTTATAGTTCATAGTAGTCTCTTATGATCCTTTGTATTTCTGTAGTATCAATTGTAATGTCTCCTCTTTCATTTTTTATTTATTTGATCCCTCCCTCTTTTTTTCTTGGTGAGTCTAGCTAAAGGTTTGTCTATTTTGTTTATCTTTCCAGAGAACCATCAAAACGTTTTTGAGAGCCATGCATGTTATTGTACGAGTCAGTAGTTTCTTTTTTTTCTAGGTATTTTCAATGCTATAAACATAGATACATTTTTTTAATTAGTTAATGAACAGCTGAGTTGTTAATGAACAGCTGAGTTGTTGCCAATTAAGGGCTATTATTTAGAACATACCTATAAGCATGATTTTCTAAATCTTTACTGTGGATACATGCTTGATTTCTTTTTGGTAAATATTATGAGTAAAACTGCTAAGTGTTACGATAGGTGGACGCTTAGCCTTTTAAGAAACTGCCAAACTGTTTCCAGAGTGACTGTGATACTTTACATCCTTATACCAATAACCAACCCAGAATATAATGTCAATTTTTTATGTTAATTATTCTACTGGATGTGAAATGGTATTTAATATTTAATGCATGTTGCGCTAATAATGATGTTGAGTATCTTTTGGTGTGCTTACCAGTGACACACATAAGGACACATACATATACTCTTTTGTGAAGTGACTATTTTAAACTTTTGACCATTTGCTACTTGTTGTTTGTCTTTCTATTATTGATTTGTGGGAGTTATCTATATATGTTTCATAGCAGTTCATGATACATATGTTATATGAATATGTTTTCCCTGTCTGTGGTTTGTCACTACATTTTCTTAATGAAAATTTTGATAATCAGAAGTTCTTAGTTTTGATGAAATTCAATTTGTCATTATATTTTATTAGATACCTTAATCTAAGATCACAAAGGTATTCTAGAAGCTTTAGAGTTTTTGCTTGCTTTTTTAAATATATCATTTGTCTCAAATTAAAAATTGTTGATAATGTAAAGTAGCAGTCCAAATCTTTGTCTTTCTCTCTCTCATACACTTACTTTATTTCTCTACGCCATTTGTTTAAAAGACTTTTATTCCCCCATTGCACTTTCATTAAAAATCAATTGATGGGGTGCTTCCCTGGTGGCGCAGTGGTTGAGAGTCCGCCTGCCGATGCAGGGGACACGGGTTCGTGCCCCAGTCTGGGAAGATCCCACATGCCGCCGAGCAGCTGGGCCCGTGAGCCATGGCCACTGAGCCTGCGTGTCCAGAGCCTGTGCTCTGCAATGGGAGAGGTCACAACAGTGAGAGGCCCGCGTACCGCAAAAAAAAAAAAAAAAAAAAAAAAAAATCAATTGATGGGACTTCCCTGGTGGCGCAGTGGTTAAGAATCACCTACAAATGCAGGGGACATGGATTCAAGCCCTGTTCTGGGAAGATCCCACATGCTGCGCAGCAACTAAGCCCATACACCACAGCTACTGAGTCTGCACTCTAGAGCCCATGAACCACAACTACTGAGCCTGTGTGCCACAACAACTGAAGCCCACGCACCTAGAGCCCATGCTCTGCAACAAGAGAAGCCACCTCAATGAGAAGCCTGCACACTGCAACGGAGAGTAGCCCCTGCTCATCGCAACTAGTGGAAGCCCACAGACAGCAATGAAGACCCAATGCAGCCAAAATAAATAAATTTAATAAACAAATAATAAAATAAATAAATAAAAATTGTAAAATGCTAAAAATATCAATTGATAGTGTATATGTCAGCCTATATTCTGTTTCACATCTCTATCCTTATACCGTATTACACTCTCTGGATCAATATAGCTCCTAGTGAGCCTCAGTAGAGTAAGTCCTCCAGTTTTCATCAAGATTTTTTGCTTATAGGCCTTTTAGATTCCATATAATTTTAGATTCAGCTTGTTGATTTCAATACACAGATCTATTAGGACTTTGATTGAGATTACATTAAATCTGTAATTCAGTGATAATTGACATTTTTAACAATATGGAGTTTCCAGGCAATACACTTGTTATATCTCACCATTTAATTGTTTAATTCCTCTCAGAAATGTAATGTAGTTTTCAATGTAGAGGGCTTAAACTTCTATTTATTAAACTGTTAATGCCACTACAAATTGAATTATTTTCGTAATTTATTTTCCAATTATTTAATCCTTGCATCTAGAAATAAAACATGTTTGTATAATTACCTTTCATCCTGTAAGTTTAGTTCATTTATTCTAGTAATTTTAATGTAGATTCCATATAATGTTTCCATGTATAATATCATACCAACTGTGAATAAAGACAATCTTATTTTGTCTTTACGTTTCTACGTATTTAATTTGTTCCCTTGCTTTATGGTACAGGGTAGAACTTCTAGTACCCTGTGAATAAAAATAGAGTGGATATCCTTTCCTTGTTTTCAGTCTTTGAAGGAAATCAATCAATACTTTACCATTAAGTATGATGTTAGCATTAGGTTTTTTTATAGATGCCCTTTATCAAATTCAGGGAGTACTCTTCTATTCTTATTTTGTGAACAGTTTTCATTTTGAATTGTCATTGAATTTCATGTGTATTCATAAGGTCATATGTGTTTTCTCCTTCCTTCTATGCATAGGATGAATTATACTGGTTGATTTTTGAAAATTAAAACAATCTTGCATTCTTGAGAGAAATCCTACTTGATTGTGTTGTTTTATCTTCTTTTTTTATATTGATGAGTTAGCTTGTACTGTATTAAAATTTTTGCATCTATGTTCATGAGTAATATTGCACTGTACTTTCCTCAAAATACCTATATCTGGTTTTGTATCAAAATAATGCTGGACTCATAAAATAAGTTGCAAAATTTTCCTATCTTTTACTTTCTGAAAGTGTTTGTGTATAAATGGCGTTAGGTTTCCCTAATGTTTGATAGAATTCAGTAATTGAAAAATGTGAATTTGGAGTTTCCTTTGCAGGAAATCTTATAATGAAAGACCAACTCTCTTCAACTGGTTGAGGATTATACAGAATTTAAAACTTTTCTTCTTGTATCAGTTCTGGCAGGTTGTGTTTTTTTAGCAGATTGGTCTAACAACATCACTATTTTTAATTTACTGACATAAGTTGTTTTAAATTATACCTTATAATCATTAACATGCATAGGATGTTTAGTAAGAAATATCTTAAGATATTGGTTATTTGTATCCTCTCTGTTTTTTTCCCCCAGGTTAGTGTATCTAGTCATTTTCCTATTTTATTAATGTTTTCAGTGAAGCAATGTTTAGTTTTATTAACTTGTCTCTTCTATGTTATTTATTCTCTAATATTGGTTATTTGTGCTTTTATGTTTATGTGAGTTTACTTTGCTAGGTTTTCTTAGCATCTTAACATGAATACTTGATTACTAATGCTAAACAATTTTTTTTCTAAATTAAGACATAAATTATAAATTTTCCCCTTAACACTCTTCAGCCGTAATTCTGTAGTTTTTTATGTGTTCTGTTTTCATTGCTATTAAATTTGAAATATAATTTAGTTACCTTTGTGACTTCTTCTTACACATATAGGTTATTTAAATTTTAGCTGTTATACATTTTTAAAAGATAGATTTTATGATATGTGAATTTTGAGATCTGTTATAAAAATTTGTTACTAAATTTCCAAATATTTAGGGCTTTTCTATTTATTTATTTATTTATTTATTTATTTTGTGGTACATGGGCCTCTCACTGTTGTGGCCTCTCCCGTTGCAGAGCACAGGCTCCGGACACACAGGGTCAGTGGTCATGGCTCACGGGACCAGCCCCTCCGTGGCATGTGGGATTTTCCCAGACTGGGGCACGAACCCATGTCCCCTGCAATGGCAGGCGGACTCCTAACCACTGTGCCACCAGAGAAGCCCCTATTTATTTTTATCAACCAAATTTCATTGTCAAGAAACATTCTGTAACATTCAGTAGCAGTCCAAAAGATCTGTGTACATCTCTGTTTCAGTCTTTCCATAAACAGTCACAGGCCTGGTTGAGGAAGGCTGCATCCTGTTAAGAGCATATAGATCTTTATGGAGCTTCTGTTATTTACCATAGCTAGTACCCATGTGTCAAAATGATCCAATAAATGTTAAATTGTTAGCTCCCCTTTGAAGCTACAAATTATTTAAAGATTTTTGTTGTTGTTTCTTTTGGGATTGGAGAAGACAGGAATAAGAAGTGTGTAATGAAGGATAAGAAATATTATGTAGTGTAATAAAACTAAATTTCAATATTATACTTGACATCACCTTTAATTAGCTGTATGTTCTAGGGTGTATGGGCATGAAACACTGGGGGAAGAACTGACTGACAGAAAGATGTCAACTGTAAGTGAAATAATTTAAATTTTATTTAGTGGCAGAGGATATTGAAACCTTTGTTTTAGAGACAGCTACAAGAAGTACAGAACATTACAGTGTACGCTCAGTCAGTAGTGGAAACCTACCAAAGTCCTCAAGGAGATACACAGCTACAAGAAATGCCCTCATAGAATAAGTGTCTACCAGGTATGAGAAACACCATTTGCCAATACTGGGGATTTTTCATACTCTCCTGGCCCTTTTTTTATTAAGCTAGACTTTCTGAAATGCTGGCTACATGCCTGCCTGCTCACGAAGTGAAATAACTGATTCAAAACAACTCCAGTGTTTTCCTGAGAGTTCATTGCTCAAGTGAGAGAATTCAAGGTCAACTTCCACAAGTTCCCTGGTTTCCTGTTCCTTGGCAGAACCAGGCTTCTTGCCTTGCTGTGTCTATTCCTCTACAACACATGACCTATGGAAGTCTGTCTGAAACTAGTCAAACAAAAGACAAAGCTAGTCAGGGCAGTTCGCCAACATCAATTTTAGTGATCAATTCAGGATGCTATGCTATCAGTTTGCTGGGACAATCAGTCAAGTTCCATTGAGCTTAATGAAAGTCAGAGATACTTCTCTGTATGACAAGCTTTGTGCTTACCTGTGCAAGCTCTAGATAAGGCATGAGCACGTGTTTAGTCACAACTTGCGCAGAGACTGCAGAAGGTGTGACTTTATGACATCAAAGAATTCCTAACTTTAAAAACACCAGAAAAAAAATTGTTTTTCCTGATTACCTTTTCTGGGCTCATTTTTAAGTTACTTTTCATTTCTAATTTTCCAAAAGTCTCATCACTCTCAATCTACATAGTCAGAAGTTTAGCCTTACAAGCATAAATGCCATGTAATTCTGGATCAGAAACTTTCTTCTGTGTCAAGCCAAGATACTGTGTTTGGATCAAATCCATCACTATGACCTAATTGTTCTCGGCTCAAAAGGAAGAAAACGATCACCCTTGTCGTTAGTCTAATAGAGTTGTTTCAGCTTCCTTCAACTATGAACTATTTAACCACTGAACTTGTAATACACTAAATGGAGCTAGAGTAGCCTAAAATAATTAAAGCTCTTTCCTAATTTATTTCAAAGCTCATTAAGAGAAGAGTTTCCAGAAATGTTTTCCCAGGTTATTCCTATTTTAAATTTGACTTATATTATTTGTTTACATTAACAAAACTTCATAAATATCTCTTGATTTTAAATAACTTTATTGGAGTATAATTGCTTAACAGTAGTGTGTTAGTTTCTGCTTTATAACAAAGTGAATCAACTATACATATACATATATCCCCATATCTCCTCCCTCTTGTGTCTCCCTCGCACCATCCATATCCCACCCCTCTAGGTGGTCACAAAGCACCAAGCTGATCTCCCTGTGCTATGTGGATACTTTCCACAAATTATTTTACATTTGGTAGTATATATTCGTCCATGCAGCTCCCTCATTTCGTCCCAGATTACACTTCCCCCTTCCTGTGTCCTCAAGTCTATTCTCTACATCTACGTCTTTATTCCTGTCCTGCCCCTAGGTTCTACATAACCATTTTTTTTTTTTTTTTAGATTCCATATATATGTGTTAGCATATGGTGTTTGTTTTTCTCTTGCTGACTTACTTCACTCTGTATGACAGACTGTAGGTCCATCCACCTCACTACAAATAACTCAATTTCGTTTCTTTTAATGGCTGAGTATTATTCCATTGTATATATGTGCCACATCTTCTTTATCCATTCATCTGTTGATGGACGCTTAAGTTGCTTCCATGTCCTGGCTATTGTAAATAGAGCTGCAATGAACATTGTGGTACATGAGTCTTTTTTTTTTTTTTTTTTTTTTTTTTTTTGCGGTACATGGGCCTCTCACTGTTGCAGCCTCTCCTGTTGTGGAGCACAGAGTCCAGAGGCGCAGGCCCAGCGGCCATGGCCCACAGGCCCAGGATCCTCCCGGACTGGGGTATGAACCTGTGTCCCCTGCATCGGCAGGTGGACTCCCAACCACTGCGCCACCAAGGAAGCCCCATGAGTCTTTTTAAATTATGGTTTTCTCAGGGTATACGCCCAGTAGTGGGATTGCTGAGCTGTATGGTAGTTCTATTTTTAGTTTTCTAAGGAACCTCCATACTGTTCTCCATAGTGGATGTATCAATTTACATTACCACTAAAAGTGCAAGAGGGTACCATTTTCTCCACACCCTCTCCAGCATTTATTGTTTGTAGATATTTTGATGATCGTCATTCTGACTGGTGTGAGGTAATACCACATTGTAGTTTTGATTCGCATTTCTCTAATGATTAGTGATGTTGAGTGTTCTTTCATGTGTTTGTTGGCTATCTGTATATCTTCTTTGGAGAAATGTCTATTTAGGTCTTTTGCCCATTTTTGGATTGGGTTCTTTGCTTTTTTGATATTGAGCTGCACATGCTGCTTGTAAGTTTTGGAGATTAATCCTTTGTCAGTTGCATCATTTACAAATATTTTCTCCCATTCTGAGGGTTGTCTTTTCATCTTGTTTATGGTTTCCTATGCTGTGCAAAAGCTTTTAAGTTTCATTAGATCCCATTTGTTTATTTTTGTTTTTATTTTCATTCCTCTAGGAGGTGGGTCAAAAAGGATCTTGCTGTGATTTATGTCATAAAGTGTTCTGCCTATTTTTACCTCTAAGAGTTTTATAGTGTCTGGCCTTACATTTAGGTCTTTAATCCATTTTGAGTTTATTTTTGTGTATGTTGTTAGGGAGTATTCTAATTTCATTCTTTTACATGTAGCTGTCCAGTTTTCCCAGCACCACTTATTGAAGAGGCTGTCTTTTCTCCATTGTATATTCTTGCCTCCTTTATCAAAAATAAGATGACCATCAGTGCATGGGTTTATCTCTGGGCTTTCTATCCTGTTCCATTGGCCTATATTTCTGTTTCTGTGTCAGTACCCTACTGTCTTGAATACTGTAACTTTGTAGTATAATCTGAAGTCAGGGAGCCTGATTCCTCCAGCTCCATTTTTCTTTCTCAAGATTGTTTTGGCTATTCGGGGTCTTTTGTGCCTCCATACAAATTGTGAAACTTTTGGTTCTAGTTCTGTGAAAAATGCCACTGGTAGTTTGATAGGGATTGCATTGAATCTGTGGATTGCTTTGGGTAGTATAGTCATTTTTGCAAAGTTGATTTTTGCAAAGTTCATTCCAAAAACATGGTATATCTCTCCAACTGTTTGTATGGTCTTTAATTTCTTTCATCAGTGTCTTATCGTTTTTGGCATACAGTCTTTTGTCTCCTTAGGTAGGTTTATTCCTAGGTATTTTATTCCTTTTGTTGCAGTGGTAAATGGGAGTGTTTCCTTAATTCTCTTTCAGATTTTTCATCATTAGTATATAGGAATGCAAGAGATTTATGTGCATCAGTTTTGTATCCTGCTACTTCACCAAATTCATTGATTAGGTCTAGTAGTTTTCTGGTAGCATCTTTAGGATTCTCTATGTATACTATCATGTCATCTGCAAACAGTGACAGCTTTACTTCTTCTTTGCTGATTTGGATTCCTTTTATTTATTTTTCTTCTCTGATTGCTGTGGTTAAAATTTCCAAAACTTTTCTGAATAACAGTAGTAAGAGTGGACAACCTTGTCTTCTTCCTGATCTTAGAGGAAATGGTCTCAGTTTTTCACCATTGAGAATGATGTTGGCTGTGGGTTTGTCATATATGGTGTTTATTATGTTGAGGTAATTCCCTCTTGTCTACCTTTTGGAGGGTTTTTATCATAAATGGGTGTTGAATTTTCTTGAAAGTTTTTTCTGCATCTATTGAGATGATCATATGGTTTTTCTCCTTCAATTTGTTAATATGGTTTATCAGATTAATTGATTTACATATATTGAAGAATGCTTGCATTCCTTGGATAAACCCCACTTGATCATTCCGTATGATCCTTTTAATATTCTGTTGGATTATTTTTGCTAGTATTTTGTTGAGGAGTTTTGCATCTATGTTCATCAGTGATATTGGCCTGTAATTTTCTTTCTTTGTGACATCCTTGTCTGGTTTTGGTATCAGAGTGATGGTGGCCACCTAGAATGAGTTTGGGAGTGTTCCTCCCTCTGTTATATTTTGCAAGAGTCTGAGGAGGAGAGTTATTATCTCTTCTCTAAATGTTCCATAGAATTCTCCTGTGAAGCCGTCTGCTCCTGGGCTTTTGTTTGTTGGAAGATTTTTAGTCACAGTCTCAATTTCAGTGATTGTGATTTCTCTTTGTATATTTTCTATTTCTTTCTGGTTCAGTGTCAAAAGTTGTTCTTTTCTAAGAATGTGTCCATTTCTTCCATATTGTCAATTTTATTGGCATATAGTTGCTTTTAGTATATCTCATGATTCTTTGTATTTCTGTAGTGTCAGTTGTTACTTCTCTGTTTTTATTTGTAATTCTATTGATTTGATTCTTCTCCTTTTTTTTCTTAATGAGTCTGGCTAATGGTTTATCTATTTTGTTTATCTTCTCAAAGAACCAGCTTTTAGTTTTATTGATCTTTGCTATTGTTTCCTTCATTTATTTTTCATTTATTTCTGATCAGATATTTATGATTTCTTTCCTTCTGCTAAGTTTGGGGTTTTTTTGTTCTTCTTTCTCTAATTGCTTTAGGTGTAAGGTAAGGTTGTTTATTTGAGATGTTTCTTGAGGTAGGATTGCATTGCTATAAACTTCCCTCTTAGAACTGCTTTTGCTGAATTCCATAGGTTTGGTTCGTCATGTTTTCATTGTCATTTGTTTCTAGGTATTTTTTTATTTCTTCAGTGATCTCTTGGTTATATAGTAGCATATTGTTGAGCCTCCATGTGTTTGTATCTTTTACAGTTTTTTTCCTATAATTGATATCTTGTCTCATAGCATTGTGACCAGAAAAGGTACTTGATATGATTTCAATTTTCTTAAATTTACCAAGGCTTGACTTGTAACCCAAGATATGATCTATCTTGGAAAAAGTTCCATGAACACTTTAGAAGAAGGTGTATTCTGTTATTTTTGGATGAAATGTCCTATAAATATAAATTAAGTCCATCTTGTTTAATGTGTCATTTAACGCTTGTGTTTCCTTATTATTTTCATTTTGGATGATCTGTCCATTGGTGAAATTAGGATGTTAAAGTCCCCTACTATGATTGTGTTACTGTCGATTTCCCCTTTTATGGTTGTTTGCCTTATGTATTGAGGTGCTCCTATGTTGGGTGCATAAATATATACAATTGCTATATCTTCTTCTTGGATTGATCCCTTGATCATTAGGTAGGTAGTGTCCTTTTTTGTCTCTTTTAATAGTCTTTTTTTTTTTTTTTTTTTTTTTTGCTGTACGCGGGCCTCTCACTGTTGTGGCCTCTCCCATTGTAGAGCACAGGCTCCGGATGCACAGGCTCAGCGGCCATGGCTCACGGGCCTAGCTGCTCTGCTACATGTGGTTTCTTCCCAGACCAGGGCATATGCCTGTGTCCCCTGCATCAGCAGGCAGACTCTCAACCACTGCGCCACCAGGAAAGCCCTCTTATAATAGTCTTTGTTTTAAAGCCTATTTTGTCTGATATGAGAATTGGTATGCCAGCATTCTTTTGATTTCCATTTGCATGGAATATCTTTTTCCATCTCCTCGTTTTCAGTCTGTATGTGTCCCTAGGTCTGAAATGGTTCTGTTGTAGACAGTATATATACGGGTCTTGTTTTTATATGCATTCAGCCAGTATATGTCTTTTGGTTGGAGCATTTAATCCATTTACATTTAAAGTAATTATCAATATGTATGTTCCTATTACCATTTTCATAATTGTTTTGGGTTTGTTATTGTAGGTCTTTTCCTTCTCTTGTGTTTCCTGTCTAGAGAAGTTCCTTTAGCATTTGTTGTAAAGCTCGTTTGGTGGTGCTGAATTCTTAGCTTTTGCTGTCTGTAAAGGTTTTAATTTCTCTGTCAAATCTGAATGAGATCCTTGCTAGGTAGAGTAATCTTGGTTGTAGGTTTTTCCCTTTCATCACTTTAAATACGTCCTGCCACTGCCTTCTGGCTTGCAGAGTTTTTGCTGAAAGTTCAATTTTAACCTTATGGGGATTCCCTTTTATGTTTTTTGTTGTTTTTTCCTTGCTGCTTTTAATAGTTTTTCTTTATATTTAATTTTTGATAGTTTGATTAATATGCGTCTTAGCATGTTTCTCCTTGTATTTATCCTCTATGAGACTCTCTGTGCTTACTGGACTTGATTAACTATTTCCTTTCCCATATTAGGGAAGTTTTCAACTATAATCTCTTCAAATATTTTCTCAGTCACTTTCTTTTCTTCTTCTTCTTCTTGGACCCGTATAATTCTAATGTTGGTGGGTTTAATGTTGTCCCAGAAGTCTCTGAGACTGTCCTCAATTCTTTTCATTCTTTTTGTCTTTATTCTGTTCTGTGGTAATTATTTCCACTATTTTATCTTCCAGGTCACTTAACCGCTCTTCTGCCCCAGTTATTCTGCTATTGATTCCTTCTAGAGATTTTTAAATTTCATTTATTTTGTTGTTCAACATTGTTTGTTTGCTCTTTAGCTCTTCTAGGTCCTTGTTAAATGTTTCTTGTATTTTCTGCATTCTATTTCCAAGATTTTGGATCATCTTTACTATCATTACTCTGAACTCTTTTTCATGTAGACTGCCTATTTCCTCTTCATTTGTTTGGCCTGGTTGGTGTTTACCTTGATCCTTCATCTGCTTTGTGTTTTTCTGTCTTGTCATTTTGCTTAACTTACTGTGCTTGGAGTCTCCTTTTCACAGACTGCAGGTTCGTAGTTCCTGTTGTTTTTGTTGTCTGCCCCCAGTGGCTAAGTTTGGTTCAGTGGTTTGTGTAGGCTTCCTGGTGGAGGGGATTGGTGCCTGTGTTCTGGAGGATGATGCTGGATCTTGTCTTTCTGTTGGGCAGCACCACATCCGGTGGTGTGTTTTGGGGTGTCTGTGACCTTATTATGATTTTAGGCAGCCTCTCTGCTAGTGTGTGGCATTGTGTTCCTGTCTTGCTAGTTGTTTGGCAAAGGGTGTCCAATACTGTAGCTTGCTTGTCATTCAGTGGACCTGGGTCTTAGCATTGGTAATCTCTGGGAGACCTTTTGCCATTTAATATTACATGGAGCCTGGAGGTCTCCGGTGGACCAACGTCCTAACCTCGGCTTCCCCATCTCAGAGGCACAGGCCTGTCAACTGGCTGGAGCAGCAAGACCCTGTCAGCCACATGGCTCAGAAGAAAAGGGAGAAAAAAAGAGAAAAGAAAGAAAGAAAATAAATAAAATAATATAAAGTTATTAAAATAAAAATTAATTATTAAAAATAAAAAAGTAAAAAGTCATAAAAAAAGAAAGAAAGAGGAGAGCAGCCAAACCAAAAACCAAATCCACCAATGATAACAAGCACTGAAACCTATACTGGGAAAAAAAAAAAAAAAGGACAGATAGAACCCTAGGACAAATAGTAAAAGCAATTCACAAAAAGAGAAAAACTGAAGGAAATATATATATTATTGTTCCCAAAAGTCCACCGCCTCAGTTTTGGGATGAGTCATTGTCTATTCAGGTATTCCACGGATGCAGGGTACATCAAGTTGATTGTGGTGATTTAATCCACTGCTCCTGAGGCTGCTGGGAGAAATTTCCCTATCTCTTCTTTGTTCACACAGCTCCTGGGGTTCTGCTTTAGATTTGGACCTGTCTCTGCATGTCGGTCACCTGAGGGCCTTTTTTCTTTGCTCAGACAAGAGGGGGTTAAAGGAGCAGCTGATTCGGGGGCTCTGGCTCACTCAGGCTGGGGGGAGGGAGGGGCATGGAGTGTGGGGCAAGCCTGCAGCAGCGGAGGCCAGTGGGACATTGCACAAGCCTGAGGTGTGCCGTGTGTTCTCCCGGGGAAGTTGTCCCTGGATCACGGAACCCTGGTGGTGGTGGGCTGCACAGGCTTCCAGCAGGGGAGGTGTGGATGGTGACCTATGCTTGCACACAGGTTTTGTGGTGGCTGCAGCAGCAGCCTTAGCATCTCATACCCGCCTCTAGGGTCCGTGCTGATATCCACCTGTTATGCCCTTCTCTGGAGCTCGTTCAGGTGGTGCTCTGACACCCTTTCCTCGCGCACCCTGAAACAATGGTCTCTTGCCTCTTTGCCAGCTCCAGACTTTTTCCCAGACTCCCTCCCAGCTAGCTGTGGTGCACTAGCCCCCTTCAGGCTGTGTTCACGCAGCCAAACCTAGTCCTCTCCCTGGTATCGGACCTCCAAAGCCTGAGTCTCAGCTCCCAGCCTCCGTCCGCCCCGGCAGGTGAGCAGGCAAGCCTCTTGGGCTGATGAGTGTTGGTCGGCACTGATCCTCTGTGCGGGAATCTCTCCCCTTTGCCCTCTGCACTCCTGTTGCTGTGCTCTCCTCCACGGCTCCAAAGCTTCCCCCCTCTGCCACCCGAAGTCTCCACTGCGAAGGGGTTTCCTAGTGTGTGGAAACCTTTCCTCCTTCACAACTCCCTCCCACTGGTGCAGGCCCCATCCCTATTCTTTTGTCTCTGTTTTTCCTTTTTTCTTTTTCTCTACCCAGGTACATTGGGAGTTTCTTGCCTTTTGGGAGGTCTGAGGTCTTCTGCCAGTGTTCAGTAGGTGTGCTGCGGGAATTGTTCCATGTTTAGATGTATTTCTGATGTATTTGTGGGGAGGAAGGAGATCTCCACGTCTCACTCCTCCTCCACCTAGGTCTCCCATAAATATCTTTTAAAGCATTGATAAAATATTAAACCTTAAGAATGATAGCATTTTATATAAATGTATTAAGTTGCGATGGTGGTTTGAGCAGTTGTAAAAATGTAGGCTATAGGGGATGAAAAGAGAGAAAGAATGAAGAACTTGTAAAGAAGGAAGGAAATATAGATAATTAGCTTAATTACAGATTTGTAGTTTTTTAAAATTATATTTATTGAACTCCTACTACATGCTGTACTTCATTCCAGGTATTTGAAGACACATCACTGAATAAAACAGGTGAAAATCTTAGCCTTCATGTAATTAATATTTTAGTTCAGGATATAGAATATAAACCAGCAAGTAAAATATATATTCTTTCAAAGGGAAAAAATTGAGAAGGGGATAGGTGTGTGGCAGTATGTGCATGGAAGGTGTGATTACACATGGGATGGTCAGGGAGATGTTACTAAGAAGGTATCATTTGAACCAAGGGTTGATGTTGGTCAGAGAGTAAACCATACAGATATGGAGTAAACAAGAAATACCTCACTTTATTAGTACGCAAAATAGGTGAACACTTACATAATATAAATATTGCATGTTCAATAAATAACCACCTAATTCAGTGACTACTAAATCCCTAACATTCAGTTATGTATTGCAAAGTTTTAGCTAAAAGAAGCTTAATACCCTCTTTTTGCTCAAAAGGAAATAAAAGTTTCCATAAGTATTTTGAAAAGACTACAAAAGATATTTAGGAATAATGACTATATAACACACACTTAATTATTCAGAATAGAATCCTTCTATAAGAATTATTTCTTATTTATTTAAAATAGTATTATTTGGAATAGAATTGAACTTGTTTAGTAAAATGGCAGAACTTGCTGACAAAGGAGGAAAGAAATTCCAAAGAACGGAGAAGGAAGAAGATAGGAAATAAAGATAAAAGTACAAGGATGTAGAAACAAAAATGATGTAGGAATGCAGAGAAAAGTAGTTGGAAAAAATAAAATGACTTGATTGTAGAGAGTTATTCAGTGGAAGTTAGATAGTTAAAGTAATGTAGAATTAGGAGGGTGCTGATTCCTGGGGCAAAGTATCAGTGCCTTGAATTATTTGAATAAGCAATAATTGATATTATTGATAGACGTTGCTTGCCAAGATTCTCCTCTTTTTGTCAGTTATGATGACTGAATGTTCTACCATCAGTTATTATTTTGGTTTAGACATTGCTCCATAAGTTTCCTGTAAACGTGCACGTGTACAAATTTTTAGCGTGTGCTAACTTACTTAAATTGAATTCAGTGCTGCTCCCCCAACCCACCTGTTTGCTTGGTGTCCTCTACAAAGGAACTGCTAATTCTGTTCTAACTGCTACTACTAATAGCAGTAGTTGCAGCAGTAGTAGTAATGTTCAAACTCTCTTGCTCTCTGCTGGTAAATTTCCTTCCACCAAGAAACATGTTCAAGTATTTCTAATATTAACAATTTCTCTCTATTGATCTTTTATTCATTATATCACACTCCCAATTTCTTTATTCTATCAAATCTAGGCTACTTGGATGGGGATCTCTTGTCTCCATTTCACTACTTCTTATGCCCCTATAATCTGGTTCATTCCACTCCACTAAAATCACCCTGATGATCTCATGAAGGAGCGCCTAATTTGCCAAATTCATTAAACATTTTAGTCCTTGTATTTCTTTTTTTTTTTCATTTATAATCCAATTCATTCTGTTTAAAAAAATTTAATTGGGGTACGGTTGTTTTACAATATTGTGTTGGTTTCTACTGTACAGCTAAGTGGAGTTCCCTGTGCTATACAGCAGGTTTTCATTAATTATCTATTTTATACATATTAGTGCATATATGTTAATCCCAATCTCCCAATTCATCCCACCTCCCCTTTCCCCTCTTGGAGAACATCTGTTCTCCACATAGGTGTCTCTATTTCTGCCTTGCAAACCGGTTCATCTGTATCATTTTTGGTTCCACAAATATGCATTAATATATGATATTTGTTTTTCTCTTTCTGACTTACTTCACTCTGTATGACAGTCTGTCCTTGTACTTCTTGACTTCACTGATTCATTTAGTTCTGTTTTCCTGTCATCTCTCAGGAAGCTCTTCAGCATCTCATTCTCATGAGCCTCTTTCTATTTCGGAGATCACTGTCTCACTTTATAGTGCTTCTTGATATACCAGCCTTTTAGCATGGACAATCTTATTCATAATCAGAACATTACTTATTATAAGTGTGCTAGACATGCCCAGACTTTACCTACAATTTAGACCTCTGCCAATAGTTGCTGCCGTATTGACAACTCCATAGGCTCAAAGGTAGTGCAAACTCAAATTTGACCTGTTAATCCCAGAACCTATCCACTCCTCTCCCTGTTTTCTTTACCTTTACTCAAGCAAGTATTGACCTAGTTGCCAAATACAAAGACTTGGAAATCATATTTGATTTCTCGTCATCCATATTCAATTGACCACACAATTCTGTTGTCTGTCTTCTTAGTAGACTTCACATTTTCCCCCTTCTCTTAATACCTCTTCATGTTTTTATCAAGTCTGTCAATAGTCCAATGGTCTCTACATTGACCTCTTGTTCTTCAATTTTATTTTTGTTCAGTTTTCTTTATTGAAGTTATAACAATCTTTCTGAAATATGAAAATGATTGTGCCACTTCTTTGCTTAAAATCTCTCTGTGATTCCCCAAGACAAAGTAGATATCCCTTTTAATATACGTGGGAACCTCTCTGTCTTTTGTTTTTCATTCCCTCTCATCTTCTCCATTTGCATGCTATACACTCACTGAAAATACCTGTTTGTGTGTGTTTGTCCTGCTGTGTAATACCTCACACATCTACAATTGGTCCATTGTATATCCTAATTTCCTATAATGTTCCTCTGCCTCGATTTTTCTGGCATTTTCTGTGAAGACATTACTAATTTTATGCTCAAAGACATAGTAGATTATTCTTTCTTTTTTGGCACATGGATTTCTTGCTCAAATTTATAACACTCATCACACTTTTTCACTATTTTAATTTCTATTTTCCTTTCTGTTGGAGAGCAATCCTAGGACATATTTTTCATTTTGTAGCACAAACACATGTCACTATCTGGAATATAGATATGGGGATAATGTTCAAGAATACTTGTTGCATAAATAGAATTTGGTCATAAATAACAAACAAAATATTTATATAAAATTATAAATGGCTGCTTATTTTTTGGAACTTTCCAAAAATGCAGAAGAAAATAAGATATAGATGAATCAAATAGAAATCATCTTGTTAAGTTAGATCTAGTGATAAGATATCACAGAAGAATTATCATGGGAGAATTATGCATATCAAAGTAGCTGAACAGTTTAAAGGATAGTAAAAGAAGCAGAACAAGTGTAATAACCAAATCCAAAGTGAAATAGATAAGAAAGAAAAAAATATTGACTTTATCTGTAGGAACACAGGGATCAGAAATGATAAAAATAAAGAATTATAATTATTTTTAGGACCCATGATCTTAATGAAAATAGCTATTTTGTATTAGATATGGGGTATCATACACTGTCTTATAAGGGATAGAAGAGAAAATTAAAGAAGAAAACATTTCATTTAAAATGAAACATTTATTACTTCAGCATCGTTAATGCCGTGCCCGCATTTGAAACACAGGAATGCAGAAACGTAGGAGATAAGAGATGAAATAGCTAAACATAATTTGATGTTGGAA